>NC_052058.2:159166447-159472876 GCF_903992535.2 Arvicola amphibius
CCACATCCGAGAGCCATTCTCAGCTAAAAATGTTCTTGCTGGTTCAGGTTAGGGTCAGGTATTTGATGTTTGGGACTTTTTATTCAAATAGTAGAAAGTAAGGGTCACATGGACTTGCAAAAGCAGTCAGATAACTTTGGAAGGGACGCAGAAGCACAGATTGTGAACAGATACGCTGTTACAATTGACAGTGGTTCACAGGAGTGAGGGTACTCAAGAACCACAATTAAGGCTGAACATTTGCTTTATGGCCTTCAAAATAAGGAGGAGTTTGCTTGCTACAGGCTGTGACCAGAAAGTTCTGTTTTGATTGATAAACCAAGTCATATAATAGTTTTCCAAAAATACTTATCCCAATTTTATAATGCATCTACTTTTAATCGCATGCATGGAAAATTGTATTTAAGCATAAAGTAGTAAATAAAGGACCCCCCAAAAAATTTAATTGACACAGCTTTGCATTATTGTGCAAGTACCCAAAATTAGTTCAGGCCCCAATTGACCTTGCTATTTTCCCATATGTCATAAATGTACCCACATAAGGAAAATTTCTAAATTTGATTGTTGTTAGGACTCTCTATGTTGGTCTCTCCAGGCCTCTGCCAGTGAAGTCTGAGTCTTTGCTTTGCAGGAATCCTTAGCTCTTTCGTAGTCCTTTCGATTATTTTGGCCCAGCAAAACTGTTTTCAGGTTTTTGTTGTTGTTGGTTTGCTTTGAACAGCTTACTTTGTAACTCAGAAGTCTAACTCCTGTATCTATATGCACTACTTGGGCTTCTTTCTGATGCTTTTTGTTTGTTTGTTTGTTTGTTTTCTCATTTTTTTATTAAAGATTTCCATCTCCTCCCCTCCTCCTCCCCCTTCCCTCCCCTCCCTTCCACCCATAACCCCACTCCACCCCTCTCCAAGACAAAGAGCCATCAGGGTTCCCTTCACTATGTTAAGTCCAAGGTCCTCCCAGCTCCCCCTAAGTCCAGGAAGGTGAGCAACCAAACTGACAAGGCTCACAGTGAGCCCGTCCATGCTGTAGAGTTCATGCTCATTGCCGTTTTTTGCTTCTACTTTTTTTCCTCTTCTCAGAAGATACAAGCAAAATAAAAGCAAAACAATAAATGCCCAAACAAAACAGCATGAACGAAAAGTCTACCAAAACAGTGGCCTGTTCAACTTTGCTGTCTGCCTGCTGCTGTGTGGGGAGCCTCTTCTTAACTGTGTTTTGTACACCCAGTGAAACTATTAGAGAAAAGTAAATTTCCATTTGCAAGTAGTTATTAATTGGAGATTGCTTCTTGGCGAGGGATGGGAGTCCATGTCCATGTATGTCCCTTTCTCAACATTGGTACCTTATTCTGGCTTGAACCTGTGTAGGTCCTGTGCCTGCTGCCACGGACTCTGTAGGCTCACATGTTTAAGAGTCCTGTTGTGTTTGTAAGACAGTGTTTCCTTGGAATTATCCATCCTCTCTGGTTCTTAAAATCTTCCCATACAGCTCCTAGAGCCCTGGGGGGAGGGACCTGAGGAAGATATCCAATTAAGGGTTGAGTAAAACCAGTGCTTGAATGACAGTGGCTAGGCCAGGAGGAAGTTTCTCTGGGTAACACGAGGAAGTCTATCACAGATATTTGTTTCTTGATAGCTACAGCTTCAAGTAAGTCTTTTCACCTGACATTAAATGACGTTTCTAACTTATTCTGACCCCTACCGTTCTACTCATCATTCATGACTCACTTGTCCCTGGAGTATGAGATTTTTTTCCTGGAAAATAATAGGTACATTTTGCCTCTGTGTTTGTTCATTTGGACTCCATTTCCTCCTGTCTGTTTTACCCTTCGATCTCAGCCTGTCAAAGCCCTCCAGTTTTTTCTTCTCCTTTGGCAGTGTCTTCATGAAGTACTTCTTCCTGTTCGCTGAGTCCTTTATTGCATCTCTCCACATCCCTGCCCACACACATAACTCGGTGCTCCTCTAACCCCATCTCATTGCCTTTACTTATCCGTGTATGTCTCCTCATCTTCTTATTTTATAAACTCCTGGTGAATTGTGGGGAACGGCTTCCTCTGTTTGTTTATTTGCTTTGCTTTATTCTTAAGTCTGACAGTATTATTTACAACAGCTGTATTTAGAAATGGTTAGATTACAAAAGCTTTCACAAGGCATCTGAATTGTTGGGTTACACTAAAGCAAAAAAACGTTACTTTTATTTTAAGAGAGAGTTAAGGAAGATGCATACAGTCCTTCCCATCTGGTGACTATGGGCTTCAATCCCAGAGAGTGTCTCTGTTACTCTCTTCTGGCTAGGATTGTAAAGCCTATAATCTCAATTCTTTTACGCCTACAGTTACACAGGGCACATTTTATCAAGCATTTTACGTGTGTCATGGATGGTGCTAAGTATTTTTGCTTAAACAATAGTTTCATGAGAGCAAAGCCTGTGGCTGATCATCAATAAGTAGATGATTTTAATTGTCATTGGAACAAATGTATTTTAAGATCAAGTAAAATCTCTCGGACAAATCTAAACTGTGAAAAGACTAAATTTATTGATTAATCATTCCTTACATTTTCTGTTTCTCTTTTGTCTTGTGGTTGCCTAAGCAACCACATAGAAGGCGTCAAGAATGATAGCCAAATATTTCTTCTGCAAACAGAAAGGGTTGATATAGTTTTTCATTTTTTACCCTCTTTCATTCATAGTGGTATATAGATTTCTTATGATTACCTTCCATTAGTTAATCTTTCTAGCCCACCCAAGGCATGCCTTTTAGTTCATCCCGGGTCCAACAAGTTGATCAGCAAGGTTAACCATTGTACATCCCCTTCAACCTTCTCTTTCTGACACAGAGCTCAATGCTCATTGTCCAAATCACACAGCCACAAAATATGATTGTCTGTTGGTCTATAACCTGAATGACTATACAGAATTAAGTGCTTTTGGGATCTACAATCATGTAGTGTAAGTGCAAGGAAGAGCTATCTGTTCTTACAATAAAAAACCTGCCAACCTCAAAGAAAGGGAAACGGAATATATGTGGCATTTTTGAGTACCTACCGTGTTCCCTAAATTGTTCTACGTCTTCGCAGGATGTGTTCTTTCTTCTGGTTGTTTCTCTCTAACAAAACATTCATCAAGGTTCAGAGTATCAAATGTCTACATAAACTGCACAGGCAAGGATGGAGATATATATATATATATATATATATATATATATTACATATCTGTAACTGTATATAACTATATATAGTTACTCCATGTGCTTCTCTGAATTGCCTCCTACCTTGTCACTTTGGGGGTGCTATGTCTTTCTAAAATTATTGAAGCTTAAATATTATAGATGCACATAAATATTGATTAAGTAAATGACTATAGAATTAAAAAATATCTTTGGAAACAAGTCAAGCTCATTTGTGTCAATACACATTCAATATAACCCTGGAGAATTATTTGCATTTCTTGCAAGTTTCAGCATGTAATTCACTTTGACAACATAGGAATTATGCTATTTTATGTCTTTATTGAGCATTCTTCATTCTTGCTAATAAATAAGGTGAAAACTGGAAAAAGTACTCAGAAAATATCAAATTAAATATCACAGTGAGAGGGCAAACAGGGATGTGTTTATGGAATCTCTCCAGGTAGGAGGTTCCTTGTAACTGGATTAGGAAAATGTAGCTAAGTGCTTCCAGTTCAGCCTGGCCTCAGAAGCTTGAGTCAGAAGATCTGGGATCAGATTCTGACTCTGAGTACACTTACTTTACTTAGCTCAGCCTCAGGTTGCTCCTTATAAATTGAGTAGTGGTTTAGTTTCCCTTCTGTGGCTGGAACTGATCCAGCAAGAGCAAAGGGATGAAGAAATCTTGCGTTGGATTTTAGAAACTGTTATCACAAATTACCATATATTCCTTCTGCAAACATTTGATTGGACCCCAAAATTGTACTTTCAATGTAAAAGAAAAAAAAGTGCTACCATCTCTTGCATCTAAAAGATTCTGGAGTTAAAGAGAACCCTCTGTGGTGTGTAGCAGACGCACACTGAAGAGTTAGTGACTCAGTTTCCCCTTTCACAGTCATAAATTCTCCCACTAGGAAGTGCAAGCTTAAAACAGCAGTGACTTTTGTTGACACTCCTAATAAATATGGGTAGGAGTGGGCTAGAAATGTCAGAAAGAGCCACCTGGCTTCAAAGACTCTCTGAAAGGAGAGAGTTACCTTGGCAACCACCTCAAATTCAAGGGTCAGGCTGTTTTTGTTTCATAGGCTTGAAAACTCATGTTTGTCAGCCTGCCAGAGTCAATCAAACCCTGGGACACTAATTCATATTAGCAAAGCTGATAAGACACTGATGGAGATTAATACTTACCGGGTTTATAAACTGTAATGAGAAAAGGCTGCTAAGCTGGCTAAATGCCCGCATGTGCTCAGAAGTTCATTAGCCCTTGGTACGGAAATGATAAAAGGGTCCGAATGATAACACTAAGCTTACTGGTTTCCCAGTGGGTTAGATTATGCTGGTATAGACAACCACACAAATCTTTATGTTTCCCTAAATGGCAAGGTGTATTCATCTCTAGGATTTCATTTCCATAGTGGGTGGTCTCTGGCATGAGCTGTCTTTGCTCTGGAAGCCAATATAATGGAACTGATCCAGCAAGAGCAAAGGGATGAAGAAATCTTGCGTTGGATTTTAGAAACTTGTATCAAAAATTACCATATATTCCTTCTGCAAACATTTGATTGGCCCCAAAAATTGTACTTTCAATGTAAAAGGAAAAAAAGTGCTACCGTCCCTTGCATCTAAAAGTACTTGGATATTGATGAGGTACATTAAAACATCTAGTAAGCCTGTTGTCATTCTGCTACATAAAGAACCTAATTTTAAGATGCCTACACCCTAATAAAAGTCCAGGGGTAGAACATTCTCACCCAGAATAGAGCTTGAACAGACATCTTACCGTTCCCTTACTGGCTGACTTTCCTGTACCACATGTATAAGCTGATTCTTTCAACCAATCAGTGTTCTCAATTAGACAGCAGGCAGATGACTCTGATCTAGATGATTTCCAGAGTCAAGCACCCCGGACCCTTTTCTTCTCATCTTGGGAGTGGGCCTGAGGATATCTGTGACTGAGCCCGTGGTCTTCGCATTGTAAGCACAGGCTCTACCACTGAGCTCCACAAAAGCCCTCCGATCTGTTACCTCTAGATAGTATGGTAGCTGTGAAAATAATATTTCTGCTATTTTCAAGTTCAGAGGTAGCAAGTTGCTCTTCCTTCTCTCCAACCTTCCTTCATCCATGGACTGGGCTCACAGATTTTGACAGGATTTTATATAACTTCATGATGGTAAAACTGTTTTGGGAATATTGGAAGCTAGTTAAGAATTTCAGAGGAACATCAGGTCCTCCTCTTAATGTGTACTTTCTTAAGCTTCTAATTGTGTCAGAATGCCTGTGCAGAAAATGATTTCAGGCTCTTCAATTGTCCAGCATTATTGCATTCTGCTCATTGAGACCAATGACTAAAAAGATTTAATTACAATTAACCACGGCGTGTTGACCTCCATTTAAAATACTCCTCAAGGAATAGAGTGACCAGTGGATTAACAAAAGCTGATCTATTTGTCTGTTGTTTTGATCTTTCCAGTCCAGTGTGGTGGTCTTTTCCATTCAGCACCTTTTATTTGACAGAATTTGTTATATGCTTTTTGCTCCATCTACTCTACTATGATTCATTTGATAATGATTTTTTTCTTCTCCTAAAATAATTTTTCTTATTTTTTTGCTGGTGTGCATGTGTTACATGTATGTTTGTGTGTATATGGAAGCCTACATCAGTTGTTTTCCTCATTAGTCTCTGCTTTATTTTCTTGAAATAGGGTCTCTCACTGAACTGCAAGCCTGTGATCTGGGCAAGATTGGGTAGTCAGAAAGCTCTACCTTTCTTGCTGGGGTCGCAAGCACACAATCATACCTAACTGTTTAAGTGAGTACTGGGGATTCAGGCTACGTCCTCACGCTTGTAGAGCAAGAGCTCCTACTGGCTGAGTCTACTTCACAACTCCCTACTGGAACAGTTTAGACAAATGGAATCCTCAAATGAAGAGTGATTTACTCCTAGTCATTGTTGATAATTCCATTCTTCTTCATTCATATTTTCACCAGATTTTAGAATAGTTGCTATAGTCAAACTCATGCATAAACCCTTTGATTTTTATGAAAACTTACTTATGTAAGACCATATTATTGGAAATGATTAACATTTGTCTGACTAGAAGTACCTTTTTAAAAAAAAAGTATAATATATGAGTTACGTGTTTGGGACTTTTTGTTTTGTTTTATTGTCTGCTTATTTAGCTTTTAAAGACCTTTTAAAGATTTTCCCCCCACACAACTGTATTTCTCCAGATTTCATTGCTCAACTTACAGATAAAGTATTAGATGACTCCAGAAATTGATTGATTTTACAAGAGAAGACAAAAAAAGAAATCATGACTTAGAAAGATATTGACAAGCATGGAACTTCAGGAACGGACGCAGAGGAATTTGCCAAAGTCTCTGTCTGAGCCTTAGTTTAAGTGCATGTCCAGTGTTTAAGGTAACATACAGTGAGTCAGACAAACATGGTATTTGCTCTAAAAGAATTGATAGTGTCATAGAGGAGAAAAAAAACTAAATAATTTTAATTTAAAAAATTCTGTGTTTAGATACAGGGTACTTGGGGAGCAACCACACAGAACTAGATGTAGAGCTGGTGTTGGAAGAGTCTACCGAGGTTTAGGGTGGAGAAGAGGTTTCTTGCAGGAGGCTGGTTTTGAACTAACTCTTAGATAATGGCAGAAAAGAAGTTTGCAAGTGAGGGGCAGCAGAGAGGACACTGGTGCTGAGAGTCATGTCCCCTACTGTCAGCATGCTGTGTCTGTGCTGCTGTTGGCCTTGATGGGAAAGATGTCCCGTCATCCTCCTAACTGCTGCCTGATACAACTCTGTTCCCCCTTTACAGATGATGGAACAAAATAAGACAAGAGACAAACTGGTACCATTTATCTCAGGTCACCAGGGAAGACCAGGAACAGGCAGCAGGTTAGATGTGATAGAATAGATCAAACGAGGGACTCGGGAAATAGCAATAAGGCAAGGGATAGGTGAAAAATACATAATGTTTAGAAATAATGGATGCTAGGAAGGAAGAGCAGAAAGATAGCTAGAAATCCCAGGGTTAGGAAAATCTATCCTAGGCAAGCTAATACATACTGTTTATCACCTGTTAGTCATATCACAAGACTTTTTCTAGGAATTCTCCTGTGCTTTCTCTCTTTTAATCTGCAAGGTAATTCTCTAGTGGAATCATTATTATATCTATTTAGATATATGGATGTAGAAAAGCCAAAGGGTATGGAAAATATTTCAGTCTCACAGTAATAAAATGAACTTGGTTTTGAATTCAGATATATGGGCTCTGGAGCCCAGCCACTTAATCATTATTGCCTTCAAACATCTAGCTTCTGGGAATGGGGTTAGTGCCCTCCATCACTTTTTTTCTCTTTTTGTACAACTTGTATTTTAGTTATATATTTTTGAAACTACATCAAATTTCCCATGATGGAATTATAGTCAGGCCTTGCCCTTCTTATCTGACTTGGGAAACACATTCTCCAAATCAAGATGGCTGATCTCATGCCCTGCCTATCTGACTGATACACTTCCCAGGGAATAAATAAATAGCTTTGTCCTCAAATCACTGGGGTCACTGAAACGCCCTGCAAAATAATGCTGCTCACCAGGCAGCAGGCAAAAGTCACTTGCTCTTTTGCCTTTTTCTCTAAAGCAGAGCAATGTAATGATAGCTAAAGAGCCATCGGGGAAAGGAAATGGTTTAAAGACTTCACATTTTAGGGACTGTAAAAGAAATTAAAATTGTTGATTTCGATATTGCTTATGAGGCTGCTAAGGAGACTAGCGGAGGGGGCCATTTAAAATCATTCAGTTCTCGGCTGTGTGCCCATGAAATAGGCACAAGATGGGAAACCCACAAGCAAAGTATTTTTTGAGAGTCTGAGATTTTCTCATATTTAAGAAGAAAGTAAAATGAGCTTCAGAGCTTCTACTACAGAAATGAGAAAGGGGGGCAGTTAATAGCAAGTTAACATTAACTGGTTTTATCCGTTAAGTGACACTAGCCTGCATTCCCTAAATTAAATAATTGCCTCTCTTTATGGCAATTATGACCGAGGACTTCCAGATGGCTTGATTATTTTTTTTGTATGTTGTATGTTGAGTGGGCATGTGTTGATGCATTTCAACCACACGTTCCTATTATATTAAAGGTTCACTGTAATTGGTAAATTTAGCGTTGTCATTCATCTTTAGATGCTCTAGCATCCTCCTTTGGTAAACACAGGATACTGTGCGTCCCACTGTGTGTTTGCCCCTTTTCTACCATGATATATAGCTACGTAATTTAGGGCCACTTTGAATTTGTAGGCAATATATATATATATATATATATATATTAATTTTATAATCATTTTTCATACCAACCACAGTTCTCCCTCCCTCCTGTCTCCTGCATCGTCCCACCCACATCCACTACTTAGAATGGGTGAGGTCTCCTATGACGAGTCCACAAAGCCTGGCACATCAAGTTGAGATAGGACCAAGGCCCTCCCCACTGCATCAAGGCTGAACAAAGCATCTCGACATAGGGAATGGGCTCCAAAAAGTCAGCTCACGTACCAGGGATAGATCCTGGTTGCACTGCCGGGGGGCGGGAGGCGCATCAGATAAACCAGGCTACACAACTGTTTCCCACATGCAGAGAGAGGGCCTAGTTCAGCCCCCAGCAGGCTCCCCAGCTGTTGGTTCAGAGCCCAAGACCTTCTGTCTGTTCAAGTAAGGCAGTGATTCTCAACTTTCATATACTGCGGCCCTGTAATACAGTTCCTCATGTTGTTGTGACCCCCAACCATAATAGTATTCCACTGCTACTTCATAACTATAATTTTGCTACTCTTATGAATTGTAATGTAAATATCTGATAGACAAACTATCTTGATACACAACTCAAAGGGGTTGGGACCCACAGGGTTTATCACAGGGCAAAAAGCTGGTATCTTTGGATTCTTTTTTTTTCCTAGCATTATTTTTTTATTATTAAAAATTTCCATCTTCTCCGCTCCTCCTTCCCCTTACCTCCCCTCCCCTCCACCCATACCCCCACTTCCTCCCTCTCCAGGCCAAAAAGCCATCAGTGCTCCCCACACTATGTTAAGTCCAAGGTTCTCCCAACTCCCCCCAGGTCCAGGAAGGTGAGCAACCAAACTGACAAGGCTCACACAGAGCCCATCCTTGTCGCAGAGACCAAGCCCATCGCCATTGTCCCTGGCCTCTCGGTCAGCCTCCACCGTCAGCCACCCTCAGAGAGTCCGGTTTGGTCAGATGTTCCATCAGTCCCATTCCAACTGGACTTGGCGATCTTCCTTTAGCTCTGTCCCACCGTCTCAGTGGGTGAACGCACCCCTCACGGTTCTTACTTTCTTTCTCATGTTCTCTCTCCCTCTGCTCCTCATCAGGACCTTGGGAGCTCAGTCCGGTGCTCCAGTGTGGGGCTCTGTCTCTATCTCCATCCATCGCCAGGTGAAGGTTCTATATCCATTGGGTAATAGGACTTCCAAATATATAATTAAAGAATCATAGACTTAATTGTTTAAAGATAAATAAGTTTTTATTAGATTATACCCAAACTGGATAGGATGGAAAAGAGAAAAAAGTCAAATTTTTAAAAGAAATATGTCAGATATTCTTCATATTGCTATTGAGGACTTATGTTGGCACTCTTGGCTTGTAAGGAAAAATATAGAAATCCTTACAGCAGAAAAGGAAGAATTATTTCTAGCAATAATCTCAATTTTATATCTTGACCTTTTGTGTTTCCCCAAACTCTGATTATGGCAAAGGCCACATCACTGTGTTGGGTGTTTGAATGGAGTCAGGAAGTGAGAAGTACGGGGGTCCTTATTAGGTGAAACATCTCCCCACCTGCTTCAAGCAGCTAGTACACTTAATGTTTTCTACCAATATAGGCTTTCACTATGGATCTTGGGTCTTAGAATCAGGACAGGTAAGCAGCATTTTACCAGGTTATAGAGAATAAATAGGTGTGCACCGTGAAACTTTCATGCATGTTCCCTGTGACATGGTCCAGCGGCAATTATCCCCGTCTAATGTGATGGAAAGAAATGCAGTCTCCATGCCCCTATTCTACATAAACTGCTAGATTTTGGAGTAAAGCAGATCTGAGTTCAAATTCACAAATTGACAGATTCTTACACTTTGGTTTTTTTTTTTCCACTGGAAAAATTGATTTGTTCAGTTTATGACTCAAAGCTGTTCTCTTTGATGCTAGATTTTTTTTCTTGGAGCTTTAATGCTTCATACGTCATCAAACTATATTTCTAATATAATATTATGAAATTATGTTGTTATCATTCTTACTCAGATGTTCAATACTTCTGGATGTTCCAAATCTAAACTACTTAAAGATCTATGTTTAAGAGTGTCCCTATATATGTTGTTTGCATTAGAGAAAATGTAAACACCACACTTACTACCAAAGGGAACAGGTTTCATTATAGCCTAGTCAGGCACAACAATTATAGTCTTCTAGCACCAGTAATGATAAATGTGCTTTAATTAATACAGACAATTGAAGGAAAGTAGGTTATGAGGGAAAACATGCTGCATTGTTAAATTCTTATAACAAAATCCAGGGGATATAGAGATGTCCCAGCTGCTCGGAGCTATTGCTGGCCTTTGAGAGGACTCGAGTTTTGTTTTCAGCACAAAGGTTGGACACCTTCAACTGCCTGGAGCTCCAAGAGAAACAGTGCCCTCTTTTGGCCCTCACAGACACACCCCAGGAATGTGACAGGAACACAAACAGAAACACATGATACATATAAATAAAAGTATCGGTTATCCAATACAAAGTTGGCACCCCTGAATTCATATATGTAAGCAACACTAAACAGATAAATCAGGTTATATTTATATATCTATATGTCTTTATATGCATTTGCAAAAGTAAGATTTTTTTTACAATAAGTCAATGAATTTGAGAGAGGGCAAAAAAGTTGTCATGGTAAGATGAGGGGAGGAAATGGAAGGGGGACATTACTAAATTATATTTTAATTAAAAAGCTTTTTGAAAAGAAAATACAAAAGAATCAAACTGAATAAATAAAATACCAAACAAAAACACTAAAGGAAAACAAAATCTACCTCTACAACATGCATTCATAAGTAGTATCTCATTGCTTACTACACGCCACATGATACTTTAAGGATTTTTTTATATGTTTTGATGTGTTTGATGTATTATTTGATTCTATTTATATTAACTGACAGTAATATGGATATTAATATTTTTGTATAAAAAACGAGTCACTGAGATCATAAGTAACTTATCCACAGATACACAGTCAACAGTTTGAGTATAGAACTTGCATTCTTTTTTCTTCTTTTTCTCCATTTTATTTGCTTTTGTTAATTGTACAAAATAATTGATTCCATGACATCCTATACATGTAGATGATATGCGTTTATTGTCTGCATTTCCTTATACCATATTTTGTTTCCTCCCCCACTGTTCGAGTTACGCTATCTCTGAGCCCTCTTTGAACTTTCAGCTCTTATTTCTATTGTTTTTCTTTACTTATCATTTTAAAATTATCATATATACATATGAATATATAAATACAGCTTTATTTATTTAATGTTGATTATATGTGTATGTTATTAGGGATGACCAATTGGAGTTGAACAACCAATTAAGTGGCTTATCTCTGGAAGAAACCAGTTCTGGTTCTCTGAGCAATCTTTAGTTTTCTGTAACTGATCATTCGGGGTGATGTCACAATTCTGCCATCCACACTGGCATGTCACCTAGCGCTGTCATTGTTTAGGTCATTTCTAGGGTACCATACTGTTGGGATTTCGTGGATACCACTACCCTATTTTCTAAAAAAGGCACAGGCCCTCAGCAAGTATCCTGGTTCTTAAAATTATTTTTGTACTTTTCAATTGGGTGTTCCCTGGGCTTTGGATGTAGGTGTTGCATTGAAGATTTATCAACCCATGGTAGGTTGTTTTCCGCAGGCAGCTAGATATTATGTTTGTTTAGCGGGCAAGCTGTAGTAGGTTCATTGACCCCACCACTCATGGGTAGTTGTTTAAATTTAAGGTACCAGGCATGAATTCCCTGCTATTGAGTAATCCTAATGTCCAATTGAACAGATGGTGGTTGTCCCAAGATGTAAGTGCCACTTCTGAATGTTATACTTTTCAGTGTGTCTTGCCACACTGGTCATTGCTGTGTTTCTTAAGTGTGCCACATCTGGGTAGGACTTTGTCACCTGGAAGTTTTCATAATTCCTTCTAGAACAATGACAGCTAGTCCTCAAGGAGGAGACATACAGGTCATTTTTAGTTCATTGCCACCAAGTTCTGTGCACAGGCTTGGTAGTCAGCAAATAAGGACTTACCTTTAAATTCTGGGAGACAACTGATGTCAACATCAGTGAGCTTTATGTGTGAGGTTTTTCTTGTACTCTCCTGAATAACAATTTCAAAAGCGATTTCTCTTGTCTGATAATGAGTGGGTTTTTTGTTTTGTTTTGTGCTTTGTTTTGAGAGACTATGGCTCTTGAGGGAAGCATTATCATCCCCAGGGCCTTAATATTGGGAGTGGAGCACAATGAACATGCTTGAACAAGTACTTAGAGAGGAGGAAATCAAGTCCTTCAGGCATATCCCTGAGAGAGGCAGGTGGAGGTGATATATGATAGATTTATTTTTAGCTTTCCAAGAGTTTTCCACATTGATCTTCATAGTGATATACCAGTTTACATCCCCACTCACAGTGACTGACGCTACCCTTTCCTCACGTCCTCTCGAGCATTTTTAAAATCAGTTGTTCTCTTGATTGTAGCCATTGTAATATGATTTTTCAAAATTTCAAATTTATTTTAATTTGTATTTTCCTGCTTCCTAAGGGGGTTGAGTACTTCTGGAGGTATTTGAATTAAGATCAATAATTGCTAAGAGGGGACTTAAAAAATTCAAGACTTCTGGACAGGAAAGGTATCGTTCAATCGAGTGAAGAGGAAACCCACAGAGTAGGGGTGAATCTTGGCCAGCTACGCATCTGAAAGGATCGCTATCAAGAATATATAAATAAGCCTTTTGTCTGGGCTGCGACCCTGGGCTGCCTGGGATCCCTGATCCTGTGCCCTGACATTCCATCTGAACTGAACCTCCATCTGACGATAGATGAAGAAAATGACAGAGCCCCACATTGGAGCACCGGACTGAGCCCCCAAGGTCCGGATGAGGAGCAGAAGGAGAGAGAACATGAGAAAGAAAGTCAGGACCGTGAGGGAACCTCCATCTGGCGACAGATGGGGAAGGTGACTGAGCCCCACATTGGCGCACTGGACTGAGCTCCCAAGGTCCTGATGAGGAGCAGAAGGAGCGAGAACATGAGGGAGAAAGTCAGGAACGAGAGGGGAAAGAAGAAGAAGCAATGAAGCCAACGAGATTTCACTTGGCTATTGGAAGGTTGAGAATGTTGCTGAATTTCCCAGGAGTCTGTGCACACGACCAAGTTGCCAGTGTCTTAACTACTGGAATTGTCAGGTTCACCCCAGTCGTGTTCATTGTGAAGGCACCAGGCTATTGGTGAATCTCAGCATCAGCATCATTTGTTGACAGAGTTCCTACTGATTGTGCCACGTATTTGAAGAACCTCCACCTGACGATAGATGAAGAAAATGACAGAGCCCCACATTGGAGCACTGAACTGAGCTCCCAAGGTCCTGATGAGGAGCAGAAGGAGAGAGAACATGAGAAAGAAAGTCAGGACCGTGAGGGGTGCGTTCACTCATGGAGACGGTGGGACAGAACTAATGGGAGATCACCAACTCCAGTTGGAATGGGACTGATGGATCATGCGACCAAACCCGTCCTTCTGAATGTGGCCAACAGCGGGGGCTGACTGAGAAGCAAAGGACAATGGCTCTGGGCTCTGATTCTTCTGCATGGACGGGCTCTGTGGGAGCCTTCTCAGCTTGGCCGATCACCTTCCTGGACCTGGTGGGAGTTGGGAGGACCTTGGTCTTAGCATAGAGTGGGGAACCCTGATGGCTCCTTGGACTTGAGAGGGAGGGAGGGGAGGTATGGGTGGAGGGGAGGGGAGGGAAGGGGGAGAAGGAGGGGAGGGAAGGGGGAGGAGGAGGGGAGGGAAGGGGGAGGAGGAGGGGAGGAGATGGAAATTTTTAAATATAAAAAAAATAAACCATGAGGAAAAAAAAAAGAAATAAAAAAAAAAGAATATATAAATAAGCCAAAAGACAGAAAAAAGAAAATGAACAAACCAGAGTTGGAGAGATGACTCAGCCAGAAAGAGCACTGACTGCTCTTCTATAGTCCTGAGTTCAGTTCCCAGAAGCCACACAGTGACTCACAACTCCAGTTCCAGGGGACCTGACACCCTCACATATACATACCTTCAGGCAAAGCACCAATACATATAAAATAAAAATAAATAAAATTTAAGAAAAAGAAAAAAACAAGCCAATAAAATAGGCTATCGATATGAAGAGTATTAACTATGTCTTTCTATTAACCTGTTAATTGAACACATGGAAATTTAAACTTGGCAAATTACCCATGAGCATGGACCCTTCTTTACCACTTACTGACTGTGGGACATTGGCATCTTTTTCTGCCCTTGGATTCAGTTTCCCTTCATCTATAAGGAGATTAACAGTGTTTTATGATTTCTATGAGAATTAAACAAATATACATATTTGTGAAGGTTGAATGGTACTTGGAACATAAAAGATACTTTTAATATATTAACTGCTACTGATATTGCCACTAAAGTGGGAAAAGGTAGAATCAAAATGTGAAACTTGGTTCAAGTCTACTCTATGTTATTTCATCTATACTGTGGCTCTTCCAGGCCAGTGTCCCTACCTGAGAGGGCAAATACTCATTCTCCTAAGATTACAAGCATTTTAATTTGCCTTTAAGTTCTCCTCACTGAAGACATAGCATTTATAGACTCTTGTGTGTCATGAAACAGGCAAACAAAACAGCCTTTTGAATTTATACTCCAGTCTCTGGAGGTTTTCCAGTACTTTACTTTGAGTTATTTGGATAGCTTCTTGTCCTTTGATTATTGTTCTCATGGGTCACGGAAGAGAAAATGCTATCGTTTAGAAGGAAAAGACAAAAATTTGTTGTTCACTAAAATTTAAATTTTTCCTTCTCAGACTATAAGAAGCCTATATTATTTGATGTTAAGCTTTGTTTGATCATTAAAATATTTACTGAGTGTCTACTATATTCTGATCTGTCTATATTCCTAAAGTCTGTCAAAAATGCCTACATTAGTTGTCAATTTTACACAGAAAATTATCTTGGTGCTCATTTATTATCTGTCATGGTTTTGTCATTAGCTGTCATTTGGATGAGACCCAGCAGGTAGGTCAAGACTACAATCTATCTGTCTGTGATACAAAAGAAGGGCCACAGAAATCTGTTGATCCTATCCTGGGTCTGTAGTCTAGAGAAGGTGTCTGTGGTTCCTCCATGTGACCTGAACATCATTTAACAGAAAGACTGACTTCCAAAGGCAAGCATCCCAAAGAGAAATCTAGGCAGGAATCCTATCTTTTTTTATAACCTATTCTCAGGTGTTAGTTAACATTACTTGGTAGGTTTTGATGAACAAGATAATATACTTACAAACTATTGAAACTCTTAACATTAAGAGTGATTAATTTGAGACTTTCCATTTTCTAAGTAGTTCCTCAACTTAGCCCTAATGTTCCCTTTATTGAATTTGACTACTAATCCATAAGCTAAAGAGAAGATATGTAAAGTCTTCAGTGATATATTACAAGAGATGTAAGGCAAATCATATCTACAATTATCAATGATAGAACTTCTATCATTTAATGTTTAATTAGATAATGTCCCTTTAGCAGATTTTTAAAACAATCAGTAGAAGCTTGTTCTTTGGGGGAGGGATGCACACCTATGCGTGAAGTCACATCTTGACTATAGGCGTGTGGACATACATACTAACTGTCCCAATGGTCACCATCTTGACATTTCTAAAAAAGGGAGGTCTGTCACAATGCAGTGATAGTATATGGAGTATATAATATATATACAAGATAGTATATACAAGAGGAGATCCATTTGACAGACATGATCAGCAATGAAAGTGTGAGAAAGGTCACAGAGAGTGCAGAGGAAGGACACAGCCACCCCCGAAGCGGAGGCTGTATCGTGCAGAACTGGATCTCTTTTGGCAAATAAATATGCTGGTGACCTACTTCTGCTACCTTTCTGAAATAATATTGAAAACCCACAGCTTAACAATAGTACATAAAATAACTGTGTGCTGCTGGATGTAATGCTAAACTCTATCAAACTTCAGGAAAAGGACTGTTTCTGAGTTACAAAGATAGATGCTTGGTAGAAGAACCGATTTTTAAAACACCCGATTCTGTGTTTCCAGATACTATGGGATTCCTTCTCCCCACCCAACTTCAAAGTATTTGTGTCCTTTTAACAAAAAAAGTAAAGAATAGAGAAAACAACACCTGCTGCTCAAAAACTTAGTTTGGCAGTGTTTTTTTTTTTTTTTCCAAAGGCTATATATAACTGGGTATCTAAGCTGGATCTTTTACCATCACTTTTGGAAGAAGGGTCTGTAAATGGAGACTGTTTTGGTTTCCCAGCTGCCCTAACCCAAATAATCACACAGAAACTATATTAATTGCAACACTATTTGGCCCTTGGTTCAGGAATATTTCTAGCTAGTTCTCATTCCTTAAATTAACCGATTTCTATTAATCTATGTATCACCATGGTGCTGTGCCTACCAGTAAGGCTCCTGCATCTGTCTCCTTTGTCTACTTAACTCTGCCTTCTTTCCTCCTCCATCTCTGCTTGGATTTCCTGCCTTGCTCTATTCTGCCCTGCTATAGGCCAAAGCAGCTTCTTTATTTACCAATGGTAATAAAACACATTCACAGTGTAAAGAGGGGCATCCCACATCAAGTGGCTTTGCAATACTGATGGAGACAATCCCACTCTCGCTGTTCATTTTCTTGTGTCATTTTTGCCAGGTCATGAGTATTCACTTTGTAGTTACATCTGTTAGTTATATCAACCTTCATGCTCAGAGCTCACATCTTATCTCTCTTAAGCACAATAATTTATGAAAGAAGGGACAGTCATGCTTCACTCTCGGATGCTGAACATTTATTCTCCAGAATCACCTCTTTATATAAGAAGACAGAAACGCTGTCAGATTCACTTAAACTGTTTGTATATGAGTCATCCATTCATGACCTCAAGATAAGGGCACTGTAATGCAATCTCAAAGGACAAGATCACTTCCTAAAAACAAAACAGAAAGCCAGAAGGTCTTTACCTCTGAGAAGAATAAGTCTCCTATTTCAGAACAACTATTAGATTGGGAGTCAGAAAAATAAAATGAAAACCTTTGGTGCTGCCCCCCCCCCAAAAAAAACTAAGTGTAACCTTTAGAGAAGACATGACAATTGTTGCATTTTGTTTTGTTTTGTTTTTTGAAACAGAGCCTCAAGATGTAGCCAGAGCTGGCCTGGCACTCACAGAGATGTGCTTGCCTCTTCCTCCTGAGTTCTGGAATTAAAGCTCTGTGTCACTATCCCCATCCTTGATCCCATTTATAAGGAGGAGTTTCAAATAGATCCCTCTGGTATTTGTCATTCCAGTCAGTGAAACTCTGAAACATCTCAATTGCTGGAGCTACATTGCATGTTGTAAAGGTTAAGCCTTGAATTACATCAATGAGGCTTTGTCATACTTAATGGGGTATTAGTGATAAATACTTTCACTGGTGGTAAAATCCAGTATGCTCTCTGAAGGTCCTAGGGATTGGAAGATAAGTAAGAAATCAGAAGAAAAGCTGCATTTTTTTATATTAGTGTTTAGTATCATTGTAAACTGACCACCTCACCTTGATTATCTCCCCCAAAACTTGTCAACACCTGCTTTTCTGGGTGCTTTAAAGCTGAATGTCTGGCATTACCCACAAGTATAAAAACACAAAGCACACCCTGATTTATTACCCTTTCACAGTAAATATTGACTATATAATTGTTTTTAATTATTATATTATTTTCTCATTACGAACAGGATAAAGTGCAAGATTTTTAACATATGGTATTTCCTCTGTCATTTGCTCTTCTGCATTCTCTTTTATTCCTGCACGTTCTCTACCCCTTCTGCATTCTAAATGTTCTTTTTCCTTTGGCCTGAATTCATTGGTACCTGTCCTCTCTGTGCTAGATAGCATATTCATCATCATCTATGCAAATGCATCTCTTATGTATGGATCACATGGCCTTTCTTCCTTTCATTCAGCCTCCAATTTTGATTTCTTGAAGCATTTCCTCATTCCAAACTCCTTCCCTGATACGTTTTTTCCTTAAATAGCAATTATTAATTGCTCCATCTTTCTTTTTTATAGACGAGAAACTCATAGGAAAGATTCCCTGGGAAACAAGGACTGAGTTCTCTCTGGGTCTTAGTTCCTAACAAGGTTGACATGGAAAATTTCTGTGAGACATTCTGTAAAATAACGAACACAAGAATTTTGAAGTCAAAGAATGTGTTACGCAACCTTGCCTCTTCTCTGAAACCATCCCTAGTTTCCTCTTACCCATTACATCTCTTCGCTGCCCACTCTCCCTATTTCACCCTTCTCTCCCCACTGCCCTCTTATTCACTGCTGGCTGGCACTTAGGGTTCACATATTCCATTCCACTGATTTTCATTAGACCAACTTCTCCGTATATTTTGTGTGTGTTCAAAGAGCCCTGCTCTATGTGACCAACCAATAAAACTGCAAAAATTTCAATATCAATGTTATTTGTTACATTCTCATGCCTCTTTAAATGCATATTATCTATTTTGCCTATAATTAGATTTGGAAGAAGCATTTAAGAAATCATTTTGCTATAGCAAACTAGTTGAAGTCCTGGATAAATATTTAATGATGGTAATGTTGATTCACTACAATATACAGAATGAGAATAAAGCAATTTCCTCCTCCATGCAGTGTAAATCTCCACTGTAGGGATTTATTGCCACCGAAATAGCTTTCATGTAGTGTCTTACTTTTTGCCAAGGCTTTAGAGGTTTAAATGAGTTTCTGAATTTCAACTTTAATCCAAGACTTTGCAAATAAGCCAGTAGGCTTTGCAGTGCCATCAACCTGATAGTTTTAAGAATAGGACTAGATTGCCTTGATCTGATGTGCAATCCCATGATCTGAAGGACTTTTCAATGGCATATTCCATACAGTGGCAGGTGGGTGGCTTTTTATTCATTTAGTGTGTCCTTCCATGAGTGCCCTTCACCCTGGAAATCCTTGTCATTATCTCATTCTTGGAAAACTGCAGACTTCCAATGTTAGATATCAAAGGGAGACTGGTATTATTGTACAATAACTATGGCAGGGGTAAACTCCCTAGACACTGATGAAGTATTTAAGGAGTTGTTACTTCTTACCTTGTCATGTACTAAATACCGAAGTAGACTGGCTTAATCTTTGCCTATGGGTTTTGGAAGCCTCACAAAAGAAAAGCCACTTTAGTTTGTACTTAACTCTCATTTCCTAACAATACTCTATGTTTGTGAGCGAGTTTCTCTTTTCTTTACCAGTAGAAGGAAGTAATTATAAAGGCTAATGGGTAAGCATTAACTTTTCAAGCCAGATAAAATGAGAAAGAAAAAAATGGAACTCAATTTACTGCATGAAACTTGAGATGTATGTGATTTACAAATATTTTAGCACCTGCAAAAGATTTATTTTTAAAACATAAGTACCTTTGGGAAAAGGCATTTTAAAATAAGAGCTAAACTACTAAAGCATGCCTTCATTTAATCCCTGGATAAAGATACAGTTTATGAACACAATTGGAAATGTTGAAAGGACCCCCATATTAAACCCCAATAGCAGTTTCTAGCTGTAAGAAGAATTAAAAACCATAATACACAAATATGGTAATTGCTGTCTTTAACTGATGTGTTAGCAGAGCCCATTGATTTGAATGCGGGAGTTTGCTGTGTGGTGGAGATGCACACAGGAAGGGTTGTTCTTCTTCTTCACTTGACTAAGTTCAAATGGAAGAGCCAAAACAGACAGTGGGAAATAAGGATGCTTCTCTTCCTTTGGGAAATTCAGAACTAGCCAACAAGATCCAATTAGCACACATGGAAGGCAAGGGACCATTTTATGGTAATTTAACCTACTTATTCACATGTTCACTAAACTCTAAGTTGTCTTCTCAATGCAATAAGGCATCCCTATTTTCTCCATATATTAATTGGTTTCCGTGTTATAAAAAAATAGCATGCTAAAGGGGATGAGTTAATATTTGCTTAGAATCTGCTCACCACTAGGTGTTATGCAATTTATTTCTTAATGTACTTATACTTAACCCTATGCCAAAACTCCACACGAGATACTCTCTTCACTTATGATTTCAACAATATAGCAGACTAATTTTCAAACTCAGTGAAATGTTAAGAGAATGATACAATGAACATAAACATTTCCTGGATTTGGTCCTTGTCAACAGTATACTAAACGTGTATGCTCTATCTATTTATCTATTGATCTGTCCGTGTGCTAATATATCCTGCAGCATCTAAGTGAATGGCTGGGTTAATATTCATGGAACAGTCTAGAAGAGAACTCTAAATGTAGTGAGGTTAGTATACGTCTACGTTAACATGCACAAGGCAATTAATAGTAGTATTTAATGCACAAACCATGTTCATTTTCCACCACTGTCCCATCAAATTGTTTTGGCTTTATTTTTCTAGAAAAATTTAATGTTTATGCAATTAGGTCTTGTTTCTTTAGTATATTTTTATCTAAAAGACTTTCACAAGTTGTTCCTCAGGGCAATGGCTATCCCCCCACCCCCTCTTGATGATCTAAAACCTTAGTAAAGTTGAAAGGTAGACACTTAACATCTTTAGCCTCTTCAAGCACAGTACCAATTATCAATGTTTGGTTGCATCTGCTCTCCCTAGTTCAATCAAATTCTGTCATTTCTTTTATGTGCAGTCTTTCTGTAAAGTTTCTAATATTAAGATGCTGCTTCAATGACTTAATACTTTTTGCTTTCAATTAACAATTTTGAGGATGAAAAATCCATTCCCAGGGTGTTGTGGTACACACACGCAATCCTAGCACGTAGGAAGGGAAGGTAGGAAGACAGGAGCTTTTAAAGTCAGGTCGTCCTCAGCTGCATAGTGAGCTGGAAGACAGCCTAGTCTGTATGAGATGACAATGACCTGTCTCAAAAACTAATCTCAAAAATGGGAACAAAACTCTACAAAATGAGCATCGTTTTGATTTTTGTTTTAAGATGTGTCTTGCCATTGTAGTCTAGGCTGGCTTGGAACTCGAGGTAGCTCAGGCTGACCTTAAATTCCAGATCTTCATGAATAGAAAAATTAGTTTTATGGCAAGTAATTTGTATCTGCTAAAAAGTATCATTCTTTACTGTGCTCAGATATCTACAACATGTCACTCAGGAGAGATCCCTTTGATCACACTGGTTTTCCGGTTCTAGAACTTTCCCTGACCTACATACAGAATCTGTCATTTCTTCAGGAGCCTTGGCTTTTTTTAGCATGCGAATCGAGATCTGGGGTGCAGTTCTGCTCATACTGATGCAGCGCCATGGATTCTCACACATCTGAGTGAGGAGGCAGCACGGTTACAGAAAGTCTCATGCTTGGAGGCCACACTACCAAGTCAGTTAGTACCTGATGTTATGTACTGTCTCTTTAAAATTTTCTGATTTTAATCTTATATCTGTAACTCTTTCCTCTATATTTGTAATTTCCTCTAGGAAATTTTAAATTGATATTTTCTTCCTCAATAACTATTTCACAGTTACTTAATCCTAGATTTAAATCTCTATATAAAGCTGTATAAAAGTGTTTGCTATATGTATGGATGATGTATTATATATCAAATAGCTTTACAATTAGAACATGAAGCCGGACACCATTGTATTTCCAACACTCAGACTGAAGCAGAAGATGTGGAGTCTGAGGTTAGTCTGGGCTACATAATTAATACGTTCCAGGCCAGTCTGAGCTACATAGCAAGATCTTTCTTAAAAGAAAAGCAAATACAAAACAATGCTACATGGGCGTTTGGGTTGAATGAGAGCGAGTCTCATAGGCTTGTGTTGCTGAAGGATTAGAAGCTGTGGCCTTGTTGGAAGGGGTGTGCCACTGGGGCCCAGCACTGAGGTTTCCGAAGCTAATGCCAGTCCCAGTTACTTCTCTTTTCCTGTCTCCCCATTGTTGCCTCAGCATGGGAGCTCTTAGCTCCAGCTCTAACACCATGCCAGCCTGCTGCCATGCTACCTGCCATGATGGTTACGGACTCAATCCGTCAGGAACTGTGAGCTACCAAATTAAATGCTTTCTCTCATAAGTTGCCTGGGTCATGGTGTTTTGTCG
The DNA here is from genome assembly GCF_903992535.2 of Arvicola amphibius. Lineage (NCBI taxonomy): Eukaryota > Metazoa > Chordata > Mammalia > Rodentia > Cricetidae > Arvicola > Arvicola amphibius. The sequence goes on from NC_052058.2 coordinate 159,189,061, forward strand.
TGGTGGTATAAAAGTGACTAAGACAACAGAACTGTGCCACCATACCTGGTTATGCAGTGCTGGGCGTTCAAATCAGGATCTCATGAGTGCTGGGTAACCACTCTCTCTGCCAAATGAACTATAAATGGGTTTCTTTTACATTGTGACTATAAATAAATAGGTGGGTTCTTTTAAATATATGACACAAAATTAAGAGCTGTATTAAAGGGATGGTAAAGAATGATGGCCTTCATTTTGTCCCTGTCTCCTTCAGTCCACAGTAGGTAAAATTCTATGTTTTGTACTACTCAATGGATAATGAAAAGAGTTGCTCAAAGTAATTACCATTTGTAACTTTTCAAATATATATGAAATAAAATCTGCCATTCAACGAGATCAGTAAATATACAAAAAGCTGCTCATATTAAGATCTATATTTTAAAAAAGTCAAGTACCAAATATACAATAAAGTATGTTTGAAATCATAAATCACAGACCTTGAAAAACAGTTTTCAGCTACAGGCTATCCATTTTTATTATAGTCTGTTGTATTATTGCTTTTATTTTTTATAAAAGTAATCATACATACAGTAACATTGTGCAAACTGAGTAGGTTATTTAAGGATATTTATATATGATGCACGGCAGCAGGCTGGCATGATGCTGGAACAGTAGCTGAGAGCTTACGTGTTGAGACAAAAACCAGGAGGTAGAAAAAGAGGGCTAACTGGGAATGGCATTAACTTTGGAAAGCTCAAAGCTGAGTGCCAGGGGCTCTCCTCTTCCCACAAGGTCACACCTTCTAATACATACATATACATACATGCAATAGCAATTACTGAATAAAGAGGCCATACATCTGGAGAATAGAAAGGGATATATGGGAGGATTTTGGGGGAGGAATGGGAAGGGAGAATTATATATTATAACAGAAAAGATAAAAAGGTATATATGTAAATAATTTATTTATAATACATGTATATATATGTGTGTGTGTGTGTGTAAGCTTAGCTTTCTTTCTTTTATATGCTAAAATTAGGCATTTTCTAGTTTTGCCGGTATTATTTCATGGTGAAGTTAGCCCATGAGTGTTTGTAGGAACCCTCATTAATTTTATGAGCAGACATCATTCGAGTGAACGAATGGCCAATGCCTTACTCAGCAAGTTATTAACCAGATGTATGTCTGAGATTCTTTAGTAATTTGTTAGTGTCACTATAATTCCAAATACTGTTACAAAGAGCACTGTGAATATGCTCTTTTTTATTTATGGAGGTGTGGCCTGGAATAGATTTTTAAAAACATAATTTCTGGGTTTGAGGAGTTACTCATTTAAAGTTTGATTAGCCTGATTGGATACACTCCCCTGGGAGTGGTTAACACTTGATACTTCCATTGCCAGAGGAGTGTGTTGTCAAGAGTATCAGTCTGGTAGTATGGTGTCATGTCTCTGAATTTCTGTTTCTTTTATGAGTGATGTTGAATGTCCTCTACAATCAAGAAACATTTGTCTGCCTCTAGGAGAATTTGATGATTCTCAGGGTGCACCTTCTTACCGATCTCTTGGATCTTTCTTCTCTTTTTTACCACATATTTAGAGGTTATTTTACATTATAAGATGTTTGTGCCTATAATGTACAATGTAAGCATATGTTTACAGTTTGTGACCCCTATATGTGTGTGTGTATATATATATATATACATATACATATATATATATATGGATATGTACACACACACACACACACAATAATGCCATACTAAACTTCCATCCTACTCATAAACCCTGTGTCTTCTCTTAGGTGATAAGGAAATTATTTATGGTTTTCTGTCCATTTCTAGTACTACTCTGGTTCTAATTTTCTTTATTCACATACAATTATCTAATAAATTTAGAAAATTTTCCAGTATATGCTATGAAGTACTGATCTAATTTTATTCTCTTTCAATGGGTGATCCACTACTTTCCATATTATTTATTTAAAATTCAATTCTTTCTTACAAATTTAGTAAGAAAACTTTATTATATACAAATGCATCTTTTAGTCTTATCAAACTTAATTTTGAATTGTATCTAGTAATGTGGAGACATCATACTGTTTTGCTTAGAGCCTTTCTCTCTCTGTTAAAAATTGGGGACATGAACACTTCAGATATAAATCATTTGTTCAAGGCTAACTTATTGACAAAATGACAAACCCAGGATTTGATCCAAGGCTGTACTGTCTTGGTAAGATTTAAGTAGACTTCTGTCTATGTAGAAGTCCAACTCAAACAAGTACTTATGTAGAAATTTTGTGTCAAAGAGACCCTAAGTAAAGCATAGATTTTGGGTTTTGTGAGCTACTAAGATCAAGAGCACAGAACAACACAAAATATCCATTTGTTATAAGCCTTCCAGACTCTGTCTTAACATGTTATCCTAATTGCTGTAATTTTGAAAAATGTTGAAGTGCCTTATCTTTTACAAAGGTGGATCACATGCATACCTATTCCCCACTGCCTAGGGGCTTAATTTTGAACTAATTTAAGTTGTGCTGGAAGTTGGAGGTGAGGGCCTGATCTTTCCTTGTTTCTATGGCTCACATTCTTCTGTTCACGTATGGTAAGCTTCCCGGCATTGAGTGTGTTCTTTTACAGATCCGAAGAAGACACATTAGTAAATAGATATACAGCAAATAAATGTCACTTGCCTAATGTTGAGCAGTTTAAAACAAAAACAAAAGCCCACTGGCAGAAGCCATCTGTTCTTGGCAACTTTCCCAGCTAAACACTTTTAATTGCTTCTGTGATCTTGGTGGGTTGGCATGCCATGGTTTCCAGGGATTTGGGAGAATTGACCTTTATGAAGTAATCACAGTTCATTGTACAAAAGAACTTTGAGTTATCAAAGCAGGCAGCATGTCCTGCTGTGGAACCATGGTAATGAGAATGCATCGTATGTGTGATAATTCCCCATTTGGATTGAGTTCTTATTACATTCTTCACATCCGAGCATTCCAACAGTCAAAGAATTCACCCTAGAAAATGCTGAAAATGTTGTCAATGAGTCTAAAATCTGAAGTCTGTATACGAGACCTGTTCGTTGATCATGAGAATCATTCTTGCCACCCTCTAACTTCATTTTCTGTACATTATATTGAAAATTTTTTGATTACAGTTTGTCTAACTTAAAGTTAACATTATTAATTTATTTATTAAACAAATACTGTAGGACAAGCTCTATAATAAATATATTTCATCTGTTACCCCATGTACTATTCACAACATTATATGGTGTAATTATAAGTTTTGCCTTACAAACAAAGAAAAGCCAAAGGTCTAGCCTAAGGTCAAATGGATAATAAATGACAGAACCACTTAAGACCTATCTCTGTGATACTGAAGCCCAAGCTATGTAATCATTCTGGAAGAGATGCCTTTGATACGGGGTTATCAATTCTCTGTCCTCTATCACATAGCTAGGTAATTACAAAGGCAGGGCTGAACCAGGAAACAAGGGCAAAGAAGAATGGGAACATGAGGGAAAGAAGCCTCCCACTCTGCAAGGCAGGTGAAGCATCTCACCATCTGTGGGGCAGGAATGCCACACAGCACCGGAGCATGTCCTCTTCCCAGCTAAGAATTTATGACTTTCTAGGACTCAAACCAGAAACCCCTTTACCAGAACAGAAAGTGTTAAACTCTGTGCTGCTCCAGTTGCTTCTTGTTTTACCGGATTCGGTTATAATTCCATACCTGGTACGTCCAGAGACAACTCACATCCTTTTATTAAAAGCCTTTAATCCCAGCACTCGGGAGGCAGAGGCAGGCGGATCTCTGTGAGTTCGAGACCAGCCTGGTCTTCAAGAGCTAGTTCCAGGACAGCTTCCAAAGCTACAGCGAAACCCTGTCTCGAGACAGACAGAGAGAGAGAGAGAGAGAGAGAGAGAGAGAGAGAGGAGAGAGAGAGAGAGAGAGAGAGAGGAAAAAGGGAGTGTTCTTAGCAACATTTTGAAATATAGTATGAACACCACCAAAAGAGTATTAATGCCAATGCCAAGAAAATTTAGAGAGGCCCATACCCATACATGGGTACTTCTTAGCTTCATCTACTGTCCTTTGGGAAGCACAAACCCTGACTTGGGTATCTCCATCATTCTTCTGAATTCCTCTCTTTCTCTTAACCCTCATGATTCAGTCCATATTAAAATGTAGTAAATAAAATTACCAACAATGTTTTTATCATAAACAACTAGCCACGAAATTCCTTTAGGATCAAAGGCATGAATCTTAGTTTGGCCTGAGCCAAGCTCCATGAAAGTCTCTGTTTACCCTCTCTCCAACTCCAGAGCTCCAAAGCAGAACTGGGTTAGAGTTAAACCCAGGTTTGATGTAACCAGAGTCATGGACCTCCTCTGTCCTCTTCCGTTTCTGTTGCTCATACTTCCTTCATGTTGGTTATCATTCTATGTAATCTTCTCTGTTGACAGGATTTTCTGGCTGACAAGTATGTATAATTGAGATCAGGATCCTGTATTATTTAGTTACATACTTGCGCTGTCAATTCTGGGTGCTCTAAATCCCAACTGGCTTCTTAATAAATGTTTTTGAATGTGCAAATTCAATTCCTAATGCAAATTGGCTCATTGCATGGGTAACCGTTGCTGCACAGCTCAGATTAAAACAACACTGAACCTTGAAATGTTCAATGAATGTTGCTGTATACATAATGACGAATGTCATTCACAGAAAGTGAGTTTCACGTCATGCCTGATGTGGATAGTAATAAAACAGGATATTTCATGCTCTGTCTCTACCTAAATATACTAAAGAGAGTACTGTAACATGAAGATTGATTCTGGCATTATAGGCTTGGTTCAAATACCTAGTCAGAAACATTAATGTTACATATTTACATCAGACCTTCATTCTTTATATTGTATTTGTTGTGCACCAAATATATAATGGACTCCAAGAGATTAAGATGAATAAAACATATGCTCTCTCAATATGCTCGATATTGTGTTAAGAGTCAACCAAATAATTATAGTACAGTTAGCCTATGGAGGAGATCAGTTCCACCGATGAAGAAATAGCATCTCCTGTCCTTTCTCAATTCTCCATCTCTGGGAATAGTGACCACAGACACCATCTGCCAATCAGTGGCTTTCTTTAAGCCAGTATCAGAACTGTGACCTTAGCAGAGAGGACTCAGAAGGGGATTAGCCTGCAGGAAGCCTTTTCTTGAGATAGCACAGCTTTCTCTTCTCCTCCCTACTCTACGAAGTTCTTGGGTATTTCAGAGAATGGACCATACTCTGACCTACTCATTCCTGACCTACTTTTATCCCCAGCAGCTGAGTTTGCAGAGGATGTATATCCCATGAGCAATGTTATAATAAACAAGCCTCTGGCTGAGAAAGAGAACTCGCGAGGTAAAAGAGGAAGCAGTGAGGCCCTTGAAGAGGAAGAAGTATGAGCATCCTCATGACCTTGAACAAGGTCTAAAGCTCCATGAGACCAACATCTTTCTTCCCTACAATGAGGAACTGGCTCAGAGATTTCTTTCCTGCTCTACATTCCTTATTTCTAAAGGTAGCTTTGTAGCCAATGACACCAAGACTCCACGTAGTAAATATTTAATATCTATGCTTCTGACAATCCTGATAATTAGCCCCCATATTTTTACAATCTTGTCATTCTTTCCTCATTGAAATATCAGATATATGATGCTTGCCAGTGGCTTGCTAAAGTTAATGTGAGTACAAGGGCCTTCCTTCAAACAATCAGGGCCAGTTATTAACTAGGCCACTGATAATTTTGAATCATTGAGGTTTCCAGTTAAATACTTAATTGAATGGTTGTATTCAATAAATCTTCAGTGATGGTGATAAAGTTATTTCCTTCCTACTCAGCATAAAAAGTAATAACGTTTTCTAATTATTATTTTATTTCTGTGGACCCAAACTGGCATTCCTCTAAATAGTACTAAATATTTCCTCTGAGATATAAAAGCATGATTATGATTTTATAGTCTTTTACATAAAGGATGGCCATATTTTCTTGATATCATAGGATTACTTCTCAGCTGTTGGAAAAATAGTAGATTAGCAGAAGCTTGGCACTGTGTTTCTAAATATGAGAAGTTAAAACAAACATAAATACTTAAAATCCTATGAATGAGGGGCTGCAGAGATGGTTCAGTGGCTAAGGGTCTGTGCTGCTCTTCCAGAGGACTTTATATGTTCCCATCACCCAAGGTAGGTGGCTCAAAACTTCCTGTGACTCCCGATCTATGGGACTCTGAAGCCTCTGGCATGGGGTGCCACCTCCCTGCACTCTTGCAACTCCCTCGAAACATATGTAGTAATTAACAAAAATCTTTTCTAAAATCCTACCTTTAAGTATATGGATTAATTAATTCTACCTCTTCTACATGCTCATTTTCACTATTGTGTGTTTATGGGAAAAATACTTACCTCTTGTATTGCTTTCCAGGCAGCTTGCTCATTTCTTTAATTGGAGGTTAGAATCTCTAACCACCTAGAGCTATTTTGATGAATTAGAGCTTTACTCTTTTGGTTGGTAAGAAGGCTTTGCTGGAAAAAGCTGGGATTATTAATTGCCCCTTATTGAATTACAATGATCATACCGTTAATACGTCCCTGTGTGTTTATTTAGCACTGCCTGTTCATTTCACAGTCGAGAAAACAGGCATAGGGTAGAATTCACTGAAGCACTGATGGCAATTAGTAGCAGAATTCGGCCAAAGATGTGGCTATCTGCGTCTGTAGTGTCTTTTTCTGTCTTCCGAACTGACTTTTCTATGTCATCCAAACTGACTTCTCTAGGAAGACAGGAATTCATTTCCTCAATAATGTATCCAGCCGTTTCCTGGAGGGTGGTTATGCGGCAGGCGTGCTATGTACCAGAGATACAATGATAAAGAAAATGCAGTGTTGGCACCCCAGAGCCTACAGCACCATCTCTTAGAGAACGCCGGTGAGCTGGGACCTTCTTCACCTAAAATAAAGACGTTCAGGCTAGATTGATTCAATTGAGATGTGTTGAGTCCCTTCAATTAACTTTTAGCCTTAGCTTTTTCACTTTTTAAATTACTTTGAAACCCTCACTCAGTGCTTACTCTCAACTATTTTCCAATCTACAAAGTCCTATCAATATGAATTTCAGGGTTTTCTCAAATCAATTTCCCTAAGTTTTTGGATTACTGCTTATGCAAGACTGATAATTAGTCATTTTTTCTCAATCTGGCCATTTGTTTAAAATTATTTAAAAGCACAATTTAAAATTTTCTGAGAAAGTCTATTGCTTCACATAATCCTTTTGCAGTTGGTTTACTCAAGAGGCATGCATGTGCCAAGATATAACTGATGATTTAAAAATTAAACCATTGTAGTTAAGCAGCTACTCTCTGTGTGACACTGGTCAGTAGACATAAACTTTAGGGTCTCCATTTCAGCTATGAAATGATGATTATATATGCTTTGAAATTACAGTGGAATGCTAAAAGGGGAGAGACAGTACATGCATACAACATAATCTAGTCTTGGAAGAACATACACTCAGAAATTAATGGCTATCACTCCTTAACTTGGGGTTTAAATATTCAAACGGCTATAATTTTGCTAATGTTCACATTCTTCATAACAGAGTAATAGTAATTTGAATGTGGTTACGAGCTTTCAGGATTAGAACTGAAAAACATTCCTTGGAGTTATTCTATCAGTTATTTGCCTTCAGGACAAATTGATTGCAAAATAGTGTAAAAGCTGCTTCTTGAGAAAATGCCCAATGTATTTCTCATAGATGAGTTCAATGAAACAAGGGATTTGATTTTATTTTCCAAGTGAAGCCAGGGAAATCATGGTACCTGATTTGAATTACAAATTCAAGAGACATGCTGCTTAATTCCCAGTGTAACATTAGCACCATGGAGGTAGCCAACAAGCTATACAAACTGTGTGAAAGTTCTTGAACAGTTAAACTGGGATATTGTGAGGCTTAAATTATATTCATGTGTATATTTAATAAATGACTACCCTAAGGGTATTTATTGCTGTTGGACATAATAGTATTCAAAAGAATATAATTCATGGATGCATTTATCACCCAGATATAGTAACTATTTTCCTTATATAAATAATGGGGACACTACCTAAGACAATGGATCTGAGATATTAGTCATCCATGTGATACCTGTGTTAACTTGATGAATTCTGTAAGTTGTAAGACTTCAGTTTTAGGCTGTTGTCTCTAGGGCATCTTCTAAGTACTACATATAGTTTATTTATTTTGCTTTCTCATAAGTGATACTCATTTCACCCAAATATTAAAGCTAATATTCACAAAAATAGTACTGAACTGGTTGTATTCATAAATAAAGATGAACAGATCCACCATTGTTTCCAACAGGATTTATAATTACTTAAAGGATCAGATGACTTATTTGGGAGTATATCACTATAGCATATCATACCTGAAGATCAAAAAGTAAAGAGAAAATATAATTATTAAATGTGTTTATTAAACAAGCTAAATGCAGTATCATTTGCTAGAAGTCAGAACAGTGAATGAGCTCTGTGCTCTATTATTTGTTCAAAGGATTATGAAAGCTTTAATAAATGAAAATGTTCAATGCTGGTGTAAGAACTGGCAGGCAAATCCAATAAAATGGCTAATACCAGTCTTAGAGATAGGTCTTCTTATTTACTTTCTGTTCGACAGAAACAATTCATTAGAGGAAAATATTTATCTGGCTTACATTTCCTCAGTCAAAATACATCACTGAGGGAAGTTAGGGCAGGACCTGAAGCAGACACCCTGGAGAAGTGATGTTTACTACCTTGCTTCCCTGGCTCATGCCCAGCCAACTTTTCTTATTACTTTCTAGGACCATCTACATGCCAGGGTGTGGCACTACCTTCCGTGGGCTGGTTCCACTCATATTAACCAACAATCAACACAATTCCCCACAGCCATGGCCAGTCTGATCTGGACGATCCCTGAACACTGCAAATTAACCATGTAATGAAGGAATGCAAACCCAAGAGGGTATTGAGAGGTTTATTCAAAACACAATACTCATAAAGTTGAAAGTGCAGGAAAATCAAGTTATAGTCATGAGCAGAGCAGTTCCTATAGATATTGCTCAATTCACAACTCTGCCATCTACTGGTGCTATGGACTTAAATGCCTCAATTTCTCTTCATTTTCCTGCCTTATGAAAAAGAGGTAAGAGATATTACATCACAAGTTATTATGTGGATAAAATAAAACATAATTATATGGATGATTTATATAGTATTCAGTCATTATATATTGCTGTTGATGTTTATCAAGTATTACACATGTACTAATAGGTTTATTTGAAAATAAAACGATAAAATAGCCACTTTCTGTGCTCATAAATTTGCTTAAACACGTCAACAAAATCCTAGCAAACCAAACTCAGGACACACTGAAAAGATTAACAATGACAAAAAGGTGTTCCTCCCATGAATATATGGATTATTCAGAAGCATCAATAAGTAAGTACATCATAATCACAGAATAAAGAATATCATCCAGATTTTCATTTCAATAGCTTAATATGGAACACTGGATTAAATTTAAACCCTTTCATGGTGAAATCTCTGAACAAATTAGGTACAGGAGTAGGCATCCTCACAGTAGAACCAGGTTTGATAGACTCACAGATAACATTGCAGCCAACAGAGAAAAAATGGAAAATTTCATTCAAGATGCTCAGCAAAAACAAGGGTGCCCATTATCACCACGTATTTTCACTGTAGCAATGGAAAGGCTAATTGCAGTAATTAGTCAAGAGAGAGAAGTCAGCGGTCTCTAAATTGGAAAAGAAGATATTAATGGCTTCCATTTGTAAATGATTCAGCTCATACAGAAGAACCCTTAAGATTTCAGCCAAATATTGGTAAAATTAATTCAATAGAGTTACATGATGTCAACACCAATGGCATTCCTGTGTGCTATCAACAAACTAAGTGAAGAAGAAATCAAGGAAACAATCTCATTTACAATAGCAACAAGAAAGTGAGGAATTTTGGAATCCATTAAGCGAAGACTGTAAAAGATGTACACTAAAAGCAAAAGACTGGAAGAAGTCATGTAAGACACCACAAAGAGATAGAGAGAAATTATGGGTCCAGGGATCAAGACGGTATATATTGTTATGGTATTCCCTTTTCTATTTTGAATTATGAGTAGTATTAATTGCTCTTTGGAGAGAGTAAATATGATATGGATAAAGAGGTCAAAGGACAGCTGCCAAGAGTTCATTCTCTCCTACCCTGTAGAGGCTGGGATTTTCTTTTTTCTGCCACAGTGTTGTTTCCTCTAGCCTAGATGGCCCTCGAGGTTCCAGGTTCTCTTGTCTACATCATCCATCTAGTTTTGCTCTAGGAATTATGGGATGCCCACAACGTACGACTTTAAACGTAGGTTATAGAGATCCAATTTAGGAGTTCAAGCTTTTGTGGCTAGCGTTTTTAACAACTAAGCCCTCATTCAGGCACAATTAATGCATTCTGACTTACAAAGGCTTAATATAATCTCTATCAGAATACAAATGTTTTTTTTTTTTACACACACACAGAAAGGAATAAAACAAAACTAACATTCGTATACCATACGGAAGACCCTGAAGCCAAAGCAATTTTGAATAAAACCTATAAAGCTGGTAGCATCATAATATCAGACCCCAAAATACACTGCACTGTTCTCATAACCAAAACAATATAATACTGGCGCAAAGCACACACATACAGATCAATGCTACAGAATAGGCAAACCAAAAATAAATTCACACATTTATAACTAGCACATTTCCCCCCAAATGTGCCAAGAACATTCTCTTCGATAAATGTTATTAGGAACATTAGACAGGCACATGCAAAAGAATAAAATTATATTCCCATCTGAAACTATAAAAACAATAGCAACCCCCAATGACTTAAAGATGTAAATGCAGTTCTTCAAACCTACTACATATTGCAATACTACTAGAAGAAAACACAAAGGAAATTATCTATGACACTAGTCGAGGTAATGATATTTCAGATACCTAGAGCAAAGGCAAGAGCTGAAAAATAGAACTAAATCAAACTGGAAAGCTTCTTGCTGAAAAGAAATAGAAGAGTTGACTTATAGAATGCAAGCGCTCTCTTCAAAATATGCTTCTTGATAAAAGGTTGAAAAGTCAGTAGTAAAACTGTTAAGCAACCCAAATAACTGAACATCAAGAATGTAAGTAATTAAATTTGAAGTAGACAAGGTAAAATAAATATTTCTCAAATGAGCATATGCCAAATAACCAACAGGTACTTAAAAAAACTTGATATGCATAATCTCTTCATACATATCCAATATAATATTTGAAGTCTTTGCAAGAGCAATAAAATAGCAAAAGGAGCTCAAGGGACTACAAATAAGTTCAAGTATCTTTGTTTTTAGATGATATGATTTATACAGAAAAGACCATAAAGATTCCACCCAGAAATGTCTATGACTGGTAAATTCTTTCAGCAAAGTGACATGATATAAAATTAAAAAACAAAAATTGTAGCCTTTCTAGATACAACATACAGATTGATAAGGAAATCAGAGGAACAGTACCTTTCATATTAGCTTCAGAAAAGAATACACACACACACACACACACACACACACACACACACACACACGTGGATAACTAGTGAATCAAGAGAAAGACAAGAAAGGATTTGAAGGTGGCCTCAGAAGATGGAAAAATCCCCCGTGCTCATTGAGTTGTAGGATTAATATTTCATAATCAAATAAATCTAAATCAAAACTACAGTGAGATACTGTGTAAAAGCTGCTAGGTGGCCATTTTCAAAGAGACAATATGTAGTGGCATACACCTCTAATCCCAAATGCCAGAAGCATTTTTAAAAAATATGAAAAAGTTACTCTCATAGAAATAGGGCACAAGGTGGTGCATATCATTGTCTGAGGTAGTAGAGGGAGATATAATCTTAGGAGATACCGGTTAATGAGTAGAAAAATCATAGTTTGATAGCAAAAATAATTTCAAGACATACTATATGACAAGGTGATTATACTTAATTATTATAATATGCTGTATTATGAACTAATGCTGCAATGGTGAATGTTATCACAGAAATAACTATATCATGTGATCCACACATGATCTAACTAGATTTATTTATTTCACAATGTATAATAACTTAAGGTATCCTCTTCCACATGTAAAATACATATAATTTAATATGTCAAGTTAAAACACTAAATTTGAGGGGCTGGAGATATGGCTCAGAGGGTAAGAGCACTGACTGCTCCTCCAGAGGTCCTGAGTTCAATTCCCAGCATCCACATCCTGGCTCCAACCATCTGTAATGAGATCTGGTGCCCTCTTCTGGCCTGCAGATAGAACACTGTATACATAATAAATAAATCTTTCAAAAAAAAACATTAAGTTTGACAAGTCTGAATTAAATATCTGGTTTTCAGAAATACTTTCTAATAGTCATTGTAACAGAAATTAGATTGTAATAAAATCATGTGATAGAATAAGGGGGGAGCAGAAGGAGGAGGAGCAGGAGGAGGAGGAGGAGGAGGAGGAGAAAGAGGAGGAGGAGGAGGGGAAGAAGAAGAAGGAGAAGGAGAAGGAGAAGGGGGAGAAGGAGAAGGAGGAGAAGGAGGAGAAGGAGGAGGGGAAGGAGAAGAAGAAGAAAGAAAAAAAGAAAGAAGAAGATTTTAAATTATATAAGAATTTAAACAAAGAAAGCCTCAAATATGGGGCTAGAGAGTAGAGAGGTAGATCATTGAAATGGAATGTGTGCTGTCCTTGCCGATAACCTAGTTTTGTTGCCAGTACCCACACTGGGTATCTCCCAGGTGCCTGTAATTGGTGCCCCAGGAGATGGAACACCTTTTGATGGCCTCCACAGGCACTGAACTCATGAGCGCAAACCTACACAGAGACATCCATAAAAATCCTCAAATATGACAAATACATTCTGCCATTTTGCCATCAATGAGGTGGTGACTTAATATTATTCATGCGACATCTGGCCCCCAACTCTTTGTGCTACATTTTTGTGATGCTTAGTAATTAATGATAAAAAGTTTTTTAATACTATATAATTATTTCGTTACTTTTTTTAATTTTCCATGTTACATATTTTGACCATATTCTTTTTTACACCCCCCCTCCGCCAAGTCTTTCCTGATCTTCCCCATCTCCATACCCAGCCAACTTCATGTTCTTTCTCTTTCTTAAACAGAGGAGGGGGAGGGAGGGAGAGGGTTGGGGAGAGAATCCAACGAAATTCAAAAAGACAGAAAATACCAAACCATAACATTAACAACAAAGCACAAGAGAAACATGAAGTCCCTTTTGTATTGGTCAACTACTCCTGAGCATAAAACCTACCCTGGACTGTGGTTGATATACCCATTATCACTCCATTGAAGTAAACTGATTTTCCCTCTCTCAGTGGGTATCAGATACAAACAGCTTCCTAGTTAAGGCTGAGAGTCTGTGTCCACTTCCCTTCTCTGTCCTGGGATTTTGCTGACTTGAATTTGTGTAGGTTTTGTATATGCAGTCTGTCTCTGTGTGTTAAATGTGTCCTATCATTTCTAGAAGACGCTTTTTCCTTGGAGTTCATCCACACACCCTCTGACTCTTACACAACTTTCCACATCCCCTTGTGCCAATCTTGAGCCTCAGGATCAGGGTTTTGATGAAGGCATTCTACTTGAGTATGAGTGTTGAGTATGAGTGCACAAGGTAGCTCGCATCCTTCCATACACTCCTGTCCTCCCCGTCCTGTCCCTCCCTACCTTCCTGACCTCCACTATCCTGACCCTCCCATCGCTTCTACCCCCCTTCCTCATAGCTCTATCTCCTCTTCTTCGCTATCGTCTCCTCCCCCCCTCTGTCTCTCTCATCTCCCCCCTCCCTTCCTCCATTCCCCCCTTCTCTGCAGTGTCCCAGTTATGAGTCCCTGTGTAAGCTACTCTCTACTGGAAGAATAAGTTTCTCTGATGAGGGCTGAGCAATGCACTCATCATTACAAGCTTTTTACTATTAGGTTTTTCCCTAGAGCCTATGACCTACCAAGCCTCAGGTTTTTGGCCTTATTAACAGTTGCAGGTGTGGGTTCTATCTCATGAAGCAGACCTTAAATCTAACCAAGAAAAGATTGGTTACTCTTATAATATCTGTGTTACCCTTGTGCTAGTATGTCTTTTATGTTCTGAGTATCAGGATTCATAGCTGGGTGAGACTGATGATTTCCATTTAAATTTCTTTCATATATATATATATATATATATATGAAAGAAATTATATATATATAATATATATATAAAATTTCTTTCATATATATATGAAAGAAATTATATATATATATAATATATATATTAGAAGGCTTCTGGAGTAGTGGATTTCCATATGGATTCTCAAAAGGCCCTTATATTAGCTATTTATCCCCATTTCCCCACCTTTAGTCTACCCTTTCATTCCCCTCCCCATTTAATTAGAAAGAATCATTTAAAATATGAATATTGATTTTGTGTACTTATTTTGATCGCACTATTAGATTAGATTATATATTATGAGACAGAGTAACATGTATTTGCAGACTGTTGAACTGTAGTCCAGTTTCTGACAAGAGGTAAAATATTCTCTAATTCTAATGGTAATTCTAATCAGCCAATACTGCATGTTTACTATTTATATCTAAATCTACATCATATATGTTCTTTTTTTGGTTTTTTCAAGACAGGGTTTCTCTGCAGCTTTTAGAGCCTGTCCTGGAACTAGCTCTTGTAGACCAGGCTGGTCTCAAACTCACAGAGATCTGCCTGCCTCTGCCTCCCTAGTGCTGGGATTAAAGGTGTGCGCCACCACCGCCCGGCTTCATATATGTTCTTACAAAGAAATAAAATGTATCAGATTTATATCTTGTAGAAAAAAAACCAGAAATATTTTTAAATTGTTGTCTATTTTAATACTTTGCAATAATTCGAATAATCAACTTCGAATAACCAGAAAAATATGAGATGAATGTTCTTTTTTACTTTTATGTGTGAGAGATGGGATGGTCCCTGTTATAAAATGTAACATTTTACATCTGTGCTATTTATTCCACTTAGTAAATTTTGCATGAACATAATTATAAATTTAACCTTTAGATGATTAATATCAGACCGGCTCCTTTGTTTTAAAAACCTCGAAGTGGGGAATGCAGCAGAGGTTATGAAATTGTTCTGGAGAACAGCTGGGGGCCTCATCCAGAGTTGTGGTTTTGTTTAATACTCAGTGCTCTTTCGGGGAGAGCCAAGAGAAATATGAGCCTCAGCATATGCTCCTTTCTGCATGAAAGCTCGCTAAAATCCCCAGTGGGTTTCAAGTGATAGGCAATAGCATTTTATTGTCTCTGTTATACAGTTTGTCACTTGGTTATGTTCAGCTTAGCACTTTGTAACACATAGTTTTAGACTTTTCCCCTCTTGTGAACTCTCAGTCTCTTGTATTTTTCACCCAATTTTACTATCCTCTATTCCATTCAACCTTTTTTTTTTATTCTGTGGTGGATGTTTTTCTTGCAATGTGCTATATTTTTTTCTCTTCTGCTAGACACGGCTTGGAACTAAGCTTTATTTATTCTAGACTTCCTTCCTGTGCCTATGCTTAAACCCTGTGCACATGGAGGCAATGTTTCATTACATGAGGGAATGAAGAAGCAATGGATTCACTGTTTCCCAAAGTCTACTCTAATGGGGTACCATATTTCCTCAGCAAGACCAGAGCCTTGGGAGGGTCAGGTGTCAGGTGTCACATGCATTTTGTACCTTATACCTCTTTACAAGCTTAGAATTATTGCCTATTGAGGTGAATTGTTTTGTTCTACAAAGCAAGATTGGATGAAATTTTAGGAAGGTTCTGGTTATCAGCACATATTCCGGTTATGTTGCAGTGCTGACTTTGCCTTCATTTTTTTCATACCAACTTTCAATAAGTAGTTAAAATCATTTCGTTTCCCTTTCCAAATATGGATGAGCACATGCCTCTTCTCACAAAAGAATGAGAAAAGCAAACGTCTCCAGAATCTAAACCTTCTGTTCTGATGCTGGGGATGTGGTTCAGGGTGAGAGTGCTCGCCTAGTAGCTATGACATCCAGGGTCCTATGCTCAGCCCTGCAGCAATCAGGGAATCAAACCACACAGCATTAACAAAAAAATACTTGTTCTCTAACGAGCATGGTGAAGGAAGAAAGAAAGAAGTGAAATGGCTATGTTCTGATAAGTACAATACTGAACAGTAAGAAAGATAGCAGTCAGAAGGATAAATTCACTGAAAAAAAAAAGCCACACTAGTGAATATTGAAGGATGCGGCCGAGTGGTACAATGAACATTTTGGAAAGAGAAGTCTATGTAGTTGTTTGTTTGCTTGCTTGCTTGCTTTTACTCTTTGGGGGCTAATTATCCAGCTCCCAAATAAACACATGGAGATTTGTTTCTAGCCAGTTTTTCTAACTTAAATTATCCCGTCATCTCTCTTTAACTATATTTTGTCTTTGGACCTTATATATTTCTTTATTCTATATATCTTTCTTTACTTCTTACTCCATGGCTGGCTTTGTGGCTGGTTGTGTTCCTGGCCCCTGGCATCGTCCTCTCCTTCTTTTCTTGCTCCTCTTTTTTCTCTCTTGAGCCTAGATTTCTCTTCCTCTTTATTCTCCCTGCCTGGCAGCCCTGCCTATTCCTCCCCTCCTTGCTATTGACCATTGTGTTTTTGACCAGTCAGTTGTTTTAGATAGGCAAAGTAACACAGTTTTACAGAGTTAAACAAATGCAACATAAAAGAATGCAGCACATCGTTGCATCATTAAGCAAATATTCTGCAGCATAGTGAATGTAACTCATCTTAAACTAATATTCCACAAGTCTGTGCTGGAATTATAGTGAAGCATGAGGTGTGAAAAAGGAGTGGATGGGGTAAATTCAAAATACAAGGACCAAAGCTAGGACTAGTTGGTATCCATACTATAGGGATAAAGGTAGCTCTGTGATTAGCAAAGTTGTGATTAACTTTCAAACATTTAGCATATATCAAATTGATAATGCTGTTCATGATCACATAGAGTTGCATGAATCTCTCAGAACATGCCTACAAAAAGTACCATACCTTTAAGTCTCTGCTTGGAAAATCATGATTCCTACATAATACATCTGGGCTAAATCTACCCTAATATTATGCATTTTTACATAGGTTCTTGTATCTGGCAGGTAATTATTAAAGCTTCTAAATTAATTTATTAGAAATTTGAGATATTGGAGAATAGCTTCAGCAGTTAGCACCGACTGCTTTTCTAAAGGACCAGGGTTCAATTCCCACCACCCACGTGATAGTTCATAACTGTGTGTGTAACTCCAGTCTCAAGGGATTCGATGCTCTCTTCTGTCTTCTGAGGGCACCAGACATGCATGAAGTCTCCCGACACATACAGGGAAAACACCTATACACATTACAAAAAGAAACAATAGCCCATGCAGCTTCAGGGAATAAGCTGAGGGAATTTGAGTTGTCTTACCAAAATGCCTGGAGATTTGGCACTGGATTGGTCACCCAGGTTTTCATGAGCTACTGTGTTAGGACAAAAGACCTTTGCTCAGAACCCAGTGTTCTATGTTCCTTTGGCAATGGTTCTGTTCATTCTCATAGACATTAGGTCTTACAGACAAGCTCACCATGAGCCAAGTTGCCTTAATGGATGTGCTGGAAGGAGCTCAATGTTGCAGAGGCAAAACTGTAATTTGAGCTGTGGCAAAGGAAACAAATTGATCATTTCGCGCTGTCTGTGCCTGAATCTGCAGCAGCCCTTTCTCATCAGAAAAGACCGTCCTATGTAATGTAGTTGCATCCCCAAATGGTACCACATGTAAAGGACTAATTTAGATCTACTGTTAAGCCTTCTGCTGTATTCCCAAAAGTGGTTATAGTCTTTTAAATGCTCGATAAAAGTGTGATAAAAGTTTAATACGTGTTGATACATACATGATCTTTGGCCATGTTTTTTATTTTCTTTCCAAATTAAAAAATGTGTTTTGCTTGCATCCAGTAAAGAAGGACAGTGTGCAGCATCCCCTGGATCTCTAGAGTAGTTAGCCTGCCAAAGGTTGATGAGATGGATAGTCCAGAGAATAGCCTGCGAAAACCTTGTTTCCCTAAGCAAGCAGCACAAAACAGAGGAGAAAAATCGATTTCTGAGATCAAAATTAAGTACCATGGTTAAGTCTGTTTCTGCAGGAAAACTAAATAAAATAGAAAAGTAGAATTGATTGGGCTTTCTTAAATTCTTTATTGATGTCCTTGTGATGCAGGGCAGACAAGAGACATAAACCCAAAATATATTGTTAATACTTGCACTGTTACTAAATGTAAAATGTGGCAGAAGCAGGCAAACATGAAATTTCATTAGGAAAAGTTGGGTAGGTGAGAGCAAAGAGATGGGGGAGGAGAGAGAGAGAGAGAGAGAGAGAGAGAGAGAGAGAGAGAGAGAGAGAGAGAGAGGAAATGACTTGTTTTTTTTTTCTAAATTTTTCCAGTTTCTACTTCTGTTCTTCATGATATTTCAGTTATATGGAGTAATTTTGTTTTTAAAATCTTCTCTTTTATGCCAAACAAAAGCAATATTTATATGTCAAGCATTCTTTCGTGTTGTAATGCCTTTATGGAGATATGATTGATACATGCAATAAATTGTCATCCACATCCACCCCTCCATCCCTGCCACCACAGTGAAGATAATGTCCATGTCCATCGGTTTCCAATGTTTCCTTGTGCTCTTTCACAAGCTTTCTTGTCTCTCAACACATCCATCAGTAGCAGTCAACTACTGTCAGCTTTGTTTGATTTTTTCTTGAATTTTTTTTACTATAATCATTCAGTGTGTATTTTTTTAATTTACAGTTTATATTTGAAAATAAAATAAATCTGTGCTGTTGTTGCTTCCTTTTTTCTTAATTAATAGTATTTCATTCTACAGATATCATGCACTTTGGTCATTCATGTGTTCCAGGGGGTTGAGTTTTTTTTTTTTCTTTTTTTCTTTTTTTCATTTTGGGACGATTACAAATAAAACATTCGTGAAATCTGTGTGCAGTCTTTGAAGGAACATAGTCTTCCATTTTTCTTAGGCAAATGCCAAGACTAGAGTTGCTATGTCATATACTGTGTTACATGTTTAACATTAGGAAAGCAACAGACTATATTCCAAGCTTACACTGCCAAAGCCCCCATTTCACTATGCATCTGCAGCTTCTTTTGCTCACAGGCTGGAAACTTCCCTAAATAAAGGTGGCTATAAAATCATATTTATTTCCTCTGGAAACATATTTATGTTCTCCAACCCAGTGCCCCCAGTTACACGACTTTCTCCCATCTCCTGCCTTCTCTGGAGCTCCCGCTCTGCAGTTTTTACTGCACATTAATGAGGTAACTATTTAAGTGGTATTTCTGTAGGCTTTGTTTGTGGATTACTGGATAGAGGCACCTTAACTCAATCCCCCCGAATTTTCTTTTCTGTGGGGACAACCTTGGGAAGCACTGCCTCTGTGTGACTTTGTTAGCCACGATGAGACTCTTTCTTGGTTTCTTTCCAACTTCTGTGGGAAACGAATTTTGCAAAGACTTTACCAGAACCAAAGAACATGACAAGAAAACAGAAACACAGAGAGTGGCAGCAGCTTTCTAATCCAAGCATAGCTAGTCCATTTATAGAGATTGCGTGCCTGCTTCGGAGGAAACGAATATATTATTTGATAGCATCATCTCGTTCTGGTGGAGAGCCAGAGCTCTAAATCAGGGTCACTCTTAGTCAATGGCTAGTAATTAATTAATTTCTGATTCTACTCCTGTGTATACTGGTGTCAAAATTAGGTAATTCTATGGTTATTTAAATGTTGAATAAAGTAAAATTAATTATTTGACTTATTAAAATTGTTGATTTTAATAAACATTTTGGCCACATGATACTTAGCACCCAAAATGCAAGCCTCCAATATCTGTATGTACATGGACTCCAATGAATATTTTGAACACTATCTATTCTTAAATATCAATCCCATAATATGCTTCTCATCTTTTAGTTTTCTACATTCCTCCACAACCTGAATAGTGTGAAATTTCACCATTGCCAGTATAATTTAGATTATAAATTCTCTTTGTTTCTTTTATTTTTAAAACAATCTTATTTTACACACCAATCCCAGGTCCCTCTCCCTTCTCTCCTCTCGCTACCTCAACTTCTCCCCATCCCACCCCTCATCCACTCCTCAGAGAGGGTGAGGCCTCTCATGGGTAATCAACAAAGTCTGTCACATCACTTGAGGCAGGACCAAGGTCCTCCCTGTTGTATCTAGACTGAGCACATTGGAATTAGTATTTATCCCTAGTGCAAGAACTTGCTCTCTGGCCCCACAAATTCTAAGAAAGTGCTGTGTTAGGAAAGATAAAAGCCTGTTTGGAACTCATTCCCTATGGAGGGATACCTTGCTCACGGTCAGTGATAGAGATATTCAATTCAATCTATATGACAATTAATTCTTTAAATTTTAGACATGTATACCTACCAGCTGACTCAAAACTTCTACTTTGAAGCCTAAAAGATAACTGTAAGACACTGTGTCCAGAAATTAACTTCTTTTTTTTTTTTCCTAAAAAAAAAAACTACTGCATTTTCTGTCTCCTCTGCAAGCAGAGATTAACCTTTGTGCTTCTCGGGAGAAACAGTTTGGAACCATATGTGCTGTGTGTCTCTCTCTACCTCTGGTAGAGGAGTACATCTGTTGCATCCACTTTTAAAATAGAGATGGAAGTAACCACTGATCTTAAGTTTCTGTCTATGTTAGTTTGGTCCAACTTGCTGTTCCCTTTGAACTTGCGAAAGCAAGAGTTGCTAATTGTTTTGCTGCTCTGAGCCTTGACTGCCTACTGACATAGTTTTCAAAGTAGCAGTGAGTGAGGTCATGCAAACACCAGCAATATCCGATTAGCTCTCTAAAATTACTTCCCATGCCATTCACGGCAGAAGCCAGTAGGATTTTTCTGATTTTAATTGGGAATATTTTATTTTTAATTTTAAATATTTTTATGAATTATTAGAGAATTTCATACATTGCATTTTGAACATGTTCATCTACCTCCTACCTCCCCCTCTCAGATCCACCTTCTTCTTCATCCGTACCCACCTAACTTCATATCCTCATTCATTTTCTTTGAGAACTCCCTGAGTGGAATTAGTTGAGCTTTGATGGCTGTGTACATTCTCTGACAATCACTGTGCGTTCCTTTGAACAACGGCTGCATTATACCTGCAAGCCTTGGGAGAAAGGGGGATGACATAGATGTCCCCTCTAGGGCGGGGCATCCCGCTGTCATTTATTCACTGCTCCTTGGGTTTCGGTATTAATTGCAATCATCTGCATAAGCAAGCTTCTCTCGTGAGATTTGAGATATGCTCTAGTATTACTGTGGTCATAGCATGAAGTCGTTAACAATCAGTTTAATATTGTGTCCCACCAGCAGAGTAATAGTCGTAGACTTTCCCCTCAGAGTTATGACTTGTCTAGCCACATGTTGTTGACTCCAAAACTGTGCCAGGTAGGAGTTCTTCTTGTGAAACAAGCCTTTAATCCATGCAAAGAGTGGTGGGTTACTCCAATGACATCATGTCATTAGTCCCCATGACGCAACCTTGTCCAGTCAATCATTCTTGTAGCTCACAGTATTCACAGTTGGATAATGTTTATGGTTTTCATTAATGTATCAACGTATTAGCCATATGTAATACCATTTTACCTTTAGCTGATTTCTTTTGCTCTTTAGTGTGTATCATGCCTTCCTAAGGTATGAGTAACTATGCAAGTTGAGTATCTTAGTATTTTAAAATAGAAATTTTCCAATGATCTGCATTGTACTATATATTGTTCTGGCCCTTTCTTGCTGAATCATTCCTGCACTAAAATGGAAGTGTGTGTGTGTGTGTGTGTGTGTGTGTATGTGTGTGTGTGTGTGTATGTATACATTTGCACACACACATGTGCACAAGCATGCATATTTGTATGCACTAATATACTATGCCCCTTTCATTTATCATATGAATGAGGGAATCTCTCAGGGCACATTTAAGTTCCCTAGAATATGAAGAAAACATACCAAATAGCTTGCAACATAACATATCTACATTTTGAAAAGAAAAAAATACCACAAATGCCTAGTTAAGAGAAAATTGAGACAGGAAATTTAAAAATGTCTTTTTAGAAACTGTTGCTCATGAGGAATGCACAGAAGATACAAGGAAGAGAATCAAATTTCTAAATTGTGTTACTGAAAGTTATCAATAAAATCTGAAAAATAACCCCAAATGATTGAAGAGATAGGAGAAGAAACTACAGTGAAGGAAAGCATCCTGTGGGGGTCCTCTTTCCCTCTGTGCCTGGTAGCTACCAGCCAGAGAGGGGGAAAACACAGACAGGGTGACAGAATCTTTGACAGGCCATGCACAAGAATGGAGACAGCCCTCCAAAAAACAGATTTTGGTAAATCAGCTCGATTTTATTCCAGAGTATAAGGAACTGGGGAGCCTGGGAACAAACCCTAATTTGCACTAAGTGGCATGCTCCTATCACACAGCTTGGTATGTGGCAGTTTTGTCCTATGGCAGAGTCCCTAACACAAGTCTGTTCAGCAGGAATCTGTGCCAAAGGTCAAGCTAAAGATGCACCAGGCATCTGGTTTAGAGACAGCTTTTAGACAAGGTCGGTCCCCCAGGTCCAGGGACATCCTCCAGATAAGGGCAGGTAGAGAGCAGGAAGCTCTGCCGAAGGGAGGGAGCTCCATTTTGCCAAGCTATTGAGATAAAGTTTCTCAGACATAGGGAGGCTGCAATCTCTGGCCAGTCAGTAATGTCTTCCAACCCAGGCCCCATAGAAGTAAATTCCTATTTTTTTTTTCTTACAGGTTTCTCTAAGTCCCCTTGCTCAATGTTCCCGCAGCTTTTGATTCCTGCTTTTCAATCTAAAGATTACCTGTAAGATTTTTGCAGGTTTGGTTTCTTTGCTTATCTCTTCTTTCACCGATGAACTACATAGTTCTCATTAGGAGACTCAGGATCTAGGAGACACTTTCTTAAGAATGAAGAATACATGATGAGAAGATGCACACAGTCACTCTGCATTGCTGGCATGGTTCCCAAGAAAATACATGCACTAAATGACTATTTTAAATGCAGTAAATATGCAAAAGAATGCTCTTGGCTGAGTGAGTCAGTAGTATCTAGCCCGTCAAGAAGTTTAATACAGAACATGTCCTTTGCTATTGCTTGACTTCATTTTTACCACCGTCATCCTAAAAAGCTCTCTTCGTCCCCACCACCTCTTCTCCCTAACCTCTACCTCTGCCACATTCCCAACAACATGTACTAGCCTGGACTAATTACAGAATTAATATATAGCCTCTCTGCCTAATTTTCTTCTAGTGCCCAAAAATGTCTTGTTTTCCAAATTTTCACCTTTTCCTCATAACTTGGATAAGCTCTTTCATTCCTGTAGGATTTCATTTTCTCCATCTACAGAAGTAAGATATTATCAGAACCATGGGTTTCTTATGAGGATAAAATGAGATAAGGGTATTTCCAAAAGTGCGATACACTTCCAGTAATACAGGGCTAACATTTCTCGTAAGACACCAAAATGAAGAGGTACTTACACTTCCCTGTTTATAGCTACACTATTCAATTGCTGAGTTATGGAGCGGCCGAGATGTCTGTCAACATAAGAATGGAAAAGGAAAATGTGGTACATATACACAATGCAATTTTATCCAGCTGTAAAGAAAAATGAAATCATGAAATTTGAAGGAAAATTGCTGGAGGGGATCATTGTGAAGCAAAATAAGCCAGTCTTAGAAAGACAATTACCTCATTCAAAATATGGATTTACATTTTACATATATTTTATTTATGTTTGTAGGGCATGAAAGGAGGAGGAAGAGATCTAAAGGAATTGGAAGTAATGAAGAGAGGGGAATGGGATACACACAACATGAAAGTAGACCAGTGGGCTAGTTGAGATGTAGAAAGGCAACCAGAGAAAAGAGAGATAAATAAAAAAACACACATATATATAAGCTACACTTAAACTTTCTTTTCTATGTATAAATGCCCAGATAAAACCTACTATTTTTCATTCTGACTTTAACAATAAATAAGCACTTGAACTTTGATAGAAATTATTAATGCAACTGTAGCTGCAGTATGTAATCTTTACCAATGGGCATTTATTTTGGTTTGCATTTTCATATTAATGACATTATACTATTTTCTTCTTTATCCTGATGGTGCCAAGTTAGCTTCTAAAATAATTCATTTAAATGTCAAGCATTAAGCCAGATTCAGATGAACTAATATTGTATGTTTTCAGTTCATTTGTGGTTCCTAGATTTTATGTATAGTCTTAAGATTGTGTGTGTGTGTTGTGTATGATGTAAAAGTAGAATCAAAGCCACCTAAAGAAGCAAAGAAAATTAGCTTAACAGGGAGAGAATGAAAGTAAAGTGTGAAGATTTTCAAGTATAATAATGTATGCCAGTATGGAAATGCCCTTATATTGCATAGGACAATGGACAACTTTATATATATATATATATATATATATATATATGTGTGTGTGTGTGTGTGTGTGTGTGTGTGTGTGTGTGTGTATGTGTATATGTATATGTATATACATACATATATATCATATATATCAAAAGTTTAAAATAGAAATAATAAGAAAGCAAGTCAACCTATTGCTCTGCTGTGGGTCTCTGCCTCTGTTTCCAGAAGTTGCTTGATGAAGATTCTATGGTGTCATTTTAGATATTCATCAGTCTGATTACAGGGCAAGGCCAGTTCAGGCCCCATCTCTTCTATTGCTCGGGGTTTTAGCTGGAGTCATTTTTGTGGATTCCTGGGAATTAATCTAGTGTCAGGTTTCTTGCTAGTTCCACAATGGCTCCCTCAATCAGAATATCCCTTTCCTTGCTCTCATCTCTGTCCTTCCTCCATCTCGACTCTTCTGATCCCTCAAGTTCTCCTCACCCCTCCCCTTCCACCCTCCCTTCTTCCCACCACCATGCTTCTAATTTTGTCAGGTGATCTTGTCTGTTTCCCCTTTCCAAGTGGATCTATCTATGTTTTTCTTAGGATTCAGATTGTTATTTAGCTTCTCTAGGATCATGAACTATAGGCTCAATATCCTTTGCTTTATAGCTCGTATCTACTTAGGAATGGGTATATACCATGTTCATCTTTCTGGGTCTGGGTTACCTCACACAGGATGGTTTTTTTCTAGCTCCCAAAGTCAAGTTGAAGAGTGAGAGGAGTGAGAATATGAGCAAAGAGGTCAAGGCCATCACGGGAACCCACTGAAACAGTTTACCTGAGCTAATGGGAGCTCACCAACTCCAGCCAGACAAGGAAGGAACCAGCATTGGTCCAAACTAGTCCCTCTGAATGTGGGTGACAATTGTTTGGCTGGGGCAGACTGTGGGGCCACTGGCAGTGACACTGGGACTTATCTTTACTGCTTGTACTGGCTTTTAGAGAACCTATCCTCTTTGCAAGGATACCTTACTCAACCTAGGTAGAGTTGGACCTTTCCCAAAGCATTGTGCCTTTTCTTCTCTGAGGAATGAATGGGGGTTGGGGTGATAGATGGAAGGAATGGGAGGAGGGGAAGGAGAGGGAACTGGGATTGGTATGTAAAATGAAAAAAGATAGTTGTTTTCTTATGAAAATAAAATAAATTAAAAAATAAAAAAGAAAGCAAGTCAAATGAAAAATATAAAATTAAGTAAACTCTAAAAGGGATAGTACATAAATATATCCCAATAGGGTAATGCTAAATAAAATAAGAGAAATTGATGTCTAAGCTTATCTCAAGATATTGAATATGATTTTAAGGAAAGGTCCCCTCATTTAAAGTGAAGACTCTTAATAATCTTTCACCTCAGCTTCTCATCAGCCTTCAAAGATATGACATATGAAATGCTTATAAATTTCTTACAAACTTTGTATATTATTTAATCTGGAGAGGGTGCGATTAATACCCAGCATATTTTCAGCAACACTGTCTACGGTTGACATTTGCGCCGATGATTTCAACAGCTGCTGTTTCTGTTTTATGTAGGTGGCAGGATGGAAAATTAAATGAGTTGTATGTTTTCATTAGCAGGTTTTTTTGTGTAAGAAAATGAACGAGTTTTTTATTTATTTATGAATAGATTCTGTTTATTTATTAATTTTTGGAGTATCCCAGTTCTTATGGAAGATAAGAAATTACAATAAAAAATGAGTTTGCAGGCCGCATCTCAACAAGTGCTCATACCCTTAGAATGTGTGCTTTTCGAAGCACTTTGAACCGGCCCAGGGGCCATCTCATATGCTATGAAGACCATTCTGAGGAACAGCACAAGTGAGGGATAATATTGAGTGCTGCGTTTGTGTCTGGAAGTTAGACTTTCGAGCATAGCATCTGATTATAAAGTCACACTCATGCTCTTGCACAGTCATTCCTGGTGCTTCTATTCTGTTACCCGAAAACTGTATGTTCCTACCGTGTGCAAAGAATTATGTAGACTTCTCAAGGTAGAAAGAACAGCAATGGTATAATGGCAGTAGCTCACAGCTCAATGTAAGTGATTAACTATTGTATAATGATGACTTTGGATATCTTAGAATATATGGTATTCTAATGAATTTTATATTGCTTTATTATTAACAAGGTATGTATGCTTATTAAGCATTAAAGTTTTTTGTGTAGGCTAAGTTCATAACGGTTTGAGGGCTGGGTTGGAGTCATGCTACCATGACTTATTTGTGTTTATACATAGTGAGTGTCGTAACTGTAAACTCTTGAGTTAACTGTGCTGTCCCTGGAGTACAAAGGGCGCTGGGGTAAAAATGATGACTCCTGCTGCTCTTGCAAGCCAGATATTTGACCTTAGGTTTCCTTAAAGATCAAAATAGAGGACTCTGAATAAAACAGGAAAGATTGTCTTGAATGAAAGTGAATATATATATATATATATATATATTCATTTTCCAGCCCCAGAATACCTCAAGGAAGTCAAGCTTCTGTTGTGTGTTTAAAGACAATAAATAAATTCATTAAATAATAATAATAATAATAATAATAATAATAATAATAAATTGTGCAGAGAGAGGCTGCCAGGTATAAAGTTAACATGCAGCTACATGTGAACTATTGAAATCTCACAGTATCTGTCAGGCAGATGAACACAATTTTTCCAGTTCAACATCTGCCTTACTGAACATCATGGGAGATGCCAAGACCAGCCTCAAGTAGAGCTCCAAATGAGAGTGTGTGGGCTTGCAGAAATGACCTAAAAGGATGAGAAAAGCAGGAACAGACCCCTAAGACAATAAAGGAAACAAAAACAAAGAACAGCAAAGTGTGTTTTAAATTAAGATCCCCCCCAAAATATAACACAATAACAATAAAGCTTAAGGGAGAGGTAGAGTATATAAAGTAAATACATATACAAATTCCTTAACAATAAGCATGATTACTAGGCTTGGGAGTATCCTTATTATTCCAGTGCTAAAGAAGTAAAGAGTGGACGTTTATGAATTAAAGACCAGCCCAACTGTACACCAAGTTCAAATCCATACTGGACTACAGAGCTTGACCTACCAAACATCACCTAAAACGAAAACTACACAACAAAAATCAACTCCAAAATATTGCTTTCTAAAATCACCTAATTCAGGTGATTAATGCAAGCTTTAAATAAGTTACAAAATAGAAACTAAAATTAGGTAGCATAAGAAACTGAAGTATTACTACAGGATATGATGTAGAAGAAAATGGGAGTTATAGAAAGCCATTGGATAGGATGAAAGAATATGAGGTTTAAATAAAGGGAATGATAAAAATGAGAAAGATGATATCTTAAGAAGAGCAACAACTGGGACTTTTTAAAAATTAGTTGTGGGGTTCGGTAAATGGCTCAGGATGGGCATGACACTCATACAAGTGTGAAGACCTGAGGATCTGAGTTCTTATCCCCAGTTCCCACATAAATGCATAGCAAATGTGGTCAGTGTGTAATTCTGATACTCTGAAATGACACAGAGACAGGGCCTTCTCTTCAACAAACTAGCTACCTATATTAGCCAAATGAGCTAGCTCAGGTTCAAGCGAAACACCCTGCCTCAGTACATGGAGTAAAAATTGGTTAAGGAAGATACCCATTGCCTAACTCTGGCCTCCATGTGCATATATACCTGCACACACTGAGCCCACCTGCATACATGAGAATGCACATACATACATGCTCACCACACAAACACCCCTACAGAAAAAAAATCTGATTAAAGAAAAAATCATGAATTCAAAATGAAATGTTTTTTAAAGAATAGAAATGTTGCATGAATTAGAAAATGATATTTCTTCAAGCACCATAATTAGACTGATAGCCTTGCATCATAAAAATTAATGTGGTAAGACACTGTGACATACTATGTTCAGAATGCTAAGAAAAATTGACGGTAAGTTTGGCAGTCACTACCAATACTATTAGTCAAGCATATGGTGAATATAGACAGCGTAGGAAAATTCTAAACGACTGTGTGTTTAATTACCATAGAAATTCATTTCTGAAAGACTAATAAAATATGAACATTAATAAGAAAAAATTAATCCATATAGAAGGATGGAAGTGGTAAAACAAAGGGAAAATCAATAGCTTGTTGGGGTGATTGTGAGAAAAGTTTGTAAAAGTTTCTTGCTGAAGACTTCAAGAGCATAAAGGGCTGATCTGATAGTGGATGAAGTCTCAATGTCAACATAGATTAAAACCTCTCACGATGATAACACAGGAAGCTGGGCTGCAGTAGAAGTGCGCAGCTGCTCAGTGAATGGACTATTGAGATCACATGTCTTAGTATTTACTAATAAACATAGCTAATGTGATACTGGTACCAAAAAAAATCCCAGATCAATATTTAAGGACCCTAATTATGTACACACATATGATCTAGACTTATGACTTTGGCTAGGACACTATAGTGAGGACAAGGAACAACATTTTTAAATACCAAAAAAAAATCTGGTTGTTGAATATAGAGGAAACGTAGATTCTTACTTTTTTGCTAAGTTGAAAAATGAATGGGAACATAATTTTAAAAAGCCCAAGTTTGCCTTATCTAGGAGAAAACAATATGTTTTCAGATTTGGAAGAAGAAAACATTTTTAAATACAAAAATGTACAGACATTTTAAAAAAGCATAAACGAATTTCTGTACATTTAAATATGTATGAAGGCTTTGGTTGGCAAAGTATGAAGTAAAGTATGAGAACAAATATATTTAAAGACTGATACATTCAGAGAACTAGTGGCCAGAATACTAAGTACTTCCATAACCCAATAGGAATGTAAGTCTCTTTTAAAGTGAACAAAGACTGGGCAGAAGGGAGCTCGAAGAGCCTACAGACATGGAAAGGTTCTAAATTCACCAGGAAGTACAGATATACATCAAGGCTGAGCGTGAAGCTCGGTGGTTGAGCCCTTACCTGGAACACATGAGGTCCTGGGTTGGATCCCTTACTATACACCCATGCATACACAGCACACCACAGCAAGACTACAAATAGATGCATGTAATGGATCTTACCTGGTTAGACTGTCATCTAAAATACATGACACATAAAATAATAATGAAAATATGAGAGCACATGTTAGTGAGCTAAAATGAAAGTTAAACAGAGTGGGTAATCACCAGCTATATTTTGAAGCATCTAGAAAATCCTATGTACCTAAAGAGATGGTGCAGAAATGCTTATGGAGCACTATCTTTAGATGAAGGAGAGTACAGTTGGGTGAGGAGACTGACTCATATTTAGAATGGTATTTCTGTAAAAATATTTTGAAAAAATGATGGCAAAATATAAAATATTTTAAATCTATGAAGTTGATTGATGGAAATTATAATTCTATATTAGCATGCCATTATCAAATATTTAAAACAAAATACTGAGAGAGAAAAACAACACAGAAATAGTTCTGACAATTTTGAGAGCAGAAAAATAAATTTTATCTCACTTATAGTCAGTCAATGGAATTAACTGAATAACTCAAATTTTTTCACATTTGTCCATAACTGATTGTGTCTTTGGTACAGAAATGCTTCTGTGTTTGGGTGAATTGGTTCAAACTGGCATTGGGGTACATGTAACTTCATACTGATCATCATTTCTGTTGATGACTTAAAAATGAAAAAAGTCTTAGATCCTTCATTTATTTTAAAAAATTTACATTAATATTATCATATTAATAAAATCAATAATATTAATATTAATTACTGTGTTTTCACTGCTAGTTTTTGTTACTAGTTTTATGTCATATAAAAACTGAAAAATACCTATTTTCTCCTGAAGTATCCAAGGCATGAATACAAATCTAACAGAGCCTCATTCTACATTGAAACTTATTTCTTTGTGTGTGCTGTCTCCAACTGCATAGTGCTTCATGAGAGGAGCAGTTACATTGTATTTCTTTAGCAGTCCCTAGCATTTGGCCTGTAGTTACATCTCAACCCATTTTGATGGCACCAAGTCGTTCACCTTTGTAATCACACAGGTGTGTGTGTATTGATTCTCATAACTTTTACATTATTTATCTCATAATAAAAAGGTATGTAGATCAAAATATGATTCTTTCTTCCTCTTCCCTCTACTCCATCCAGACAAAACATATCAATATCTTGTCATTTTTGTGAGTAGAAAATAAACATCTTTATCATCTTTTCCTTGCAAAGTTTATAATGTATATTTTATACTTGCTGTTGCTAATTGGCTAACGTCAAATGCTAGCCATAGGCTAGCATTAACTCATATGAAATGTGCATAACACCAAACAAAAATATGTGTAGGAGTTTCCCTTTTTCATTTGTTCAGGTGCACTTGAAGATGCATTCTCTTAGGTTTAAAAGTGAATCTAAGTAGAAACTGATATCTAAGGATTAGTTTCTTATTCTGCTTTTAAACTAATTCTTTAGTGTCTAGATAACAATTTTTAAATGTCACTAATATGCCAGGCAGAAAATTGTAGGTGTGGGATACCTAATGGCTTGATTTAAGCATTCCATTGACCTTGGGTATTTATTCAGATGAATTGTACAGGTGTATGTGTGTGTGTATAGAGATATGTTGAGGTATGAACCCAACACTGCTTGAAAAAATTCGTGTTGCGTCTCAAACGCAGCTGTACTGGGAGGCTTCTGCCAGGTGAAAGGTATTAATAGTGAAATTTCAAAGGCAAGGGTCTGTCCAGGTGGTAATCATATGCAGATGGAAAGTGTCAGAACTCTCTGTCTTCCTAAGGCTGCAGTGAGGCGGCTTATTTATCTCAATCAGCAGAGCAATGGTTAGAGACAATTTGGATTAACTGTAGGCAGCTGCCATCCTGTTTGTGTGAGATGCATGTGCTCCAGGACAGCCCAGGAAAGATGCTTATATAAAAATGGCAGTGAATATATTCAATTGATATTATATCCCTATTGAAACTAACGACTTACAGTATCCTACTGACTTCCAGTCTTCCTAATTTTTCTTCCTACTTTGTCGTAGACGCACATAAAGATAAATTTACATCATCTACATTTTGATGAACACGTGTAAGGCAAGCGTGTACCCTGACAACAAGTGGCTTTCACTGTATTTGCATTTTGTTTCTCCAACTGTCTACTTAACGAACACTAATTACTGTTAGGTTTTCAGCTAAATCTGAGGTGGGAGGCAGCATTTTTTTTTTTTTTTTCTGAAGAAGTCCATTCTGGAAAAGTGAATACAGCCTTCAAATCAAATGTGTGGAGAAGGTTATTAGGGGCAGCAGAACAGCAAAATCAGTAAATAAAATGGACAGATACTGAAGATCTTGTCCTACTCCTGTTTCCATGATTTAAGAAAGTTCAAATTTATAGGCAAAATGCAAAAAATGATTGTGCAATCTGTTAGTCCCCCCCAAGATAAGTGAAGAGTCCTTGTTTCTCTTTAGGGAATCCATCAGTGGCTTGACATTTAGTAGTTTCTCTGACTCTCCATTATCTGATTCCTTCTTAAAATGTTACAAAAGAATATTTTAAGTTTATGCATTGATTTAAGGTGGCTATCCTCCACCTAGCTTTCAATATCCTATGCTTCCCCCCCCTTCTAAATACTATTTTAACTACAACATGGCTTGAATGAGCTTATGTGCAGAAATAATGGATTCCTTTTGCATCACAGTAACACTGGGTGAGCTGTGGTCCTGCGGGGAAGCTCTTTGAAACCTAAGCAGGTGCGATCATGCATTTATTTGTTGACTCTCTGTGGCATGTTCCCTCCAAGGTGTAGAGGGTGTAACGTGGAGAACTCTACACTGGGGTTGCCTAAGAGTGTCAAAAGGAAATGAAAGGTAAACAGTGCTTGTAGGAACTGAGCACACCGCGCCAAAGAAACAGCTCTTGGCACAACCCAACCCTGGGTAGCAGGTATGCATGCCAAAGAAGGTTGAAGGAGTCAGGCTACCCTGAGGGGCCCAGAGTTGGCTTTTTAAGAATACTGAATTATTTCGCCACAGCAATAGAGTTCTATTAAAGTTTCATATATAAAGACCCACAATTAGATTCAAAGCACAGAACATGGCCTTAAGAACCTTCTACCCAGTTTGTTTAATGTATACATGAGCCAGAGAGAACAAATAGTTAGGAACAAAATCAAAGGTCAGAAACACAATCATGCATTTATTTCTTCCATAACTGTGTGGAGCATGTTCTAGGCATACAGTCCCCTGGGATGTTAATGGCAACCCATACTGCCTGGTTCCGCCTCCTGTTGCCTCAGGAGGTGTCCAACATTTAACAGTATGCTTTCTCAGACGACAGCAATCCCAGCCCCTTTGAGAGACAGACCTCAGGCACCTCACACAGATCTACTACTCAGAGTGTCTTTGCTGAGAGAAGGGAATTCTCTCCCAAGGGTTTGCACTTGTGCTAACCGTCTTTGATTGATATGTGCTTATAGTGCCAGTCTTCCAGGTCAGCTAGGAAAGGGGAGATAGATGGGGAGACGTTTATGTGTCTGTGTGTTATCCTTTCGTACAACTGGCAGCCAGCTTAAGCAATATCTTTCACTGGGGAAACACTGTCTCTGAAAATTGACTTTACCCTAAAAGTGCCTGGCCTGATAGCTGAAACTCTAATAAGATAACTGAAGCTGGAAACCTTTCCTGCAAGAATCAAACGGGAAATTTCTTCAAAGAAACAGTGTTCGGGAGCTGCCATATTAATCTGCCTTTCCCCAGGTGATAGCACAAAGGCGAATTGTCCCTTTAAAGCAGGCTGTCACTGCAAGAATTGCTAGGAGGAGGGGGACTAGTTTCAAGGCAGCATTAAGTTACTTTCCGTATGCAAGTTCCCATACTAAAAATACTTAAAACTCATGACTTGGAAACTAAGGACCTTCAATGAGGCCTTGGGAATGATTGGGAATGACATGTCAATCTAATAACTTTGCCCTTTGTCTTGGGCCACTCTCCTAAAAAGTAAACTTCCTCTACTGCAAACTGTGGACAAGGATGTAACTTTCCTTGGACCAGAGTAGTTGAAAATGGGGAAGCAAAGGAGGCATTTTCTAGTCATCTTAGAGGTCATCTTGGATAACCTGATTGGGATTTGGGCTCCAGGGACACCTGTTTGTTCCTCCACGGCCAGAGCCGTAGCGCTCCGCCTCTCCCTCGTGCCCAGCCACTCTGGCATTGTCTGGTACACCTGTGAGACTGTGTGAACGTCTCTAGGTGGCCGCTGCAGCCAGCACGTATTGTCAAAACAGAGGGAAGTCAAACAGCCAAGCAAGGCGTGCAGTTGAAGTGAGAGCCGGAGGTGTGCTGCCTCTGTGGAGTTAACCGCGGCTTCCCTTCTTTCTCTCACACATGGAGTTTGGAGCCGAAGAACCGCAGCCCCACACTTAGCCAAGTGGACGTGTGTGAGCCGGCTCTGAAGGCTGCTCCGCCGCCTCTCCTGGACCTCCTGCTGGCGGGATGTAAATATACCTGCAGACCGGCCAAACAGGATTGCCTCCCCCCACATCAACCCCTCCCTCCTCCCACCCTCTCCCTGGCTAACCAGCATGAGAGGATCAGAGAAAGCAACAGCCCGCAAGTGACAGCTCCAGCCGGATTCCGCTCGGCTCAACCTCCGTAGGAAGTTCATTGTGCAGAGGCTTTCATTGTGAATCTCCGTTGGCATCGCTATGTTTGCCTCGATCTGGTATGCCAAGAAGCTGGGTCGCAGGTTCGTGCACAATGCCAGGAAGGCGAAATCAGAGAAGGTATGGAATAAGTGGGGAGGAAGATCGCCTTACGGATGTGCCAAGCGCCTGCTCTGGGCTCTTGGTCTGAATACAGACGCAGCAGCCTTTATTTGCTGGTTGTGAGAACCTGCCTCACACTGGGAATGTGGTCCATGCCAGTCAGGAAGGGGCAACTCTTAGAGCCTCGTCCTGGAGGGAGGGGGAACATTCAGGGTTGATCAGGATCACTGGCTATTCCAACTGTTTGCCCAGAGCCGCGATTGATAGGGTCTCCACAGAGTCAAGGATTCCCTGGCATTGCATCGGATTCTAGCAGGGGAGCAGCTGCAGTCTGTGCTTGTTGGGGGAGCTCAGTAGTAAACTTGTTGCTGTACTGCATTATTTTTATTACTGTGATCTTTGGTTCTGTGGGAGCATTATAAATACCCGTGTCTTTCTCTAGTACATGCGTTCTAGCCTGTGTCCTGGGAGACTTACAGTAACACATACCAGACCTCACAGGACTGCTTGATATTGTTCCCACAGAACAGAAATCTTCAGTACAAAAGTGTTTACAATGAGCATGGATTCTATGTTCAATGGGCTCCCGGTCGGTCTCTGTTTAGAGAATGGCTTTGTAGCTCTTGGATTTTGCAGGGTGAGTTTCCAGATAATCTCCGTAGAGACTGACCCCCTTAGTTTCGTTTCCCTAAGAAATTAAGATGGCCTGTACAGACCCAAGGTACATGACAAACCTGAACATGACAGAAGATACTGGTTTGCATCTTTGATTTTTCCAGTGCTTTCTGAGGCACTGGTCAAAAACTGCCACATCTTGGAAATCAGTATCCCATTTGCTAGGTGCTGGGGAAACTTCCAGCAAACCTAACAGAATCTTGTGAAAACCCACATTGTCTATACTACTCCGAGGATGTTATTTTTAGCCCAGATCCCTTCTACCTTGCATACATTCCTGAGACTGACTCGGGATGTATCTCGGGGTCTGTGGTACTGTCCTTCCTCTCAACTCAAAAGATGTCATGGCTATAACGCTTTGCTTGTTCTGTCAGAGTAGGGTGTTGATAAAACACAAGAACCCAAGATAAACCAAAATAAGATTACAATGTAAAAAAGAGCAATGTCTTTTCTCTTGAGGGCTGTAGCCTTAACCGGTATCAGCATCCAAAAGCTGTCTCATGATAGCCAGCTGGTTCTTCATTGACCCCTTTGGTGGAGAAGGGGAGGGGAAGGTTTAGGGTAACATGGATCCCTTCTATATTTTCTATGTCATAAACTGCAGACTTACTCTGTTCCAGGACATTTGATTGGGGGTTTTGTTTATGTGCTTCTCAAGTAATTTTTAAGGAAAGAGACTTATAGGAAATAAAAAGACCTACTTAGAATTCTATTAGAGCACTTTTTTAAAAAGTGGGTTTTTTTCCATAAAAATTATAGGCTATATGGATAACAAGACTCTGAAAGGCACTGGCACTGGGGGATAATGTCTTCTGGCCAATTAGTATGCAAAGAAAAGTTGACTCTTCCAATGTCATTTAATTCAGGCTTGGACCTGAATGTGGGAACTAGCAGCTGTGTGTGAAGGACTCGAAAGGCTGTTAATCTAATAAAGTGACTTGGGGTCAGCTTTGCCAGTGTATGAAGACAGTAGCAAGGGGCCTCTGAATGTCCTCTTCGTTTCCAGACTGGATAATGTCTAGAACAGGCAAGAAGAAATTGGGAGTGAGGCTAAAGGATTTTCATTCCTTATCTTGCTCAGAGGGCAAGATGCATTCATGTCAGGAAATCAGCACCAAGTGAAGTTCTGCTGTCAGACTGGTAAAGACCAAAACAAAGCAGTTCATGCTAGTGCCCTGTGTGAGCCAACAGGGCTAGGAGGGGCTTAGTTTGAACACTAGGTGCTGACGTCTCCTAGAGTTTGTATTTTTGGAGTTCCTGGAATAAATTAAAAGATAGGCTTCCTAGAAAAATGTAGCCATTCCGTCAATGCCCGGTTATTGGCAATAGTCTATTTTGCACAACTGTAACAAACGACTTCTTAAACAAATGATTATGAATTAGTATTTTCCGCTAAGAGCTCAGTAGCACACCTTGAGAAGGAAGTTGACAAATAGTGCCACAGGCTGCAGCATCTGAGGAAGTAAATCTGGATTACAAAAGGGTGATCATTTTACTCTCCTTTGTGAAATTTGCCTCCTGCCCATATAATCAGCCAATCCTCACTAACCCTAGTCCTTCCATCCTATGTTGTCATGCAGATTTGATCTTGATAGTATTTTTCATAAGATGAGGATTGATTGATTGGAGTTATTTGGGAATGTAAAAGCCCAAGTGGCATCCTAAAGACACAGTATGCCTTTATTTCTGGTTGTTTAACCTATTGCTTGACCTCAGTTAAAGGCCAGTACAGTACACAAAAATTGGACAATGTCTGTTATATTGTTACCATGATGGTTATCTTATAATAACCTCAGTCTAGACACTATCCATTAAGCTCTTTCATATGTGAGTTTTAGTTTGATCTTCATATCCTTTAGGATATGCTATTTTTCTAGAATTCTTGAGGATAGATTGGCTAGCCCAAGGTCACAGAAGCAGTAGTAACTATCAGTGCTGGGATATGAACTCAGATCATCCTAAGCTATTTCTAATCTATATCTTGGATCTCTGTCTACTACTCTCTCTTGTAGCTATTCAGGGTCTCCTAATATGGTCTTGTCCAGATAAGTTAAGCATTGCTGCTGATCTTGGCCTTCTCTTGTATTGGAACTTCCAAAGTCATGAAGTTTCCAGAATCAAAAAGGTGTGATTTTTGCAACTCACCTGCCATGCTTCAGATAAAGTGATACCTACATCATCTGAAATAGAGAAGTGCCTCTCCTATTAATGATTTTTTTTTCCCGTCATGCCCTCTAGCTGAACAAATGCAGCAAGGTGTTTCTTGGCAGCTATTATTCTCAATGCAAAGCTTGTAATTGTCAAATCTTAATAACCTAAACATTGATGTTCATTGATCTTCCTTACACAATTCAAAGATGTCTTTCATAAAGAAGGGCTTAAATTTTAGTCAATTATAACTGTGCTTCTCTTTAGGAGTGCGTCAAAGATGTTAGCTAATTCACATTGCTATTTTCTCCCGAAAATGAAAAGCCAAGGACTCTTTGTTATCCTTTCATTGTAAAGATGGTTGCACAGACCGGTAAATTCTTGAACGAAATTACTCTAAAAATGGTAATGTGCTCTCGGACAGTATAGTCACAGCACAACATCGCCATTCGTATAATTATCCCCCCTCGTCTAGATCCTTGATAATTAGTTGGGAAGCTGGTGTTTCTCTTTTATGAATGTTGTGACCTTTCACTTTAGGTCTCTTAATTTGGACCATTTCCAGATTGCTTTACTCTAAACGGCTAGATGCTACATCCAAGATACATTGAAAATGCAATTTCAGGTCACACAAAAATGCCAGAGTATTGAACTAGTATTTTTCTCAAGATGAGGATTGATTGAAGAGTTATCAACCTTCGTCCATCGTTTTTATTTTCATTTTTATGCTTTCCTTACTACTTTGAGAGGAAACATTGAAAAGTGCTTGCATGTGCACTTAGGGGAGACTAGTATCAACATTCTTTATCTACTAAAGGTAACCATGGTAAGCATGGATAAACAGGGCAGTATAAGATAACCTCCTAGAAACATAACAGTCTGAGCCCACTTTTCCTGACATTAGGCCATATTTACCCTTGTGAACTTTCCCGAAAGTTAGCATACTAGAAATCCCTTTCTTCTTTTCTAAATGCAGCACATTAATTCAGTCTAAACTGAAGCAAAGGACAACCTAGTGATGAGCCTGTCAGCAGTGTAGCCAAAAAGAAAACATTATGACCTTGGTGATCCTGGCAGAATATAAAGAGCATTGGGCTTGGATGGGAACTTAACAGAAGGCATCGGCTAGTCTTGTTCTTTGGCATCCAGCCTGAAGCCAGACATTTGGCTTAGACAACCTCAGTGTTCTTATCTGTCAAATGGAACTGTCACTTCTATTTTTTTAAGTATGCTGAACATAGATGTTTTCAGAATAAAAGCAGAATCCTTTTCTGTCTACCATCATGTCTTGCTTCCCTTCCCTGAGCCCCTACATTGAGAATCCTAACCTCTAAGCAAATTCCCAACTGCCCAGTCCCTTCCACTAGATTCGAAAATTTGGCTTGACCTGTTCAACTACCTATTTGACCACATCCTAGCTCTAACCTTTATTAGCTCTAAACTCCTGAAGGGATAGCATCTTTAATGGGAAACTCTATGGCATAACAAGCTCAGAAGGGATCGCCCATCATTCCCCACGACATTGCTTGTAATCACCTTCATGTTTCTGTTACTCCCATCAGATTATTTGAAAGGGGGGTATTTTCAGCCTTGTTCACCTGATTTGTAGAGCCCAAAAGAATGTTCACCTAGAACTGTCTTTCATCGTGTACTTCTTAGATTCTAAATTGTCCACACTTGGAAGAAGAACCGTTATTTATTACCCAGAGACGAAAAGGAGAGCGAATAGACCTGCTATGGTACCTACAGGATGCAGCTTCATCTCAGAGCTGTGAAAACGTGCAAAGGCCTCCCTTTAGGGGGAAGGGGGGCATGGCACAGAGTTGAAGGGATGAAAGCATTTGCTTTAAGGATGAAGCAAATTAGTAAAAGTAAACTGCCGAAAGGTTTTTTTTTTTTTTTTTTTTTTTTTTTTTTTTTTTTTTTTTGGTTTTTCGAGACAGGGTTTCCCTGTAGTTCTAGAGCCTGTCCTGGAACTAGCTCTTGTAGACCAGGCTGGCCTTAAACTCAGAGATCCGCCTGCCTCTGCCTCCCGAGTGCTGGGATTAAAGGTGTGCGCCACCCACCACCACCCGGCCCATCCAATTGCTTTCACTTCTTGGCCAATAATAGTGGTAGTGCTTAGGGAAGTATAATAGTTAATGTTAAACATATCATACTTGTTTTTCGGTACAGATAGAACTCATCTGGCATTGCGGATCCTTCCCTGCATTTAGGAAGGTAAATAAAGAAGTAAAATGCAGATGAATGTTATAATAGTGATATATAAAAAGATAAAACTCACAATAGAGCCTTGTAAATTAGAGAAGAGAAATCATAAAAAGACTTCCAGATTCTCTATTCTCATTCTCTCTCTCTCTCTCTCTCTCTCTCTCTCTCTCTCTCTCTTTCTCTCTCCCTCTAACATAATGGAATAATGGCCAGTGCCTAATGACTTCATGCTATAGAATTTAATTAGGTAGGCAATTCTGTGTAGACTCATATACTCTAAATTAAAAATGTATTGCATGTCCTATATGTATAGGTGATGTGTATATTCAACTATCTGGATGGCAACTTTGTTTTCCCTATAAAAATACATTTTGAAAAGTGTTTTTTAAATGCATTACCTGAATTTAGCTTAGACATTAGAAGATATGCCCGTATGCAGACGACCCATAAGTCCTTTGTGCATCACAGATTCTCCCCTGCCCATTCTTGTCTGATGGTAGATACAAGACTGGTCTGACATGGAGAGAGAAGGGGACAGCTTTCCTCTCTCTGGTCTGTGTCCTGGAGCCTTCAGAACCTCTGATCCCCAGTCATGAGCAATAAATAGTGTGACTCAGCACCAAGCTTGTGTCAGCCAAGCTGTGGGGACCAGAAAGACAGGTGTTCATCCATGGTGAGAGAAGCCCTGCAGGTCGCTTCTGCCACCTCACTGGAAGTGGAGTGGCTGTACCTGCTCTAAGGCCCTCAACTGCTGCTCTCCCTAGCATTCTTAAGGCATAGCTCTTATCAGATCAGGAAGGGAAAACAGGAGGAAAGGAGGAGGGCAGAACCTGTCAGAGGGCTAGAGAACCCATCACGAACTCCCGAAGAAGGCTTGGTAAGGGGTTAATGCCTCTTGAGCAGTCTCCACAAGCACCGGGGTGTGTCCTCTACAGTCCTTTCTTTCCTCTGGCCCTCATTTCTGTTTCCTGAGTTGATTTCATCATCAGCTAAAGAAGCTGAAATGTACAGTGTCAGGAGGCAGGACCAGATCATAATTGATAGAGGTAGTTTTCAACATCAGGTGGTACTGACTCTAGAGCCTGTGACTACAGCCACATAGATTTTGATGATGTGCTCTCCATTTTTCTTGGGATAGTCAGACTGCTTTGTAATCTTTAAATGGCAACCGATTTCTCACTACAGATTGTTCAGAGACCAGATAGCCAGACAGCCTCACTTGAGTCTGGTTGATAACACTCGGTTTGCAAAAATGTTTATTTGCCCCTTTTTGCTTTAGAGAGGTCTTCCTGTGAGATGTGGTGCTACATTAAGGGATGAAGATGAAAGAAGCTCCTTATTCAGTACAACTACCAATGCAGAATGCTTTGTAAAAATAAATGATATTCCACTTCCTATTTGTAAATATACTGCATTTATGAGTTTACTAGCGAAACCTTCTAACTTTAAATAATAGCTTGTTGTACCCACTAATTTTGTCTGAGCTACATAATTTCATATTCTGAAACTAATTGCTAAATCTTGAATTACTTTGTCATGTTTATACCTTTTGTCCAGAGCACCTAACATCTAGAAGTTTCTGAGTGAGTTGTATATGAACCAAGGGTTTCTATGCCTGGATGTTGACTGGTTGCATCCGCTACTGCCTATACCTTCTTGGCTAGTCTGTCTTGGCTTGAGTTCTTCCTCTACATCTAGGTTTCTTCACCCCTTAACATTCTTAGATTTGTATTTGGTGTAAAACTACAGGACCCTCCATGGAAGGCTTTGCTCTCATTTTCCCTTGTATACCTGTCACCGAGCACAAAGTCTTGTGTTAGGAAAAGCATGTCAAGTGAATGTATGCAGAAAGCCTGGAACTACCCTAGCTATTCATTTAAAGACTGTAATGAGACTGTACTGTCTTTAGAGTGGGAGCACAATGAGAGACGCTGAACTTTTTTCTTCTTTCTTGCTGTCTCTTTTCTTTGATGATCAAGAATATGAGGCAGCTGGCAGTCTTAAGTTTGAAGGATTAGTTCTCTATGTTTCTCACTCTCCATACCACTGACACCAGAACTGGAAGGACAGTAGCTCGTAGATCAGAATCCTTCTCTACTACTGTCAAAGCTATGTCAGACTTAACCATTCCCAACAGTTTTGTTCCACATGTCTCAAGACACATGCTTATAGGTGAGCATAAAATCTTCTGCTTTTTCTTTCTACTCCAAACCTGTAAGTTCTAACGATTGAGAAAATTCTTATAGGCTGAATTATGTCCCTTGTACATTCATATTTCAAAGTCCTAGTTCCCAGTGACTGTATTTGAAAATATGTCTTCTTGGAAATAATATCCGTTAAATTATGTTACAGTGGCAGGGCACCCATCTTCAGAATTGGTTACTTTCTAAGAAGAGGAAAAGAGAATCATATTCCTTTCTCTCACCTCTGGTACTGACTCCACAGCTCAATGTAAACCCAGAAAAGACTCCACATGAGAAATGCAGGATCACAAGAACCTAAACATTGCTGGAACTCTGACATTGAACTTTCTGATCTTCCAAGCAATGCAGACTTAATTTCCATTGTTTAAGTTACTGAATCTACGATACTCTGTTTGACAGCACAAAATTTCTGAACTCCAGTCTCCTATTATCATGGCCATATAGGGTGATATTCAGTAAGGAGTGGTCGGTTGCTGCCAAACTTGGATATCATCATAAAGGATAAGTAGGTAGCTAGTTCAGCGTTGCTTTGGATCCAGTGTGCCTAAGTTCTGGAACCCATACGACCTCAACAGAATCAGTCTCCTGTGATCTTTTGAAGAAACAAAGGAGGGCTATTAAAAATAAAATAATAAGGGGAAAAAGAGGACATGGTTAGTGAGGAATATGGGCGACTGCCTTTAGATGATAAGTTTCTTTTCTTTTTTGTATATTCTCTTGTCAGACTCACAGAGTAAAAATGAATGTTAACTCTTCATCCAGCAAACATGATGCTTTTTAAAAGCACTCATTAAATGTTGCTTTTCCTTTCCTTCCCTACTTGTTAATATACAGCTCTGTTAGTAAGCTTCCCATCTGTCTTAAGGTTTCTTTCCTCTTCTTGGGATAAAATACCTCAATGAAACCAACTTAAGGGACAAAGATTTCTCCTCACAGTTTAAGGGTGCAGTCCTTCATAGCAGGGAAGTCCGAGTGGCAGGAGCTTGAAGCAACTAGTCACCTCACAACCACAATCAGGAACAAAGGTGGAGAAGGGTCTCTACTACATGGGCCCCTTTGCCTATTTACATAATGCAGAATCCCAGGCAGGAATAGTGTCATCCAAGGAGGGTGGACAGTCAGGCATGCCCAGAAGCCCATTTCCTAGATGGTTCTAGATTCTGTAAAGTTGACAACAGTAACTACAGCACTGTCTATGTGAGAGCATACTTGAAATGGGTGTCTGTTC
This sequence comes from Arvicola amphibius, assembly GCF_903992535.2. Lineage (NCBI taxonomy): Eukaryota > Metazoa > Chordata > Mammalia > Rodentia > Cricetidae > Arvicola > Arvicola amphibius. The sequence goes on from NC_052058.2 coordinate 159,231,936, forward strand.
CTGAAATCTAGGAGTTGAGGTTATGATGTTTGAGGAGGTATAAGAAAAGGGATTTTTTTTTCTTACTCCATGTTGGAGAACCCTTTTAAAAGTTAAGATTTACTTTTCTTTGTTTTCTAAGTTTATGGTAGAGGTCATTTATCACCTTTATTGCCTCCTGTCCTTCACCCATTTTTTTAATTCCTATTTTGACTTACTCAGAAACAATACGGCAATTAAACACTTTAGACCCTTATGCAAATCTCACCTTCCTACTACCTGACCCTAGCCATACTAATTATTGGTGCTCTTCTATGCTCCAAACAATAGCAACTATTCTTGTATTGGCTTTTTCTCCTACTTAAACATGCACATAAAAATCAAATCTAGTGTAAAACCTTAACATCCCCGCCCACCTTCTTTCCTCTCTATTTCCATACTCAACTGAGTTCCTGAAAGTGAACAAGGTAGATTTTGGTGACTTATTCAGTAATGACGCCTTTTTCTCTATTACACCCTTGGGTTTCTTAATGACTTGCTTTCCCATCCTGGTTTTATAGAAAGAAGAGGTGTGTAATTATATCCCTGTTACTAAAAGGAGGAAAATGAGAACACCTTTCTTTAAAAAGTGAATTTGTTACTATACTGTGGGGACGTTTGGGTCTTTAATCCCTTACAAATAAATATATATTTTGAGATTGTTACGAACTGCCAAAATTCCCTTGTCTCTGCTAATCTGTCCAAGTACATAAAATCATGCTTGAAAGAGTGATTCTCTGTATTTTAAGAATGTTGAATGAAAGTCCATCGCTTCACATCTTAAGGGGAATAGTATGTTCTGGATGGTTTGGGTACCGTGGAGAGATGAGCTAACTGCTTTACAGCCTTATTTCAGTTTTATAAGAAACAGAAGCGTTTCATAGGCTTTCAGATCTAGAAAGAGTCTTGGAGTCATACGTGATAACCGCATCAGGAAGGAAAACTTCCGAAGTGGGCTATGGGTTGCCACTGGGGTGTGACATTACATCTTCTGTGTCACGTAGTTTTCACAGCCATCCCACGTGCTAAGTAGCATCATGTCTACATTTTCTCCTTGAGGCACAGAAAGGTCAGTTAGTGAGTCCAAAGACACACAGCTAGAATACTCTAAAGCAAGATGGAGGCATGGGCAAACCAGACCCAGGTCCACATTCTCAACCACGGCCACATGTTGCCTCTCAGAGAATATGGAACTGGGGAATTCTGCTGTCGAGGCATTCCTTGCCACATTTGGGGCAGTTCCACCTGCATACTCTCAACTCCAGGTTCTATCTGTGTTTGCTTTGAAAGCACTGCTCTACAGTCTCAGGTAAGAAGCAACTGAGCAATTGTCAGGCTTTTTTTTTAATAGTACCACTATTTGTATACAATTTTTGGATGGTGATATTGATAAACTATGGTGATATTTTCAGTAAAAAAAAAATGACCCATATTCACCATGACTTCAGAGCTTGGCTGTAATAAAAAAAACATCATACAACAGGGTGTCGCTTGTAGAAAACTTCCACAGCAGCGGTTGCATTAATTGCTACTTTGGCTGTTCCTGCTGTGAACTGAATGGAGTCACTACAGATCTATTTCTTAGAAATAACCGTCTTTAAATTACCTCTGCTCTAGGATACATAGTTTCGAGATTTTTTTTGAGGCAAATATCTTCACTAATCTGTTTCCTTTTTCCATTTTCATTCTATCACTAATCCATTTTGTTGTTATAACTGGTTTAATGTCTTCATACTCAGTCTATAAAAAATAAGGGATGTTACGGGAATATTTTTTCCCTCTTACTTTCTCAGTGTGTAACATTTTGTTAACTCCCCAAGTGTAACATTATGAACACCATGTTTAATTCAAATGCTATCCATTATTTTATAAAAGTTGGGTTTTTGTTCATTCCTAACTCTGAACTTCCTAGAGCTTGTATGAGACATAAAAAATAATTTCTTTTTGTTTCAGTTTTTTTTTACATGAGAATTCTTCAAGAAAAGCATGATAACAGAGCCCCTGGTGAAGTGACCATGTTGACAACTGTGAGCTATACTGTTATGCCTTTTAGAAAACACATTTAAATACATTTCAGATTAATACATACTTTTTTGTAGCCTAGTTTTTTATACTTTACCCATGTAAGTGCCTCGAGCAATTTCACAGTCATGTTGTATTTTTTTTTTTCCCAGTGATTCAAGACTGACTCCAGGAAACTAAAATTAAAGCACATGAGTTATCCATGGCGTTTAAGCCAATTAATATTCAACAAATGCTCATTTCCCCTCAGCAGTGAACGTAGCCTTCACATTTCTATTAATAATCCTGGGCAGGAACTTAAAGGGTGTGCAGAAGTGATAGAGCCATGTTCTATCCTGAATCAGTAAGCATAAAACGGAGAAAAGGACATGATCACAGCAACCCCCTGACAATCTCCGTGCTGTTTTAGTGGTATAAGCACGGTGGCACTTTCCTTCCCCTTTCTTAGGCCTTGCCCAGATCTCTTGCCATTTTTGCTGAATGGACATTCTTGAACTACGGCATGATCCATGACGATCAAGCCACCTGGTATCCAACTGATTGTAAAGCTTTGTTTTCCAACATTAGAATGAAACACACCTGACTTCATTCTGCTCTTTGGTCGCCCATGGGGACAGCCATCCTTAGTGTCCTTCTTGGAAACACAAATGTCTCAAATTGAAGAAAGTTGTTGGTTTTAATACTATTAAAAATGAGGCCGGAGAATGGAAGATGTCAGACTACAGTTTCTAGTGTTAGACTTCTTGGATTTGAACCCCAGCAGCACTGCTGTCCAATTCTGCATGAGATTAGTCTCGTGGAGTAGTTAGAGGAGTCAAATGTATATATGTTTATAATATTGTCAATATGGTCTAAATGTTCATAAAGAAGAATATAGTTTGATAAGCCATTTAAGCAAAGCATTTTGGAGATCAAATGTAATTCCTCACAATTTCTCAAATGACAAATGAAGTCTCCGATGCTCTGACTCTTAAGTTTGATTTTTAGGACCACTTTGAACAAGTTTATAATCATGAGCTCTCTGGCATCAGAAAATATGGGTGAACAGACCTCTGGCCTGGTGCAGTAACCTTAACTTCCCTGACCAAGCTTTTGAAAGGACAACTTTAGCACTAAGGTCTACCCAGAGACATGAGTCATTGACTTGAGAAACCTTCCTCTCAAGCACATCTGTCTTAATATTGCCCCAAGAGCCCATCCTCTGAAAAGGTGGAGCATGGCTGTCTAATTAGCATAATGGATTTCTGTCTTTCTTAGGCAGGAGTTCTGCTTTTGAAAAGAAATGGGTACCCATCACCACTAAACGTGGTTTTGCCTGTTTTACTGTGCTCTCTCTTAGAGCAACAAATGGATGTGAGAAATTTGAAGCTGTCAGAAGACAGATTGCTTTTGCATTCCTGATGAACATTTCATATTTTTGAATGTGTATTGTATTTTTCCCTACCATACCTATTTATACTGTGTTATCACTGGCTATGCCAATAGCATGTCTTTCTTAAACAGAACCACTGGACATTCATATCAAGTAATCTGAAGGAACAGCCTCAACAGTCCATAAATTTCATCATTCGCTGGGGGCCTCACAGTGCTTGGCAAGAGAAGTGTAATGGTGGCATGTGCAGTGAGACCACAAGGAGCACATTGGATAAGGCGAGCTGTGTCCAGGGTGCTGTGCTTATAGACAAGGGATATACTTTGTTGCTAAAAAGAATGACTGCAAACTGGCAACTGTAACACTGTCAGACATGAACTATGCTCTGGGGTTTATATACAACCACATTCTCAGCTTGGTAAACGCACATCTTTGTGAAGCAAATCACTTGGGATATCAACAGAGAAAGTCAGTTGACTGGGGACTTGCTTTTTAACCCTTCTCTTACAGTAGATATGTAGAGACACAATGGAGTTTCATCTGAAATATTATATATCCTTGTGTTCAAAATGTGACAAAGGTACAAATTCACAGTCAAATGCTAAAACAATAATTTTATTATGTTAAAATATATACATATTTCATTAACTATAGTTTCATTATTGTGCAGCTGTCACTACCATGCCTTTCTAGAATTTTCATCACTTCAAGTGGAAGCTTTGTACCTGCTCAATAATTAATTTTAATGTAGAAATACTTAGCATTTCCAATTTGAGTTTCACATAAAACATGCTGATTCGTTTACAAGAATAACTCCATTTATCTGGTACAACTATCCTAAAAGCATCTTAAAATGCTTAAAAATCTTTGAGCTTTTGTTGTTTCTTTAATAAGATTTCATAGCACATGGAACGAAAATTTTAGGCATTTTTATTGCAAGTAATACAATTTACCAAATACTTTTAGCTTTACTAAGATTAATAATTAAATATTTAGTTGTGAAATAAATTAAATATGCCACATGATCGCAGAAAGTGGATACTCCATTTCCATAAATGTTTTACAGGGTGTTACAATGTAACTAGTAAATTAATTATGACAGTTTAGGTTTCAGCTAATTAAACTCTTCTTTAGCACTTAACTTAATGGTCTAAACTAAAGCAACCTTGGCAAAGATAAATAACTGACATGATTGTCTGGTTGCACCAACCAAGGATAAAATTGAACAAATAGCAAGTGTGTCTGTTTATGAAGGTAAAATGTTATTTTCCAACTGTCTTCCATTGCAAATTTGATTGCCAAATTGAAACAATAATTAAGTATTCATTAAGAAAAAGACAAAATTTTTGTCAACTGCACAGTTAGTCTACCCTGAATTTCTCTGTGTATCTCTTTCTCTGTTCCCTTGTCTCTGTGTGTGTGTGCCATGCACAGGCGTGTCTGAGGGATTGCGGGTGCATGCATACCTTGCCACACATGTAGAAGTCAGGGTAGAAGTCACCTCAGACTCTTGTTTCCCACACTGCACAATGAACAGAGACTCTAGAAATATTTCATCTCTGTCCCTCTTCTCACTCTAGGAGCTGGGATCATAGATCTGGGATCTGAACTGAGATCCTCAGGCTTGGGCAGCAAGTATTAGCCCACACTAAGCCATCTCTCCTGCCTGTTCAAAACATCAGTAGTGAGAATTGACATAATTGCCATAGCAATCTAATAAGCATCTTTCAGGGTGTTGTCATTGTGCCCAGAAATGAAGTGGAATTTTGGAACATCATAATTCAGTGCAAATAGCCCAGGTAACACTAGAGCTGGGAGCAAGTATACTAATGTCAAATAACAGAAACGATATTACCAATCAGGATAGGTCATTGTTATAGGTAACATATAGCCAATATTTTTGTGCAGATTAAACTGAAGTCCACAACTATTTGACTTTCCTTAGACAGCATTTGTGGTTATTAGGCTAACTCTGTGAGAGCTTAGAATTCTAGTTCCTACACTGGAAAGCGTGTATGAAAAGTGTGAAAACATGCCAGAGAAGCTAAGTCTGCGTTTAGTCACCAGGACTCAGTCTCCAGGGAAAAACACTGAGATTTGCCCGAGGAAGCGTCACTGTTTATAGCCTGAAAGCACTGAACGTTGTTTTGCCTTTGACTAACTAGAAACCTGATTTCCCCAAGCACTGGGTTCTAGATGTTTTTCTATTCTTTCTCTGGTCTGTAAGATATTTATGACAGAAGTCAATCACTAGCATAGGAGTGCTCTAGACAACCGACTCCCAAACGTCAATGTATTTATTGATTCCTTCAAAGAAACAGCAATGAAAATTCTTAATATATCCATAACACATTCTTAATTTTATACAATTTAAATTATATATAAGTACACACACAGAGACACACAGCCACAGCCACAGCCACACACACACACACACACACACACACACACACACACACACACACACTAGACTTTATCAGTTTCCCATCCCAAATTTGAAATGCTAGAACAGAGGACCTGTGATTTCAGTGGGATTTCCAGACATGAAGAGACAAGTCAGGAGAATGGGATGAGGACAGAAAAGACCTCAGAAAAGAGTTAGTGCCCGGGAAGAGGGTAAGAGGATAAGCAGGGGTTTGGCAAGCTCTAGAGGTGATGTACACATCCTGGCATGAGGGATTATTTTGAGAGATGCACAGATTTTAGATTTCAACCCCTAATGGAGCAACAGGAGGTGGATATGAACCCGAACAAATCATAACTGCGAGAACATGGAAAGTGAGTTGAGAGGTCAGTAGGTAAGAGGTTTATTTTTAATTTATTGATAAATTATCTAATTATTTTGAACTTTTGAATTTTATTTGATGAATGTTGACGCTCCAGGGAGTAAGTGTGCATTAGTATCATATTTACAATTGGGAAACCTTTCATTCTCGTTGAAAACTGAAATGTATTAGATCTAAGAAGAGTTGAGTAGAGGCCAGGAAACTTGACAGTCTCCTTCAATGCTAGTATTGGTGCAAACACCCGGAGTTCTTTTTGACAACAGATTTCAAGAGTCCCACCCAGTTTCTTTCCAAATTTGCAAAGTGTAGTATGAGAATGAGAATTTATATTTCTTAAGAAGTTTCAAATTACTGCTGCTGACCACAGACATTGTGTCTTTTTTTTTTTTTTTGAGAAAAAAGATACAATGATAAGGGAATATCACATGTGGTTCCAAAGACTATGAGAAAATACAATAACCTAGTTCATGTAGTAAACGGTGCTAGAAAATCCAGTGGCTGGTGTGGTGAAGCCTCCCGTCTCAGAGGCAGCTGTAATCAGTGTAACTATATGAAAGAAGGGGAAGGGGATGCTGTGTTTTGATCCTAAACATCTCCCAAAGACTCCACTTCCTAAGTCCACTACATTAGAGCTAAGGTGTGAACACAGGGATTCTGGGGAGGCTCTCTTCTTGTCTCTTGTGGGGACTACTAGTCTTGGTCTGGTTCGACAAAGTGAGACAGAAGAAGTGAGTGTGATTACATTTTAAGGCTTCCTTGCTCTGCTGGGATTTTGCTTGGATGATCTGTCTCTTCCTTGGGTGTTTGATGATATTTGAGGGTGGTACGTGAGTGAAAATAAATTAGTTGTTCTGTAACAGTCTAAATAGATAAACTGGCCCTTGCTACATCCTATGCGAGATGAAACCAATGGGTTTCCCTAATTCAGAGGACCTCATTCTTTTCTATTCCGTCAGAGAAGACAGAAACAGGCTGCCTCAGGTGACAGTTGCTAACACAGGGTTTGCTACAACAGAGCTTTGTATCGTCCCTGTGCTTTCCAGTATGGTCTGGTCAAAGGGGAACAAACCTACGTGCCTTTCAGAAGTGTTGTTGTTCGGTGATTTCAAAGGTAAGGTCTAAACTAAGGCGGTTCATCTGATCACTTTCTTTGCTTGGTTTTCTTGTGTGCGATGCCGCGCTTGGGTCTATCTGTAAAAGCCGAACATGATCTCTCTGATCCCCTCTCCTTGTAACCAAGGCTTCTTTGTTCTTTGGTCCTCTTGTTGCTCCAGTAAAACAGACTTCATCTGCTGAGTGTAGGAAGGGGGGCTTTAATTGACATAATTATTGCTGTGGTGGTTACCTTGGGTTTAAAATGAGTCGTTGATTCTTCCATAATGTGAGGGCATTACCAGATAGACAAGCACGCTGTGTGTAATAATCAAGGTGGTTTGGGGAGGAATTTTGTGCTCTTAATTAGAAATTAGATGAGGTAGCCTTCTATCAGCAGGAGACTCAGGACACAGTCCTGAAATCATAGTGAGTGTAATGGAATGACCTCACATCTGAGACAGTACTGTCACTCATGGGCACAAAGCCCTTCCCCGGAACCTGTGCTGGGGCATGGTGGGGATTTCAAAGCAAAGTCCTAAGAAATTTATTATGTGCTTTGAAAGAATAGGGTTTTATTTGCTTTCTCCCTTTCTCTTTTCTCTTTTTTCTTTCTCTCTGTCTCTGTCTCTGTCTCTGTCTCTCTCTCCATCCCTCTCTCTCTCCTCTGTTCTCTGTGTGGTATTCATGTTAAATAGTGGGGAGAGATATGATAATGAATTGTTTGCAGATTATTTTTAGAATATTTGTGTCTTTCAAATATTGTCCTCCTATTGGAAGGGCTGTTGGGGATTGTTTTTGATGAGACCGTGTATTCAGGGTGGCCTAAGTGATTGCGCAGAATAAATTTAATATACTTTTGTAAGCACTCGATGTGGTTGTCTAATATTTCAGCTCATAAATGTTTATGAAGATAAAATACTATTGCATTAGTGTTTTCTCCCAGGTATAGAGATAGATATTGAGCAGATATTATTGAATGCAAACAGTATTTTGAAAGCATGTACAAAACTTGGAGTGCATTTTAATTTCAAAGTAAGAGCAGATTTGAGTTAATTGAGCACCTGGGACCTTACATGAGCAACCAAATTAATATGTCTTTTCTCCTTGCCTGTATTCTCCTCTTCAACCCTCTGTCCCCTTTCCCTCCTTCTCTGCCATTCTTCTTTCCTTCCCTTCTCTCCTTTTGTCTCCAGTTCTTCTTCTTTCTTTTCCTCCCCACACATTATTTACGCTCTCTTAAGTTTCTTTTTTATCCACTGTAAGAAAAAGCTTGAGTACTTACTTAAACAAGAAATGTGCAAATATTTGGGTATATTGGTGTAGACATGATAGAACACAGGCCTAAAATGACTTTTTAAGAGACAGGAAGTTACTACATTCTCACCCAGCTGCTTATAGCTCCCAAGTCAAACTAAGTTTTGGAGGTAGCAAAAAGCAGGAGCACACACTTAAAGAATGGAAACGGAGTGTGATCCATGAGTTTTATTGACAATGGACTAGTCACAAAAAAACCTGAAGGGTTTGAGCAAAACAGCCTGGCAAAGTGGGAAGCATAGGTAAGGCAGTAGCTCTGGAACATTTTAGGAAACTCTATGAATTTGCTGTATTTGGAAAAGAGAGTACACAGGATATTACCAGGTGTGTTTAAAAAGGAACAATTAGGTCAGTTGGGGGAAATCTTGAATACAAGTTCAGAGGTCATAATTTCACAAGCAAGTACAAATGATATTCCTACTTCAAAAACTGCTTGGACAAGAAAGCACAACGTGGTCATAGGAAAAAGCATAGGTTCCATCAACTTTTAAATCCAGACTTTAATTTTGTTTTAGTTTTTCCATGGTTGTACATATAACTCCCTACTCATGATGCTGGCATGATGATCAGCTCGAAAAGTATATGCAAAACCTTTAGGACCACCCCCAACTATTGCTTTGAGTCTGGATTGCAATCCGTTCTTTCCTTTTGCAATGCCACCTACACTTCAGGAAATCTAAGCGCATGTGTGTTGTTAGAACTGAAGTAGATAATCATTTTATGTGTGGTCTTTTCAGCCCTACTATGTTCTGAGAGCAACAGAAAGCCCAGGTCAAAACTGGAAAAAAAAGATACAATAACAACTTAAAAGAAGTGATCTTCCATACGATAACATTAAGATGCAAAACCTGTGCCAACTGCTATGAACTGGAAATATTCACAACACCAAGGGATTCTGGCTAAAGAAAAGATCCCCACTATCTTACAATAAGGCAGGAGAAACTTGGACATTGATTTTGGCTTTGTTTAAGTGGATAATGGGGAATTTATATTGTACATAAACAAACTATATACATTGTGGTTGAGAAGCACCCTAAGTGTATAATTGGGATGATGGTTAAGAAGATAAAGTAAATCCCCAGAGGGCATAGAGTTATCAAGGAATTAAATTCCTTAAGTTTCTTCCAGGAAGACTTCTAATAATGTTGAGATTCTAATGTCATTTAAGGGCCTAGAAAAAGAATATCTCAGGAAATAAGTTACAAAATGGCCATGTGAGGAGCTTGTGGATTCTGGCATTGTTATAAGGAAGGCTAAGGGTACCAAGGGAGAAGTGTAGATGTGTGAAGAGATTCCTTCCTGTGAGTGAAAGTCTGAAGAGTTTGGAACTAGAGTGGCTTGGGAGACATTGGGAAGCATAATAAGTTTGGACTTAGAAAATGATATAGTGTCTACATTTTCAACATAATGCAGGAGGCAAATAAAAAGCTGCTTTGGAAAGTAAGGCTGATGCTCATGAGAGACCGTGTCCACAGTTCACAGAAGCTCTAAGAACTGGGGGCAGGAAGGTAGACTTCAGTACAAAGCACACAGGAAGAAGGAAAGTGACATAAGGTAGTTACGGGGACACTGAGCAATTACCCCATTGCAGGGAAAACACTAATTCCTGCATTTTGTGTCATTTCATCCTTACATTAATTCTGTTGGGAAGGTATTCTTGTCCTTCCTTTTATAAATGGGAAGATAGCATCTTATTTAAAAGGATCCCAGGGCGTTCCCGTGATGTGCATAAAGAAATGAAGCACAGACTCTGCAGTTGAGAAATATAAATTCTGTGTTCCCACTAAACCACATCTACCTGCCCAGTCAGTAGTTGATTTCAGAGTTCCCATTCTGTGCGGGACACCATGATATTATATTTACATTCCTACTCTGAACCTGCTGAACTAACCACTCGATGTGGTCACTTTTTTATGACCATATTCTCCAGTGTTAAGTTAGCTTTGATGTGGGCACACATGTACTGTGGGTTGAATCCATTTTTATAATTTAATAATTCCCAGAATAGTATGAGATCTTCTTTGTCATTCTCAAAACAAACAACAAACAAACAAAAAGGACACGATATTTGTCTTTTGTCACTGGTATATTAGTTTCTCGAAGTTATTTCCATGGTATCAATGGAGACTGTGCTTATGTTTCCCTGGGCACCCAGACCCCAATAATCACACAGAAACTATATTATTTACAACACTATTTGACCAATGGCTCAAATGTATTCCTAGCTAGCTCTTATATCATAAATTAACCCATTTCTATTATTCTATGTATCATCATGAGGCCGTGACTTACTGATAAAGTTCTAACATCTTTCTCCTTTGGCAACATGGCATCTGCCTGACTCTGCCTTCTTTCTCCCAGCATTCAGTTTAGTTTTCTGCCTAGCTCTATTCTGCCTGTCATAGGCAAAAAAAAAAAAAAAAAAAAAAAAAAAAAAAAAAAACATGGCAATAAAACATTTACAACATACAGCGAGGAATCCCACACCATTATGGAGTACTATAAATATAATTAGAGTGATAGGGATAATGATAAGAATGTTAATAATGATGTCAACCTTGTATTGATCACATGTCTTAAGCAAATGACTATCTTAAAGTAATTCTTTGTTGTATCTCACTTACTCCTCAGCAAAAATGTGTGATTTAAAGCTACTTCTCTATTTCTTATAAGTGGAAATTCAGGCTTTGGAGGCTTCACTGACTTTCCCAGAGTAGGATTCTTCAATCCTAGCATGTTTTGTGCCAAGGCACAGGCTCACCATCACTAGGTGATATAACCTTTGCACTTAACAGAATATGCTTTTAAATCAGTGCTGCCAAGAACTCCAGCCTTTGTCGCTTCTAGTTATTCAGAATTAGAATTTTACTCCAATTCATGTCCTTTTGAGTTGGTGACTGCTATTTTCAAATGGCTTGACTAAAAAAAAAAAAAAAAAAAAGTTGTGTTTTTTCTTAAGTACGGAAAAATAGCAAAGAAATTAAAAAGGAATGCTTTGTCACTGTAAGTCCCTAGACATCCCTATGACACAGCACATATCTATTGGAACATTTATTTGCTTGGACAAAATATGAAATTCAATTTCTTCTTGTTTGGAGAAATTTTTCTTAAGAAGTGTTCTCTCTCTCTCTCTCTCTCTCTCTCTCTCTCTCCGCCTCTCTCACTTTCTTTTTCTCAACTCTACAAAAATAATGTCTGTGACATTTATTTTCAACATCCCTCCTGAATGGACAAAAATAGAACAAAAGCTGCTGGAAATAGGATCATGAAGAAAGGGTTATTGGTGTCAGGGCTAGGGCACGAGACGGAAAGGAGCAGCATATAAACTCCTTGGTGCTTTTGGTCTTTTAAATTTAGAATCCTGGATTTAAGGTGAAAATGAAGACCTGAAAGGGCTCAAAGATTAGGCTGAAAAATTCGGAAAAGGAAATTTAAATAATCAAGACCAAGAGGAGGAACATATAAGTAATAGTTCAAATGTGCCAATGACTTAAGTGTTTCACTGAGGAAAGTAGTCAAATCAAGTAAACTGGGGAAAAAGCCACATGCATGGGACGAGAATGACGTCCATTTTGGTGAGTCCGTTTGCTCAAGGCTCACCAGCTTGACTACCAGAAAGAGGAAGTTGAACCTGCATCTAGACACAGGCTCTGAAGCTCATTAGCCAAGCCGCACTCACACGTGTGACTGTATGCATCACACGTGTGACTGTATGCATCACACGTATGCATACACGTGTGACTGTATGCATCACACGTGTGACTGTATGCATCACACGTATGCATACACGTGTGACTGTATGCATCACACGTGTAACTGTATGCATCACACGTATGCATACACGTGTGACTGTATGCATCACACGTGTAACTGTATGCATCACACGTATGCATACACGTGTGACTGTATGCATCACACGTGTGACTGTATGCATCACACGTATGCATACACGTGTGACTGTATGCATCACACGTGTGACTGTATGCATCACACGTATGCATACACGTGTGACTGTATGCATCACACGTGTGACTGTATGCATCACACGTATGCATACACGTGTGACTGTATGCATCACACGTGTGACTGTATGCATCACACGTATGCATACACGTGTGACTGTATGCATCACACGTGTGACTGTATGCATACACGTGTGACTGTATGCATCACACGTGTGACTGTATGCATACACGTGTGACTGTATGCATCACACGTATGCATACACGTGTGACTGTATGCATCACACGTGTGACTGTATGCATACACGTGTGACTGTATGCATCACACGTGTGACTGTATGCATCACACGTATGCATACACGTGTGACTGTATGCATCACACGTGTGACTGTATGCATACACGTGTGACTGTATGCATCACACGTGTGACTGTATGCATCACACATGTGACTGTATGCATCCATCAGGCAAGAGCATTTGAACTCTCACCCACCTGCCATGTCTTCAGCTGGACATTTTTCTACAATTATATCCACCAGTGAAGGAAAAACAACAACAAGGAACTTATAATATACAACTTTTGTATAATGCTTTGTTCTTGATTAATAGCCATCATAACATATAAAAGTAGAAAAATATTCTATTATAATATTGTAAGTCTCACTCCCAGAAAGTTGTTCATTAAATCATGTCTATCGATTTCACAGTGTGATCCTTGATCAGCAACTGAGAACACTAACGAGCAAATACAATTATATGTGTGATCTTCTCAAAGAGACAGGTCATCTGTCCTTGCTAATAATAACCACCTCTCAAAGACAGGTCCTGGGGTGTGACAGTGCCACAGAAAAGCTCCTTAGAATAACATCTTTATTAAATAAGAGCTCTGTGTCTTTAGGGGAAGGGTAGGACACATTGTGTAATCCACTGCTTTGCATATTGAAATTCAGTAGCTAGACCTTGCTGAAGAAATTCAGGAAGCATCTGAAAGGGGAGAATGACCTTCACATTTTCATAAAATAAATGATTAATGTGGGGGCCATTAATTCCATCCATACTCTGTTTCCCAAACAGCTCTAGCCATCCTGAGGAAGTATTTTACTTTCAAGGATAAACGATACATATTTTTAAAATAATTGTGAACCATCAGGTATATAATTTATATTTGTTATGCATAATAAATACATAATTAAACATCACTCCATAATTAATCAAGGCATTAAAACCTGGAAGTGGCAAGAAGCTACTTTGTAGTACCATCCAAATTTGGGAAGACTGTTTATAAACTGTCATATATTGATGGGAATATTTTTATTCCTGTCTCATTTTCTCATGTTGCTTCTTAGGTCAAGCTTGATTATATATTACATTGTATACGAGCTCTAGGCAGAATGATGAAAAGCGACCATTTGAGCTGTTCTGATAAAAATCTGAGGAGTTAAATATTTAGCCAAAATGTAATGTTGGTCCATTTTTAAACAATCAGCAGGCATTAATTTTATTGTATACCAATAAACTGATTAAAATGTATCTCTCAATAAGTACACTGAAGCGATAGCATGGATAACACAGAAGAAAATGTTTCTTCTAATGTTTCTTCTATGGCTATGGAGCAATGAAAAAGGCTAGAAGTTTGAATTTTCCCACCTTGTAGAGATCAAATCACTAGTGAAAAGCAAATTGTTCACCATGGTTCAAGTAGCAAGGCTGTCCTGAATACTTTATTAATGATGGTGGTAACAGTAAGATGTTCGCTCATTGCGCTAGCCTGTCAAACAATGTTTGCTTGAATTTCAGATGAGAAACATGAGGTACAGAACTCTTACGTGAGCTGACATGTAACTTAAGGCATGATCTACATTATAGACTTAATACAGAAAGAAGGAAACACAGGAGACAGTACATGCAATTTTTGTTTTCTATATATGCAATGCAATGTATTTTTGTTTTCTTGAAACAGGCTAAGGTTTGCTTTTGAAGTAAATATTGATGTCTGATAATGAGACGATGGCTCCCAACTAGCGTTCTGTGCTATTGAAAGAAATTGAGGATTCCCAGCAGGCTCCCAGAATAGAGTCGGCCTGCCTAAGTATGATTACACTAAAGAACAAAGATCTCTGCATTACCATATCTGTCAAGTAAAAGGATGTGAAGGAAGGGTTCGGTGGGCTGCCCTCGCCAGAGATAATCATATGCCTTATTTTCAAAAAGTGCTCCATAGCATGGCGGATGTCAGTAGGCGCTGACTAAGTGTGCAGAGAACCTACAAGTGAATCCTGCAGCGAGTGTACTAATGGAGGTTCTTACAACACACAGGAAATCCGTGAGCACGTCAGCTGGCGTTTGCTACCTTCCATGCATTCTTACATCCATGAATGCTTTTTGTGTCTTGTAGGTAAGTATAGTGTTGGGCAACACATTTGTGCAAACTTTGGTGACTGCTTTTCTGTGGTTGCCTGGCATTCCTCTAATGCCTAGTCTGTGCTTAAAACTCTGTGCCGTCTGGGCAAGGTAACACTTTAATCTAAGCACTAGTGTGCGTGCAGAGACAGGCGGGTCTATGTGAATTTGAGACCAGCCAGATCTGCATAACAAGTTCCAGGACAGCTGGGGCTGCATTAACTTTGTTTCCAAAAGAAACAAATAGAAAAACCTCTTTGCCTTTGTGCCCTTGCTTTTCATGCAGAGCTCTTAATTATTCTGCAGGTCAATGACCCTCTTGAAACTGGTAGTTCCACTTATTCTCTGTGCTCCCAGACCCTTCCTTCACATCTTCAAAGTCAGATGGTGACATTATTTCTTCTCATAGGACCTTAAGACAGAATGTAGGTAGACCAGATGTGCATGGCCTCTCCATGGAAGAATCAGGCCAGAACTGAAGGATCCCACTTAAGAAGGCTCATCTAGTAGAATTCAGGGACTCTGGAGATTATAAATCTGACTAATCACTCATTCATCATGAATCAATTGCCTAAAGCTTTGTCAGTTGGTGGAGACAGAAAGACTTCCTTCAACCTATACAGGGCTCAGAAATAGAGTCACAAGTAAAGGTATCATCTATTGTGATTCATGTCATAAAAAGCATAGCCATCAAGAAGCAAAGGGTTTTCATTGGATCTTCAAGACGATAACTGGAGGAAGCTTAGAAGAACATGACAATGCTATTTTAGACATTTTGGGTAGACCTCAGATGCTAGGCTGTGGATTCTAGTCCTTAGAACCAAGATCACTACAGTGAGCCATGCTAATCTCTGTTCTGGGATTTAGGATTTCTGAGAACAAGTGAAAGATGAAGTTAACACCTATGGCCAGTTCCTTGCCATCGTAACTTAGGGTGGCACTAGTGAAAACTTGGAGCGATCAGTGTGGAAGCCTTCCTACTACTACCCTCTCCTATCTCGGACCCAGGATATTTCAAAGTACTGTGTATTTATTAACTCTATGACATTAGGCAAGTATTTTAACCTCACTAATTCTATGTTGCTTTATCTAAAAATAAATATTAGTAACATGTACAAATTATTCCAATATATGGCATTTTGTTCTTTATTCAGTATCTCATGTGTAGTAAGCTTTCAACTGATTCCTCTGTTACCATTATTACCCCCTTCCAGACTATTACTGCTAAAAGTGAGACATATATTTCTCTGTACAGCTATGGAGGAATGGGTATTACTAATGGAGAATCATAACTTTCCACAGACCTCTATTGTGGACTATGTCACAAATCTACACATTAAGGACACGGAGTTCAGCTAATCAGATTGTATGTTCCAGCATTTTGTAGTTGGTACAGTCAGACTGTGTTTACAAATGAATGGCTTAGGTAGAAAATAAGTCCCACATTATTGTAAACCATATCTTAGAACAAAAAGTCATGTGTACTTTATTTTCCTGGAGATTTTAGTCTTAAATCAAGGAAATATAAGATAACCATTGAGATATAGATATGACATGTGACATTACGTGCCATGGAAATATGACGCCACGTGATGCTGTCTGTCACCACAGTGCCGTGCTCATGAGAACTTCATCCTGGAATGTTGACTATGCTCTTGTGCTCCTTGCACTACTCCAATAAATATGCTTCGCTTGGATGACTGTCTGTGTAACACTTGCCTAGTTCCATCATACTAAATTAAGAGCGAGCCAAAGGTATAGCCCAGATGTCTCCTAAGTAGTCAGAACTGCTGAGAGTGTTATTGTCTCTTTTCTCGTTATAATTAATTGAATCCGTGCACAATCAAAAGCTTTGTGGCCTAATGACTTCAAGTGTATTCATCATAAATGTTACTGCCTATTCTTGGTCGAGGTCTAGCGTTAGCAATCATATGTAGGAAAGCATCTGCCTACCTCTTTTATTTTCTGAAAAGATAATGCATGCCTACAATGCCAGCCAATTTGTATTCATAAACATCAGTATGTAGGAGATGTTGTGTCAGGAGCACTGAAAATGTGATAAATATTAATTTCTAGCCTGGTATTTTGTCAAGGATTTTTAGCATCAGCATTTCATGGTTTTGTTTTTGCCCTTGGAGTCTTCCAAATAATAGCAATAAAATCCTGCAGTTTTTAACAGGGTCGTGTTTCCATTTTCCAGAGGTCTGTCAGTGTTTTCTTGATTAATAAAAAGCCACGTTTCCTACTCTTCCCCATGCTTAGCTCTCGTTTTTATAGCTGCATGAAGCAGGATCATGAAGTTCTTGTTTGATTTTGGTTTTAGTGCTCACTTTTTAAAAGGCACAAAAAGGGACAGAAAAATGGCATTTATAAGTAAAAAAATAGGAAATAATAGTCTAAGAACATTAACATGGTATGCCTAAGTTCTTAAAGAAAAAAATCTTCAAGTTTATGTGTTTATAAGATCCATAAATCCAGAACTCTGTGGTTTACACCACAGTAGTGGTTGATTTCTCCCTTGTTAGCCAGACACTTCCAAAGAGCCGTCTCCGCTGACTGAAGACTTTTCCGTGACCCTGCCCTTGCCAATAGTACAAACTCTTCTTTTGCTTGGTAGACATTTGAACATAAAGATTCAAATATTGCCATGAAAGGGCAATTGAAGCCAGACCTCTGTGCTATAAGACATGAGTTTTAATCCTTGATCTATACCCTTCCAGCTGTGTGACTTAAGTCATTTGACCATTGTGAACCTCCGTACAGTGACAGATTAGGCATCAGCACCCATTCCATTGGTTTGCTGAGGAGTTTATCAGAAGCAATCTGTGGGTGTCTGGGATCAGTGATGATTAATTCTCCTTTCCTGGAACATACCAATCCTAGCTTCCTCATCAAGCTCTGGCTGGTTTCGTCATCAATTCTTTAATAGGATGACGTTGCATTAAATTGGCTGTCAATCACTGTGGGTCTTTTAAAGTTAAAATTCTGATTTGCATGTTAAGAAAGGAGAAACTGGGTCAGGGGAGATGGCTCAATAGGCCTCCAAACATTCAGGCTTCAGTTGGCTCCCTGGAACCTACATATTAGAAGGAGAGTATGAGATACCACAAATTATCTGTTGTCTTCTGCACATGTGCTATTTATTACACACACACACACACACACACACACACACGTAAATGTTTTAAAGTAAAAAAAAAAAAAATGCAGCCAGAAACTGGTACTCTGCCTTTGTCTCTCAGGACTTCCTGATTTGGGAGGATGGATGGCCATTGTGCCACGTCTCCAACGTACCAGTGGGCCATTTTCAGAGAATCAGCAATGTGTTTACAGCAAAACTAAATTCAATATGTTTGTCTGTGGTGAGTCAGAAAGCAATTTGGAGGCACAATGGCACTGGAAGGGTGGTAGGAAGAGGAGAGCCTTGAGTCTTTCACTCCCTTTTCACAAAAGAATTTTGGGGATGCAGTCAGTTTGGATAAATCCATATCCTATGAATGCAATAAAGATTTGCAGCCTGTGATAAAGATTGGTGGGGTACATACGGAAAACAGAATAAGCAGTTCGTGCATTGTATATACTTCAGAAGTGTCAGTGTTCTTGGTTATCATCCCATGTGCCTTCCCATTGACCGGTCCTCACGATGTCTCAGCCAGCAGTACCACCTTTGTTTGCTTAAAGGACTCCAGCCCAAGAACCTCCAGACAGCTTGTGATCTCGCCATTGTGATTCACTGAGATGCAGTGATGCTGCTAGGGAGGTCGAGTGGAGAAGAGACTGTCTGGGCACCCTTCGAAGTCCTGCAGCAAGTGAGATTCTCCCTATCGCCAAACAGCTGCCTTGTTAATCATACACTCCTGTTCGCACAGCCGAATAGAAAAGCATCAGGCCAGAATCACAGTGCTCGGCTACACGAGAGAAAAGTGGGGGTGAGGCTGGGGGTGGGAGTCAGTCTTGCTGGAACATGCCGTACGAACAAGGATAGCAGGAGGGGAGATTTGAGAGATGGAAGGGCCCAGATTATGGAAGATCTTTGTAAATGGTGAGTCATCGGGAGGTGTTCAAACTCAGAAGTGATGCTATCAGATTGGCAACCAGACCATCCTGTCAGTGGTGTGAAGGATGAACTGAAGGAAGTCGAGACTGTAGATGCACGCCGACAAGGCTTTCCCTGCAGGCCTGAGATGATAAAACCCTCACCTCAGGCAGGTGCTTAGGGAAAACCATCTTAGTATGACATTTTAGGTTGCCAGACTCAGTCCCTGCTTGAAGGTAGAAGGTAGAAAAGTGACATCCAAAGTGACTTGGGTGGCCCAGCAGTGTCAGGCCCGGCTGTGCAGGGATGCTCACCCTTCTGTGATGTTCCAGTGACGCCAGCTTTGGAGGGAAGAGTCACTCATCAGTGACACGGCAGTTGCACTGTGTCGTTGATGACAAACTTAACATGTTTCTTGAAATCATGTCGTTTGCATAACCCTTGTCCATAACCAACATCAAGTTCTCCGTGGTCCAAACACTGTTTCAGGCTTGGTTGAATCGCAGCAACGGCCAGGCAATTGTCTTAAGTTTAGGGTGTCACCAGTTGTCCTTCCACTAGACAGACACGTGTGGTATATATGCATGCTCTGTTTCTGCTTCCAGACCACAGGTAAAATAAATTTGGAAGGCACTGTTCTCAGAGTACCAGCTTTGAAGTACCAGCTCCACCTCTTTGGTTGGTTTATTAACAACAATGTTGTGATGTCTTTTCTTTCTTAATTAGTTCTTTGTTCTGGATTCTAGATCATGACTTATTGGCACCCTGAAGTGTTATATGAAAGTATTGCTATCCAAGAGATAGATAGGTTAACACTAGAGTGAGCTGATTTCTTCCAAGTGTCCCCGCCTTTGAAAAAGGTTAAGTCGATCCAGTATGCTCCGTTTAGCTTTGGAAACTACTATTCCAAGGTTGGTACTTACATTTCTTTAAGATGCCTGTAAATGATTCTGTTATTTTCTAGAACTCTCTGATGTGTAAAAGAGCAAGTCAGCCAAGGTGCCAGTCTAATGAAAGGACAGTTGCTGACTGTGACTCAGAGACTCCAGGATCTGGCTGCCGCTTGGCTTCAAGCCAGCTGAGCAACCTTGGACAGAAATCCTTTCACCTTTCGAGTTCCAGCGTCTTTATCTGGAAGATGGAATGATAGACTATGAAATAAATCCATTTCCCCAGATTCCCAGGGTCATTAGCTGTGTTAACTTGTGCTACA
Source organism: Arvicola amphibius (assembly GCF_903992535.2). Classification (NCBI taxonomy): domain Eukaryota; kingdom Metazoa; phylum Chordata; class Mammalia; order Rodentia; family Cricetidae; genus Arvicola; species Arvicola amphibius. The sequence goes on from NC_052058.2 coordinate 159,252,154, forward strand.
TAAACTCAGTGATGTTACCAGAAACCTCGGTCTATGTTCAAGTTTGCATGTCCCTTTCAGAGCAGAAAGCAAGGCAAAAGTAAATGGTTCAGGACCTAAAGGTAGACAGGAAAGAATGAACAAGAGACCTGGGCCCAGAGGTTGTTTTGGAAGTATGCCGCTTGAACAGGTGACGAATGGAATCTGAAGGGTCCAGCCTCGGAGAGCAGGTGGCCATCAAGTGGTCAGATGGCACGGGGGAGGGGAGGGATGATGGCCGCAGCAGGCTGGCAGCGAAAGGCAATGAAAGAACTCAGGAGCTTGTAGTGCTCAGTGGCCGGATCATGGAAGCCTGTCAGGGAATAGCAGGACTCTGGCCACCTGCCTGGGTTCACAGGCAGGGCAAAGCTTTAAAAAGGAGGAGTGGGAGGGGGCAGCAGAATGAGAGCAACCGAGAGTTCCAGTTTCAGAGAGCCTGACATATTAGGCAGGCCTCCAAAAGAAATCATGCAAAGAGGAAGGAGCAAGACAGAAGGCGAATCCTCAGAACTGGGGCAGCAGGTGGGGGCTGAGCTGTGGAAGCCCTGTGACAAGAACTGGGAAAAGAGGTCAGAGCTAGATTAATGGGAGGCAGCTTGGTGCCGAGACTTTCAGGTGCAGAGTTGGGGCCTCTCATAATCTTCAGCGTTAAGAAGCCCTGGTTTCTCCTTCTCTTAGCTCACCTGCCTCTCCAACTGACTGGCAGTTTTCTTCCCTTCCTTACCATCCCATTTCCCCACACTCTCCTTCACCGGTCTTGTAGGGAGCTACCCAAGTTCAAAGTAGGAATGAATAAGCTGTGACCATTCTCTGGAAAGCCAGAAACAATGAGATGTACAGACATGCCACATCACGGTAACTCCAGCAGGAACATCCACACAGCGTTCAGGAAGCACTGAGAAGGAATGATGCCAATTCCATCAAGCAGGGCCGGGACCCCTCCCAAGAGGGCTGTTCGGAGCCTTGAAGGGCAGGCTGCCCTATGCCTGGAAGACTGGTTAGGCAAGGGTATTAAGCCAGCTATGAGAATGTTCAAGAAATATCCAGTTAAGGGTGTTGACAGCTAAGACCATAGGGGATTGATTGTCACAAATCAGCAAGGGAAGTGACTGTGGAATTTTCCAAAAGCAAGTGACGCTGGCACAGAGTAGAAGGAGCTGAAGCGTTCAGTAGGGAAGAAGGGAAGGTGAGGATGGAGAGGAGACCTTGGCTCACACTCCTGGCAGGAAATTATAGGGAAGGAACCAAGCATGTGGCAGAGTAGAGGAATCAGGATAGATTTACGCCGTGGAATTTATACTGGGTCCACTAAGAGGCATCCAAAATGAGGATCATTTCTAGGAATCAGGGGTAGGTAGCATAGAATAGAGAATAAGACTTTTTGTTTCACCTCTAAGTTTGGTTGCATCTTCGATGCCAGCCTTCCTGTATTCTTAACCTTTCCTCTTTGACCTGACCCTTTTCTTTCTTCCTAGCATTTTCTAGTGTCTTTCACGCCAGAGGTTTTATCATGATAACTGTCTTCTCTCCGTAGGATGGAGCTCTTTGAGGACAAGCATTTTATCTTCTAAGATCTGTTTCATTATTTCATGCCCTATTTATAAAACACTCCTAACCATACCCTAGATAGTGAATACGGAACGAGTGAGAGAAAAGCCCTGGCAGGTAACCATGCGCCAGGAGAGACTTGCAACGGTAGGATGGAAAGAAGCAGGGAGCTAGGGCTGTTGCCTTTATTTTACAGAATACAGAAATGAGTTGCCCAAGGTCAAATTCACAACACGTCAGGCAGAGGTAATAGGAAGTGAAGAACTGAGAGATGTGCAGGGCTTGGTCTCCCAGGGCTGATTGGCATCCAGGAAAGGAAATAAGGTGAGTGTGCCACAGTCAGACTGGGGGAAAGGCACCCCTGCCTACAGGCTGGTTCTGATATTATTGAATTGAAACTTAAAATATAAGATAGATGTGGAATTAGATTTTCTTTTGTAACCCAAGCACACTGGAAAAATTGCTTCCTTTTTCTTCCAAGGACTGTTTTCCTCAATTTGGTTTGTTGCCTGACTCTTTTTGTAAATTAATCATCTTTCCTTCCACGGTTGTGAGCATAAAGGGACTGATAGCCACTTCCTGTGAACCAGGACCTTGCTTTTCAATGTTGCCCCTTTCCCGTGACAGTGTTTTTATTTACATTGCTTTTTATCTCTGATAAGCATCAATAATTAATAAAAGACCAAGATAACTGAATGGAAATACATAAATAAGAATTGGTAAGTTTTCATATATAAATATGTTAAATAGTTTTGAAATATAAAAGGATTTAGAAATTATGGGAAAGGTTAAGTTACCACCTTGTGTATCACTAGCTTATAAATTCTTTCTTCCTTCATTCACAGATTCATCATTCAGCACATAATTGCTTAGTATTGATTAAGTTTAGAACTAGGCTGCTGGGAAATATAAAAATAGATCATGAATATTAGAGCCTTCCTAATTAGAGGTAATATACCAAACACAAAACTTTTAATTATATAGACTATATATAATTATTATTAGTCACAATTAACTATTATTCATAATAAAATAAGTCATATGTAATTTATTTTCTGCTTATGTATACTTAAATTATGTAGTTTGTATTTAATCTTTGATTATGTATCCACACACTGCCAGGCAATGTGTCTCTGGTAGAAAATAACGCCATCATACATCTGCCATTGTGGAAGTAATGTGCCACTTAATTGATTCTAATCTCTATCATCACAAGATCACAAGTATGTGGGGAGGGCTTGCTTGGCTTAGGTACGAAGAGGCTTCTTCAACAGGTGATAAGAAGTAGCCTAACTCAGGAGAAGATGGGATGGAGAGCAGGGGTATAGGCAGAAGGCACTGCATGCATGCAGATGCTGAAACCAGGGCAAACCTCATTAGAGCATGAAAAAAAAGATGCTGGAGTGGACAGGGGCTATCAGAGAAGAAAGAGACTTGAGCAGAGAACAAAGAATAAAAATCATGCAGAATGATGCGTTAATGATTTACTCATTAGGATTTTGCTCTCCTTCAAAGCAATTGAAAGTCAATAAAGGTCATAAACAAAATAAAATAATTATAGGATGTGAAATTTAAAGAGTGGATTAGAGTATAGAAACTATAAGAAGTAGAATGTAAAAAAGAAATTCAGCTCCTAAGAGAGAGGCAGAAACACTAAGGCAAACTTTATAAAAGCAAGATTGCTTCCTGCTGAGAAAGCTGAAGAAGTATTAATGAAAAAAAATGGCTTTGAACAACAGCCTTTAAAAGATGTAGGGTTTGTGCTTTCCTGATTGGGGGATAGTGAGTTTCAGCGGAATCCTTAAAGGGAGGCCAATGTGATAAAAGGTCAGGAAGATGGGAAAACATGGGCTGATGTTTGAAGAACAGCAACGACCCAGTAAGTCCCAGTGAAGAGCAGGAGAGAACCCCAAGTTACATGAAGGAGAAATAAATTGACCTGGAGAAGTGGAAGTGGAAAGGCTTGAGTCTTAATGTTAAGACTATTTGGTTTCATCTTGTTAGCACTGAATGATTTGTAGCCTATCAGGCAGGCTCACGCTGGCTTTCAGGGGCGTTAACTGAGTAGCAAATTTTAACAGGAACTGGAAAGAGTAAAGGCTGAAAAGACTGGAAACAGATGGGCGTCTAGCACAAAAGATTCTACTGGAGCCAACAAAGCTTGGTTGGGGGTGGAGATCGTGGGAACAGAAAGACTGTGAAAGAGATCCTGAAAGCTGGATGGGAGAACACATTGGTTACCCGGAACACGAAGGGAGTTTAAGGAGTCCCTAGCGTTGCTAGTTCTGCTCTTCTTTTGGATCTTGGTACACGTGTACGAAGTTGGTCATAAATAGAGTGCTCTGGAATACAAGCTGATAGCCCCATGATATATTGCCCACATGCCAGGGCTAGTTATGCCACTCACTGAAGCAGTTTTTGGGTGACTCCCAAATGGACTGTGCTTTAAATGTTAACCTACTAACAATTATCTCCGTGTCCTATTAGCAATCAGCTGAACCATCTGTTCCTACTGACAGAGGATATATTCTAGAAAATGAGTTGGGAATAATTAAATATTCTGTGGTGAAAAGAAGAACATGTCAAAAAATTAAAACACCGTGTACTTGAGCAAAACTGGAAATGGTAATGCATAAAATAAATAAATAAATAAAAAGAGAAATGGAATCACAGTGAGGGGAATTCTAGTTTGGGTGTTGAAGTTTTTGTTAAAGTATATTTAAAATTTATAATGCGACCTTTGAAGTAATGTTGTATCACAACCTTTTAATGTTGTATCACAACCTTTTAAAGTGAGACTAATCATGAAATCAGAATGAAAAGGCATTACAGTAGTACCAACAACTTAAAAAATAGCTAACTTTGAGATCATGTTTTTATTTACGTGGATGTTATTATAGTTGTCATTTTGAGTCTCTCGGTCCTAGATTTCCCATGCACACAATCCCTAACTGTTCACACCCACATTACCATTTGAACCAGATCTGTGTGTGTGCGGCGATATGGTGTGATGAATCAGAACAGTAATATTAGGTAATAAAGATGATAGACAAAATGTGTGACCAGATGTCTGTGAGTGCTTCATTACAATTCCAAATAACTGCTCAAGGTAAATGCTATGTTAAAGTGTGGGAGAGGGTTCCATCTCTATGGTTGACAGAACAGTGGTGTTTGAAGTGTGTGAGCCAATCGTTCTCATCAATAATATTGGAACTTTAAAGAATTCAAATTGTTGTTATTCACTCTACATCTCTGCTGAATCAGGAACTCCGAGGCTAATACCTAATTCCTAGCATACTGTGGATAAAATGTCTCTCCAGATCATTCCTGTGCACACTGGAGGTTCAGATGCAGAGGACACGATCTTAACACTGTAGGGAATACGGAAACAAATACAGACTCAGACCCTTATTCACGCCTTGTCCCCAGCCTTGTTTAATCGTTGCTGCTTCCCCCTGTAGTGAAGAATCGAGAATGGTATTATAGATACATATCTGACTCTGTCTAGGCTAACATAGAACCTGATAATTCTTATACCCGTTTTTTCCTTTTTTTCCTCTTCCTATGTTTTTAAATTTTTTAATGGAAGTTATTTTGAAAGAACTTAGTTATTATCAAGTTATGGGACCAGAGACAGAAATGGCTTATCTTAACACTCCAGTATACCCATAAGTTTTATTTCTTACATTATTAGTAAAATTTCCAAACCAGATAAGCTTCATCTTAGAGCAGATAGATAATGATGGTATAACTTTGTTCTCTTTAAAAGGGCATCTATGCCTGAGAGTTGAAAGTTATTAGGGGTGGGTGTTGCCAACTACAAAAAAAAAAAAAAAAAACAAAAAACTTAGCACACAGATTAGGGCAAAGATAACTGTCTGGATCTGGTATATTCCTTTCTTCTCCATAGCTGTTTCCATTGGGATCTTAATATTATCTAAGAAAACCAGAGGAACCCTCAGTGAAGCAGCTTTTGACAATGGGGCCAGAAGGAGGTTCATTTATTCAGCAGCTATTTATAGAATGTCAGTGATGTGCCAGGCACTTTCCTAAGCCCTGAGTGAATCAAATGAAGAAAAAAAAAATCCTTGTCCTCAATGAAGGACATTAAACAAATGATCACAAAATAAGTGTATAATAATGACACGTGATCAGTTCCTTTAAGGAAAAATACAGGGTATTTTGATGGCTTAAGCGGGGGGGGCGGGGGGGGAAGATTCTATTCTGTAAGGCTCAGACCTTAAAGAGCAGTGGTCTTTAATATGCAGTACAGCCTCTCTCCTGGGAACTGGCTTCTGTAGTTCTTTATAGAATTTTACCTCCCAAATTACTTTCTCGTTCTCTGATTTTAGAAATGTTACTTAATTTCTCCAAGTTTCCATTTTCTTCATTATAAAATAAAACAGAAATACTAATCCAGTAAAGTTACTTGTCAAAATTAGTGTAAGGAATAAACAGAACAGTACTTAAGCCATGTTAAATATTAACTGAGAAGACAAAGGATGGTGGTGAGAATGAGGGATGGCAGGGGGGAGAAGGCAGGGGAGAGGAGGGACGATAAACAAAGGCTGTGACACTAAATCAAAACTCAGTACTCTTAATACTCAAACTCATTCCTTATGCAGAAATATATATGTATGATATTCCCAAGTAACAGATCCTATCTATCTATCTATCTATCTATCTATCTATCTATCTATCTATCTATCTATCATCTATCTATCTATCATCTATCTATCTATCTATCATCTATCTATCATCTACCTATCTATCTATCATCTATCTATCTATCTATCTATCTATCTATCTATCTATCTATCATCTATCTATCTCTATCTATCTATCTTTAAACTCTTAAACATACAAATAGAGCTTGTCATATTTCTGTTTACCTTTCCACTGGGATATGTGGTCTAATATCATGATGATCTTCATGAGTTTCTTCTTTTGTGTAATAGGAATATTCCCTGAGTGACTTGACCATGAACCTCCATCTCTTGTTCAGGTAGACTGATCATCTCCCAAAGGGATAGTAAATATTTAGTGAAATCATATGCCTGAGTGATTTTTTTCAAATTCTAAAGCATATAATTATTGATCATAATATTCTCCTAATTTAAGCCTTATATTTTTACTTGTACATCTGTTACCTTTGTAAACCACTCATACACTCTCATGAGTTTGAATCAGAGGTCGTATCTGCTACAGAGGAACAATAGATGCACAGAGTAAAATTTCCATGCATGTATGGAGCTGATCTGCAGCTATTCCAGTTTTAAAGATTTAGCTCTTTTCGGGGTCACAAATCCCTGTACTTCTAGTAGTAGATTCAGTGATGGAAACAAGTGAGAGCCTGTACAGCAGATGCACATACAGCCAGAAGCAACGGACAGACCTACCGAACCAAGGTTTCAGATTTATTAATCAAGTCAGAATTTAAAAACAGCAAACTTATGTAGATACTTGCAGCATCAAAAAAGCAGAAAGGATCATGGCAGTGGTGGCATATGTATCTTTAATTCCAGCACTTTGGAAGTAGGCAGAAGCAGGCACACAGGAGGCAGAAGCAGGGGGATCTGTGTGGGTTCAATGTGAGTTCAAGGTCAGTCTGGTTTACAGAGTGAGTTCCAGGACACCCAGGGCTATACTGAGAAAACTTGTCTTGAAAAAAAAAACGAAAGAAAACAGAAAAAAGAGAGAAAGGGGAAGGAGGAGGAGGAGAAGGAGGAGGAGGAAGAGAAGAAGGAGAAAGAGAGAAGGGAAGAGAGACAGAGATAGAGAGAGAGAGAGAGTGTGTGTGTGTGTGTGTTAAAGCAGACACAAGCAGAGAGAGAGGAGTTAAATACTGCAGCTTGTCTTTCACCACACAACCTCAAAATATCAAAATATTATGAACCCAACCCTCTAGGAACTCAACATAGATGTACTCACTATAAGACATTTATAAAGGCAGCCTAAGGCTCAAGAAGCTACTGCAAAAGAACTATAAAATTAAAAGAGAGAAAGATGGTCTCCTGAGGAGAACAGAGAAGACTCTTCAATATTACTTGAACTTCAAAATGGAAAGAAGAGCACCAGGCAGACAATTCTAGCCCATATTTATTTTCCTGTTTCCATGTGGTATTCTGCCCTATGAAGGCTTGGGTTTCTTCTTCTTCTTCTTCTTCTTCTTCTTCTTCTTCTTCTTCTTCTTCTTCTTCTTCTTCTTCTTCTTCTTCTTCTTCTTCTTCTTCTTCTTCTTCTTCTTCTTCCTCTTCCTCTTCTTCTTCCTCCTCCTCCTCTTCCTCCTCCCCTTCTTCTCCTCCTCCTTCTTCATTATTTATTTAGATGTAGAGGTTTAAATCCAGGATTTCTCCAAATCTTAGCCATGTGCTCTACCAGGGAGTAATTTCCTTGACCCCCGATTTCAGGTTCCTCTTTAAGCTAGGGCGTGTATATCCCAGATGAAAGACATAATTAAGATACCAATTAATTAATTTGCTAGGGGTTCCTCTCTTTTTATGTGTCACAGTGCTAATGTATTCTTTATCTATAATATGCTTATTAAAAGGTGAAAATGTAAATCTGTAACTGAGAAAATGCCACAGAGTTCTGCAAATGAGTTCACTGTAGGAGTTTAAATAGAAAATAAAAATCAGCTCTTTGAGCTGCCTCTGTACAGGGAGGGTTTTGAGTCAGCAGTTGCTCTGGGTATAAATCACATACTGTGCTGTATGAATTGGGATGACCCAGAATATTGCAGCTGATGTGGCAGTGTAGATCATATGGACCCTTATTCTCACAATATGAGTAACCCCACTCCCAGATGTCCTACACTGAAGAGAGAATGGTGTATAGGGGCTGTTTGATTTAAGTCTGTTGTCAACCTGAAACATGTGGGTACATCAAACACCTGTAATACTGACCTGTTTAATATATTCTTGGCCTTTAAATTTTGTTCCTAGAATCTCACCGTGTAACACAGGGTGGCCTCACCTTGCTTTCTCCCTGTCTTACCTCCCAAGTGCCAGGATTTCAAATGGGCATCACCACTCCTGGGTCTATGTGATATACTCTTTGAAAAAAGATATGAGAAGAATTGCTGTAAATCCTCAATGAGAACAGTGTATCATGGAACATCTTTTAAGAGCCACATTCTGAGGTGGAGAGATGGCTCATCAGGTTAGAACACTGGCTATTCTTCTGGAGGAGCAGGGTTGGATTTCCAGTACCCACACGGTGGCTCACAACCATCTGTAACTCCAGCTCCAAGAGTCCTGCACTCTGCCCTGACCTCCCTGGGCACTGTACCAATGTTGTGCCCAGACACACTTGCAGATGAAACACCTATACACATAAAATAAAAATAAAGTTTAGACAATTATTTTTGATACAAATTCTGATAGATGACTTAGGGGAGTACAGGAACAAAAGTTCTTTCTGGGTTTCACGCCATCACCTGTCCTCCAGGGCATCGTCTCTACCCATGCTAGGAACCACATGAGTGCCATTCTGTTCCTGCCCAGCATTGTTTATGTTTGCCTGTCTTTCCTTCTGTCCTGGGACTTTTTCTTTTTCCCTTTTATTTTCCATGTCATTTTTCTAGTACCTCTCATTCTGGTCAAAACTAACCTATTTGTAAGTTTAAATTTTCTGCCTTTATTACTTTTGTCCTTTGGCAACTTTATACACGGTTGTACTGTGTTCTGATGACCGTACAGCCCAACCCTCTCTTATCTGCCTCCCACTTCTATCAGTCCTGCTTCTTCCCTACAAGATTATTTCCCATATTAGGAGTTTTGTTTTTTTTTAATTTCTTGCTTGATTTAGTTTAATCTGTTTAAACATTGGGTTAGAATTTGCCTTCTGAGCCAGGTAGAGTTTCCAGTGGGAGCACACAGGAATGCAAAGACTCTTTCTTTCCCCGAGACTATTAGTAGCCCTATATAGTTCAGCCATTACAGTTAAGGCCACCTGGGTCCCTCCTCCATCCATGTTGCACTGTTCCTGGGCCAATGTCTTGTCAGCCCAGTGGAGTTCCTACTATGAGTTCATGAGCACATGGACTGTCTTGCCCGAAGGGTCCACAGATCTTCATCTTGTCTATGGCTCTTGTGTTCTTTCTGCCCTTTTTTCACTGAGTTCCCTAAAGTCTAGTGGAGATTGTATCAGTATCTTGTTTATGAACACTCAACTGTTACTTATTATCAGCACATTGTGTATCCATAAGACTGCCTTCACTGGAAGAGAGGCTCTGAATTAGCCTGAGAGTAGCATTTATCTATGGGTATAAATGTAAAGAGGCACTTCAACACTTGCCAATTCCAAAACAGCAGTATTCAGTCCCCACCCCAGGGCCTATGATCTACTCCCACACAACCTATATGAACCTTCTAAGCATAGCATGTGACCAGCACTCCCTTTAAAGGTGGGCTAATGAATCCATGACAGTTACCCTGTCATAATAAAGTTCTTTTCAACTCTCAAAATAAGCTGCAATTTTCCCTGTATTGTTGCTTAAAGGGTCTGTAACAAAAGTACAAGGAAACCTTTCAGATCTGAGCTACCCCACATAACAATATGACTTGTATTCCCACAGCTTTTCTCCCCCCAGACAGAAGACATTGTTAGAAAAAGAAAGCACTTGGAAGAAAGAGTTCACGTATAATGATTTTGCATCAAAGCAAATTATAGTTGGCTTGTCCCACATGAAAACAGAACTATTGTTCATTTCCATAGACTGACAAAAAACATTTTCTTTTAAACTAGGCTTGTAGTTATTGCCCCTTGTAAAATCAGGTAATGAAACCTTATTTTTACAAGTCAAAAGGAAATAGAAAATGTCATCATGACGTTAGAAACTTTACAGAATATCCTTCCTCGTGGCTGTAAGTAGTGTGTGCAGTAATATAGGTTAAATACAGTCAACCACTGCAAGCCAGTGACAGAAAATTGAAACAAAGACTGTAGCTGTCAGATATCTGCTTCTGATTCAATCTGTGATGGGCTGTGGGCCTCATATTCATACAGGAATCCTACTATTTTTTTTTCATTTGTCACTAATAACAGTTATCACTTGGCTTTCAGTGTGCCAAAAATGTGGAGACAAGACATGGAGAATTGTACAAGAGGTCTCATGAAGAGGCCTATGTCACCTCTGCCGTCTGTCCCCATCACTTTGGGCAGATGTCTATCATCGGTGCTAGTCAGCTGCGAACAAGGAGAGTCCTCTAAGCCAAGGGAAACGTGAAATAGTTTGAGGACTAAGTAACATAGTTCAGAAAGATGTATATAACTTACAACAATTATTTTCCATGCTTATAATTCCCATTCTTCCTGTTTATGTTGAAAACTAGCAAATAAAACTTCTTAAAAGCTTTAATAGAGACAGGCCATTTCCGTTAAAAAGTTAAGGCAAGGATTGTAAGTGTGTTCATTTTAGTATTCACTTAGGAAATTTTTCCTTACCTTGGCTATGTTCTCTGAGATTTTTTATTTTGAAATTTCCTTATTCATTATAGAGAATAAGAATATTTAATAAGAACACCTTGAAGAGAAAATAAGATCATGTACCAAGCAGGGGAATAATCCAGTAACTTACAAGGCTTTAGTTTTATGAATACAAATGATATAAAGAGCATTATTGCAGGTAATAGCTACACTTCCATCTCTTTTTGTTCTTTTATTTTTTATTTATTTTTTTGTTTGTTTCTCGAGACAGGGTTTCCCTGCAGTTTGTAGAGCCTGTCCTGGAACTAGCTCTTGTAGACCAGGCTGATCTCGAACTCACAGAGATCCGCCTGCCTCTGCCTCCTGAGTGCTGGGATTAAAGGCGTGCGCCACCACCGCCCGGCTCTTTTTGTTCTTTTAATTTAATTCTTTTTAAATCTCATTCCATCTACCTTAGTGCTTTTGACCATTGAGATAGTCTCAGAAATGGTAGTCTGTTGTCACAAAAATAGAAGGATTTTTGTAGGGAGAGAAACTGCTTTGGCTTGGTAGTCAACAGAACATTACAGATTTTTCAGTTAGCTGGAATGGGGTTGATAGCTTCCCAGTGCACAGGAATGTGATGCCCATCTTTCCAATGACATTCAGGGTGACTCACCCGAGAGCTTGTTTTTGCCAACTCTTTCTTCTCATTTGTACTGCTAAAGGGGCCCAATTGTACCTACTAAACAGGACGACTTTCTGGGGTTTTTATTTCCCTGATGTTTGTGCAACTTATACACACACACACACACACACACCCCACACACACACGTGCCACTTGCAAAACAAAAAAATCCAAGTGTTGGCATGAAATGAATTTTTCATAATTAAGTGAAAGGGTTCTTATCAGTGTCCACACAGGAGAGCAAGTGTGCTGTCTGGTACAGAATTTTCTCTCCTGTAGAAAAAAAAATCAAAGGAAAGAAAATTAGCACAATGCTATCATTTGTGTCTTTGTTTTAAGAACTCTTTTATTGGAACTTTCTCTAAAAATTATGATTAAAAATCCCTGCTGTTAATGTTCCTTCCTGATTTTGTGGTGAAGAAGTTATTTAGTATATGCCAAGCTAGATATAGATTTAGGGATATAGACCCTCCTCCAAGTCATTCCTGGGAGCTCTTCACTTAGCTGAGAAATTTTATTCTGGGAGAAATGGGGTAAAAATACGTTGTTTTCATTCTAGGTTGCAAGTGGGAGAATGAAAAGAGTAAACAAATGAAATAAATGCTAGGATCACACAGTCAAAGACCACCATGAAAGGTCAGGATTTCTAAGTTATGGGTCAAAATAGCCCTATTGGGACAGTCTGTTATTGATCTGATTATCACTTAATGCACTCTCGTGATTCTGTCAGTACAGTGTGGAAGAAGGGTCATGTGAAAGAGGGCCAAGTCTAACTCATGGCCCCAAAGGCTTTGTTTGTGCTATTATGTTCTTCTAGTTTATTTGTATCAACCCTTCTTCTGACCATGGCTGAAAGTGTCAAAGACTATTTGCTAAACAATGTTTAGAAGCACAGGACAGCTAACAGCATAGTGTGATTAGATGGAGACCTTAGGCAGAGCAGGAATGCAGGGCATGGCTGGTGCACTGCAGGGTCTTGACCCCCAGAGCATTGCAACCACCTGAATTCAAGCTTTCCAGCTGTAGAAAATAGATTTGAAACCATTTACCCATGCCATTTGAATCAGCTGGAAAATAAACTTGATTAAATTGTAGAGAAAACTATAAACGCTATTTTAGAAGGTTTAACGGAAAATTTAAACAGAACTTTAATGTAAAAAAATAAGTTTAATTAAAAGAGAAATTGATATGTATAAGTAGCAATTTAGCCAAACCAGAAATGTTGACAAATGAACCAGAAGAATATTAAGTCTAAAAAAATTATATCCAGAATCCAGAGAGGCAGAGAACCAGCAATCCACGGAAACAAAGGAGCACTGACTAGAGGAAGGAATTCCAAGGCTGTGGTACACACTGTAGAAATGCACATGCAGAATGTGGCTATGCCAATATTTGAAGAAGAAATGGTCCTGAAGTAGTTTCTAGAATTGATTATGATGTGCCAATACAGAAAGCCAGGGAACATCCTGAATTCCAAACACAATTCCTTTTCAAAATCCACACCTAGAGCCAATACTGATGAAAAAGTTAATGTGGTACCTTAGAAAGAGAAGGCTGTGCAGTGGGAAGACATGGTGAAACCAGGAATGTTTGCAGCAGCTATCATCAACAATGTTCATCTTAAAGTAAATTCCGTAAACAATTGCAGTGTATGTTAAGTTAGAGTTATAACAAAACCTGTCCTCTGAGCCCAATTTTCTCTGATGGGAATCTTGGCCTTGTGAAGAGTCGCTATGCATCCTTGGCTGAAGTGTTTGAAGTGTTTCTGCTTACTCCCCTGTGAAACGGACAGAGTAACAAAATGTATTCCATAGATGGAGCTGCCGAAAGAATTAATGTAAGATGCCTCAAACAATGTCTATAAAGAGTAATTATCCAATATATTTTTGCAAATGCTTTACTATTTTTACAAACTGTAGGCCAAAATGGATTTGACCTCCATATTCACATTCCTTAAGCTATATCCTTTACCAATAAAATATGATATGGCCAACTCGGAAGACAGCCGTTTTCTCCTCTAGGACTGTCCCCATTTGTGCTTCCTGGCTGTTCTTTGTGTTCTAAATGCCTCTGTAGGAGCCAGATAAGCTAAGTATGAACAGATCACCCAAAGGAAGTTCTTTACTTCCAACCATTATCACCTGCCAGAGTAGGACTCAGCCATCCATACATTTAATGGAGGCCTGAGTCTCAGTAGTTTACCCTGAAGCAATCAATACCTGGTTACAGGAAGGATCATAAACTAAGATTACCTGAGAACCACCCAAGAACAAACCATCCAAAGGGAAATGCCTAACATGCCAACTGCTGTAGATAGGATCACCTGCCAACACACACTCACCATGACACCCTGAGACCAATGTCAGCCAATCAGGGATCCTGAACCTCAGAAACCCCTCACCTCCACCTTTACTACTATAAAACCCAACTCTAACTGAGCTCCGGGCTCTCCATATATTCCAATATGTTGGACAAGCGGAGAGACTGAATTTGCAAACCTGCATAAAATAAAGGCTCTTTGCTTTTACATATGGGACTCAGTCTCCTTGTTGGCTTTTGGGGGGACTTCACAGCTTCCAGTTCTTAATGCTAACCATGAAAAAGACTCATGGCCAAAGAGAGGACACAGAAAATGTAGGACACAAAGAAAGTCCTCCATTTGAGTCACCCATGAACCACTGGGCTGTATGCCCATCCTACAGACTGGGCTGTATGCCTGGCTCTTCAGTAGACACTCAGCACAGTGTAGTGTGCAAGGCCCTGCACACTAGCGGGGTTAAGGGAGACAAACACTTATTGGAACAAGAAGCTCAAAAGTGCAATGAGAGAAGGACAGGACTTGCAAGCCCCATTCAAAACTAAAGGAAAGCTTGTCTGGGGAAAGTCACATTTAGTTCTGAGCAGTACATCTATCTCTGATAGATATATATAGTACACCTTCCTTAGCTACCCAGTCCTGATTCCATAGAAGATGGCTGGCCAGCTGAAGTAGTTTCCTCATTTTCAGAAACAAACAATCAAACGACAAAAGCAACAACAACAAAAAGCAGAATTCCCAGGAAATTAAGGAACTCCTCAGGTGGCACCTGAGATCCTTGGTCTTCCTTACTATGTGAAATTCAGAATCCACTGTGAACCAAATGCTGAACTGAAAACAGCTGTATTGACTGTTTTTTTTTTTTTTTTTTTGATATTAACAGAAAATTCCGTGCTAAATTTCAATGGGCTTTCGGGGAAGAAACAATTCACGAGACATAATCAGCATTGGCTTCATTAAGAAGTCTCAGAATACAAATAAGCTACTGGGTCATTGGTAAATTCTAAGGAAGTATGCAGAACCATACTTTTGCTTGTTCCACACTCTGCATCCTTTGGGAGTTAGACATGCAAATTTGCTTGAAGTCAATTTTTATGAGATCATAATGAGATGTGTTAGGTTTTATCCTTGATAATAAAATGCACTCTAAAGACTGGTTATTGGAAACACGAAATAATAAATATCTCAAACTTCTGTTCTATATAAAGGACAACATGCATTCTTGTCTTTATCCATTTCATGTTTCTCATTAATATCTAATTAAGCATCATCAACATCATCCCATATCATCACATTGTGCATGTGCATGCATGCGTGTGTGTGTGAACATGCATGTGTGTGCATGTGTGTGTGCATATGAGTTCATGCATGTGTGTGTGCACATATGTGTGCGGGTGTGTGAGATTTTCCTGTATGAATGAAGTCTTGTTTCCAAAGTTCTCTGTTTATGGGTATGTGTTGTTTCTAATCACTCACTCTTCCAGTGAGCTCCCATGTGAGTGCCTGCTGATCCTGTGCACTCCCATGTTCACAGTGTAATGTGTACTGAGGATAAGGACCTGTGACTAAGATAACTGGTACGATGTGGATAGAATCAATACACATTCACCCAGATCTGACCCTGAAAACTAGTCTCCAGCTCTGCAGCATTCTTCTAAGCTGCCACGGCCCCACGCAAATGACATGTGCCAGAATTACAAGCTGGAGAAGTCCTACACTACTGCTCTGACAACTGAGAAAGGTGTTGTCCCCCCTGTGAGTCCCCTGAGACTCTGTGGTTATCATAGTATCACCTATTAATTCACGACTAACACAAACCTATTTATTTCACGTGTACGTGAATATTTTATGAATGGATTTTCTGAAGTAGAATTTCAGTTCAATCGTTAGGTTATATTTCTCCCAGTCTACAAGAAGAGCATCACACTTTCTAATGTATCCCAGTGCCTCAGCCCTGGGCTCTTCTTCCCGCCAAAGTGGCCTGGCTTAGCGTCTTTTTGTTTACTGTCTGGTATTGTCCTTGGCACTGATGGGTGAGCACTCTTCACTGCTCTGTATGTTACTGTCTGATAATTACTTCCTTTTTTTATTCTGAAAGTTCATGCAGATTTTTAGACTCCTAACAACTATCTGATATGTGTGTGTGTGTGTGTGTGTGTGTGTGTGTGTGTGGTGTGTATGTATCAGTTCAGAGAAATATATATATTATAATATATATATATATATATATATATATATATATATATATATATAGTATAGTATAGTGTTCCGGTGTTCATCAGGTCCACAGCAACACAGAGGGTGGCTGCTCAGTACAATGTCCAGCATGGAGCAGACACTTGATAAATGGTGGTGGCTATAATATTTCATAGTCATTTTCTACAAAAAGTTATGCCTTATAAATAGCTGGCAGTCAGAAATTAAATGATGACCAGTTTTGAAGATAACTGTCATGATTCACTTAGTTATGTTACCATGGGATTCCTTAATTTTTCCTCCCACTCAACTTTTTGCTAATGGCAAGTCTCTCTTAGATTGCTGATTAATTAAGGGAGATGGTGGACACTATATAGAAGAGTTGCCCAAATAATTCCCAGTTAAAGGTTAAGAAAGCTTTCCTTTATTACCAGGTAGATTATGCAATGGCATCCAAGGATGACTAGACCACCTAAGCCAGAATTAAAAACTGTGTATATATCACATCAAATATTCATACCAAGTATCTATACAAGAATGACACTGCTAACTTACAGCAGTGTTGGAATAGTTATTTTTAGCCCCATTTGATCCAAAATCCAGAGACCGTTATTTGCATGTTAGTGCCTTATGAATTCAAAGTGAGCTCACATATAAACCAAGGTATTTAAAAGAACATTGAAGAGTCGAGTTTAATGTCCCTGCAAGAGCCTGCTATGTTTCTGTAATGCAACACAAATGCAGAAGGATTTTGTCTCTGTTGACAAGGCTAGATGCTTTTCAACTCTAAAGACGAGGATCCAATAAACTTGGTTATTTTTGCATTGATTTAACTGATTTTTAAATGAAGGAAATGTGTGAAATTGTTCTGGAGGAAAAATTAAGTTGTCTTGGAAACTTTGAAAGATAAAATGGAAACAAGGTACAGTCATTTTTAAGCTGCAAGAGCTATGAATTTAAATCAACCTTAAATTTCTGTGAACTTCATTTCATCAGGAACAAAACTTTTGGGGGACAAAAAGAGAATTAAGGACACATGATAAATGTAAAACAATACAGTTCACAAAATGGATTTCTATTTATTTAACACGTACAAAGAAACCTGAATTCACCATTTTGTTATTGACTTGGAACAAGTTTTCTTAGAGCCTTGACCAAAGAGCAGCAATTTGTGAACAAGGAAAAAATAACAAAATTCCCCCAATAGTATTTTCACATTTATACAAAAAAACTTCACAATTATGAGAAAAGTATCCACATTTTAAAATTACATTTTAAATTTTCACAGATTTTTACTCACACAAAAATAAGGAATTCACAAAAAATATGATTTATCTTGAGCTTTGGTGAAGAAATCTCAAAAATATTAGTAGTCATTTTAATGTCCTTAAGGGTCTATTAATTATGCTAATTATGAGTTTTGTTACATTTTCATATGTGTCTTGGGGCTAAGCCTTGGCAGGAAATAATAATGCCCATAGGAAGGCAGCATGTCCCTGTATAAAGCCTATTAGAAGCAACAGCTGAGCTGCTGTGAGAAATCTGGAAGTTGAAGCAAATTCTTTTTCCTTTAATTTTTCTTTAATTTGCAATTACCAGTGTGTATTGGGGGTTGCTTTCTAGAGCCAGGTGGAGGTCACAGGATAGTTCTTATTTGCTTCTCTCCTTCAACCATGGGTTCCCGGGTTTGCAATCAGGGAGCCAAGCTTGCAAAGGAAGTGGTTGAGCCATCTAGCCAGGCCCACTAAACCACATTCTTTGAGAGAAGCAAGGAAATGTGGCCAGTTAAGCACTTGCAGGACAAAAGTGGATGCATTGAGAGGCTAAAGTCATCATCTGGAATTTTTAGATAGCAGAGAAAGAACACATATGTAAGCAGAAGTGGGAATACTTGTGGTTTAATGGCAGTATTCAGACTGAGAAGCTTTATTTATTTACTTAGTAATCGATAGGTATACACACATATATATGTAACAACAATTAATAAAATAAGAGGATATGAATTTGAAGGAGAGCAAGGAAAGGTGTATGAATATAGGTTAGAGGGAGGAAATAGAAGGGGGAAAAGATGTAATTATCATCTCAAAAAAGAATACTTATGGTAACTACTCATAAAATTTCTTTGGTAGCAGTGATGAACAACGTCTTCATATTTCTGCTCCTAATCACACATTCATATGACTCGATTCTCATTTCTCCTGCCTTTCCTTTCTTACACTTATCACATGCTTGTCTTTTGAGGAGATTTCTTGTCTTTGCTAGCTTCTGTAGAGGCTGGGGTGTTCTAAACTATTGCCTTGCTAGAACAGCTCACTTCATTAATGTATCTATAATATATACATTTTAAGTAAATATGGCACATTTAATATAGGAACTCACTATGAATTAAAAATAAATAGCTCCCCCTTTTTGCATCAGTCATCTCCAGAAAATTACCCTCCTGCCCACTGCCTTTGTGTTACACAAACACCCAAAATGGAGAAATCAAAAAGAGTGGAGAATGTTTTGTTACTGATTTTCTCTTACTCTATCACCAGCAAGTTTGAAATTAAAATGAGATATACAAGATATGGTTTTTGTATAGTTGGTGCTTTAGGACCTGCAAGCTTTAAGGACTCATTTTAGTATTCCTGAGAGGATGCGTAGTTTGTTATTAATGACATATCCATCAAAATTATGGTTATGCTGCTTCCTACCCTGGCCTCTCCCTGTTGTGATGCTGTGCCTCTATAGGATGAAGTGCAGATGTGTTTACCCGCAAGGCTGCTTCTTATGACTGCACTCATGATGCAGCGTTAGAGCGGAGCAAAACAGAACAGCACATTGGAGTGGATCACTCAGCAAGCGGAGTGTGAAAATGAGCTTTGTTTTTTTTTTCTCCCTGAGTTATAGCTATTTCTGGTTGAGCGAGGAGCTCCGAGTAGCTAGACTCTAAATCTCAGAAATAGGATTGAAGGAAGACATCTAAAAGCACCAGCTTTAAGCAAGTGTGGAAATCGTAAGTCTTTATTTCAAACTTAGCTGAAAGGCCAAAATGATAAAGGAAGGCAACACAAGAAGCGTAGTTAATTGAACGGGTTTTGAGGACTGAGATGAAAGTGGACCCCACGTTGTGAGGATATTAGTGAGGAGAAACTGGAAGCGTGGGGACATTAAACTCCATGAAGAGAAGAATGCAACCAGGCGGCCAGAGTATGCCTTTAGCCCCAGCACTCAGGAGGTAGAGGTTGGCAGATCCCTGTGAGTTCGAGGCCAGCCTGGTTTACTCAGTGAGTTCCAGGACAGCCAGGGCTACACAGAGAAACCCTGTCTCAAAAATAAAAGCTAAATAATTAAATCAATCAATAAAGAATTCAAAGGACACTTGAAGTATAGAAAACACAGGGACATTGTAGACATGAAACCATTATCTGACATGAATCTCTAATTATGGTATCTGACCCTACCTGATGCATTTGCATGGAATATGTCTTGGGATTATGATATAAAGTCATAATCTTTCTTTTGTACCACCTACATCTGGCAGAGGACCAACTATGGAAGACCTATCTTAGATGCTCTTCCTTTTCAATAATTATTTGGGAATGTGCAACAATATAGAAATTATTTGGCTACGTTTTTACATTGTATCACTTTACTGTAATAAACTCACGAATAAAATTCCTAGATATGTTAATGTAGCCATCCAACCAACCATTTACGCAGCCCATGCTTTATGCTTCTCAGCGAACTTCTAACAGTGAGCTGGCTTCTGAGTCATGAAGCTTCTCTCAGGGTCTTGAGCTTTCCCTGTCAGTTACTTTTTTATAACTGTATCCACCACACACAGAAAAGAGAAGAAAAGAAATATAGTAGAATTGAAATTGAAAAGTAATAAGCTTGTATCTGTTTGATGACATACGTATCGATTTACCTATCTTCGATCCTTTTTCATGACTAATTATTACCTCTTGCCCCCCCCTTCTGAACGTCATATGGTACCCACACTTTCATCTGTTTACATATATACAAGTATATATTATAGGCTAGACTATGCATATTAGGGGGGGGACAATTATTTTCATTTTTTTTCTGAGTTTGAATCACCTTTATTAATATACACTAGAAATTCATCCATGTTCTTAATTTCACCTTTCTCCATAACTGAATGATATTCTATTTTGTGTATATACCACATTTATTATTCATCTATCTGCTGGTGGGCTGCTGGGTATTTTTGATTTCCTTGTTGTTACTAATAGAACAGCCATAAACATGGATGTGTAAGCCCTTTGGCTGTGCTGGGGATCAAAATCAGAATTTTGAGCATGCTAGCCAACCACTCTACCAACTGAGCTGGGTATGTGCCATAAAATTTTCATATATTGGGTAAAAGTAACTTGTGTAACAAGAGAGCAGCAATGTATGTATGGTATAAAATATTCATGCAGTTTAAAAATAAGAACCTTTGTCATACAAGTTGAGTCTCAAAGAATGAAAATTTAAACTACAAAGGT
This sequence comes from Arvicola amphibius, assembly GCF_903992535.2. Lineage (NCBI taxonomy): Eukaryota > Metazoa > Chordata > Mammalia > Rodentia > Cricetidae > Arvicola > Arvicola amphibius. The sequence continues at coordinate 159,272,825 of NC_052058.2, forward strand.
TTGAAATTATAAATTGTACTGCATATCTTATGTACTACTCTCACGTTTTGCTGAGATGTTTTCCTTAATTTATGGACATAGAAAGTACATTTTTCTAAGATTTCTCAGGTTAATAGCGACAATGAAATCAGACCAAGAAGGTAATTCCTCAGGTCTTGAAGTTTCCATTGAAGCAATTTCAGGAGAGACATGCTTTTAATGATTTTTTAAATTTAAATATATGTTAGGGACCCTGTGGTTGTTTATATGATATAACATATGAAATTACACTGTAATAAATACAGAAACAACAGAATTTATGGGAGACAATCTGGGTTCTAAGTCTTACTTATTCCTGGTGTAACTTTAGACAAAGCATTCATCAATATTTATAAAACAAAGGCATCTTTATAGAGTGCAAGTATATTATGATACTCCAAGACAGATTGTGTATGAAAATCTCATATGCCATGTCTGGTGCACAGTAGTACTCTAGCGTCATGACTAATTTCCTTTTCTTAACATATAATAGATTGGTGTCTATCTTAATGTAAAGGAAACAAGCCAAGTTGTGTCAATATACAAATTGGTCAGGGATCTTTTTTTAATAATTCCCCTGCAGTCATATTTTTCTTCTTGACAACCTTTACTTTAATATCTAACATTTAATAATTGTTGTAGCTTGTATTCTAGATGGATTGCTTTGTATCCCATATCACTTATTGTTCTTCAGAGTAATTGGAGTTTAAAAGCTTTGTGCTCCTCCTCAGTCCACCTTCATCTCTCCCCATGAAATGAAGCGCCATCTGGACCTTGTCTATATTTGTCTTAAGAGAGAGAACAGATTGAACAGTTTAAAGAACTTGTAAATTCAACAGACAATCAATTTGGACAGAGCAATTGTTCGTCTGGGTGTTAAGGGTAACCTAAATTCACTTGTCAAAGGTTCATTCATTATTCCCAGCCAAGAGTTTTTAGAGAGAAGTGAGGTAGTAACCAGACAGATAAGTCCTGATGTTTGCAGAGTCTCTATGTGTGGGTGCGGTCAGGATGTACCTCCCACAACCCACTGCATTCACGGTGACGCGGCTTACATGGGTTTCATGGATAAAAGCTTCAGAGATGCAGCTCCCAGACGTTGATTATGTGTCAGAAGCAAAAATTAAAAGACCAAGAAACTTTCTGAACTATTAATTCATCAAATACTTAATATGCTTTATTGCTATGGTTTGCATAAATGGCCCCCAAAGTCCCATGCACTTAAGGGATGCCTTTCCCATTCCACTGTGCTACTGAGAAGTGGTGGGACTTTCAGAGTTTCAAGCTTGCTTGGGTCTTCCAGGAATTGGAATATACCCCTGAAACGGGATATGAGACACCAGCCCCTTCTGCTTCCTGTGTCTAACCGTCATTTTTATTAATCAGGAAGCTGAGTTTCTTTTAGCTTGTGTTCATACCGTAGTCTACTGCACTGACCCCAAAGTGATGGGCCAACCCCCTGTGAACCAAGCTAAAAGTCAAAATAAGCTGCCTGGGGTATTTTGTTGTAGGCAGGGGAGCCTGACTAACAAGTCCACTGTGTAGAGGAGAGAGCACAATGCTGTCACAACCACCAGGGATATGTTTCTTAACTTAGAACTCTCCAAATAGCTAAAGCGCAAATACAATATGAGAACAGTTAAATTTCATGAGACCAAGTAAAGGAGTAACCTAGAAAGAGGAAGCCACAGATGTAGGAAGTTTGAAAAATCAGGGAAGAAGTTAGGATGGAAGGTCCCCAAAATAGCATCAGTGAAAGTGGCCCAGAGAACAATCACTTTATTATGTAAATGAGGATAAAACACAGAGGGATGGTGGCTTGACAGAGTAAGGAGTGAAGTGAAGAGATAACAAAGTATATGGTGATAAAATCAAGTCGCTTAAGGAAAAGACAATGTGAGAAGCTGCAAATGCCTTTGGAAAGGCTCTGTTCTGAAACATAAAGCAACCAATAATAACAGTACAGGTGTGAATTTTTTCATAAACTTTAAAACGTATATCTTGAGTGAAGAAGAAATCCATTTGATCTTAATATGAGGAACATTCATTTCTGAATGACTTAAAACTTATACCATTAAATTGGCTGAGAAAAAAAATAGAACTTTAGTGTGAAAAATTTCCACAGAATGAAAACAACGTAAAGCCCATTTATTGGTTTTTAACTTTATATATAACTTACAACAAAATAAGACATTGTTACGGGTGAATGAAAAAATTAAATAGCAACAATCTGGAACCTATACAAGTATAAGTTTGGTTCTCAGCAATGAGGCTGCTGAAGGAAGATTGGTGGCTAATTTTGATAATTAAAAAGGATGGAATCGAGGAAGTCCATTGAAAGCTGATGAATGGGCTCTGAAAAATTGATCTCTGAGAAACTATAGTTGCGCACATTATGGAGAGAAGAGCTCGAATGGCAGAAATATCACAGTTGTGGAATTCAGAGGTGGGTGATTTCCATACGTGCCATTCACATAAGGAAGTCAATAGATTGTAAAATAAATCAAATACGGGTTCATATATGAGTTCATCATTGATCTAGGAAAAGAATAGAGGCAGTTCCCAGAGGAGAGTCAGGAATTAAAGAAGAAAAGGGTGTGCCCAGAGATTCTAAGTGGTCCAAACAATGTTTGGGGGAAAGGAAATAATATTTAATATTTTTCTGCACCTAATACTTCAGAAGAAATGTAAAGAATCTCTTAAATTGCCTGAGGCATTGTGCTACAATAATGGCAATAGCCTTTTTTATTTTTATTTATTTATTTTTCTTTGCTCTTTGCCTCCTGTGTTGAGTCTCTGCCATACATAACTGTGTTGAGGGTCATTCAGTTTAAAGCAGAGTTGATTAATAATGAATATGTCCTAATTTCCTGAGTTTTTATATAGACTTTTTAAAGAGGAGCCATAAAATAATGGGGTGCATTGGTCTTTTCTCTTTGCTTTGGTAAGATGTATTGAGAAACCATATGCCGATCTCAACCCCAAACACATAAGTCATATCTTACTTGTATTATTTGGTCAGTGTCTCTTGGATGTTTACTTTGCCCCAAGCATGCTTCTGGGCCCAGGATTAACAACAGAAGCCCCACGCTATTAGATTTATAGCTTATTGATTTTCCAAAGAAGACCTTACCTTCCATTCACGGTTTAGGGATCACGCCAGCTCAGTATTCTAGCATATGTCAAACAAAATGTGTGAATGATTGGATATTATAAAAAAAAAAAAAGACCCGTTGAATGGATCCTGAGGAATGCTGATTTCTCAGGGTAGGCATTAGTGCAATGAAAATGACTCAGGCATTTAAAACTTGGAAGCAAGTGTTGTAGAAATGGCTCAGCGGGTAAGGAAACTTACTGCACAAGTGTAAGAACATGAGTTCCTATCCAGCACTCAACAAAAAGGTAAGCTGTGGCCACATGTGCCCGTAACTCCAGTGCTGAGGATAGTCAGAAAACAGCCGGTCTATGGAAGTTCCTGTTCATCATCAGTGACCAGGCTCAGTGATAGACATTGTCTCAAAGGCATAAGACAGAAAGTGACAGAGTAGGACACACAACATCCTCTTGTGGCCTTTGTGTTCATACAGGCATGAGCACTGGTATACACATGTGCAACATCACACGCATGCACGCACACACACACACACACATACACACACCACTACTTGCATTCATACATACATATATGCACACATATTTCTAAAATCTAAGTTTAATGAATGAGATCATAGTCCTTGTCCCTAGTCATATCATTGAAATAACTCCTTTTGGGCTGTGACCTGTGGCTGTGTATGGTATCTCAAAGATGCGCACTGCTGTATAAAGAGATGGCATACGCTTTGGGTACTTTCTGTGACTTGGGGATGCAAGTAAGAGCCAGGTATCTGTGACTTGTCTGCAGCTTACATGTGATTGGATGCATGTTACAGAGATGAATAGAGGGAGCCATGATTAGACTACACTGTGATAATTTTGAGGTTGGAGGCAAATTGAGAGTTATATCTTTGAGCAGGTTGTTCTTTAAATATCTGTGCTGTTATATCCTGCCTTCTACCTTTCCAGGAGCCTCCAAATATGCATCCACTTTCCCTATCTAACCTCTGCACCTGGCACAGGAAACAGATGGGAGAACCCGAAATCTCAATTAAAGCTGCTGTTGAATGTATCTTGAGCTGGTGTTTGAAGTCGTTTGAGTCAGAATCACTGCACAAATACTCTGCCACCTGGTGGCTGTTAGAGGCAATACAATTCATACTGAAGTGAAAGCCTGCATCCAGTTTTTTCTTTGATTGGGACTGAATGGGTTAGACTATATAGCTTCACCTTATTTAAAGAAGTGTAGTTGCTAGGTCTACAATAAATGATGTCCAGGACTTGGATGGCTAATGCTCTTGAGAATACATGGCCAGAAAGCCGTTGGTTAGAATTCTTCAGCCTGCCATGAAATGCCATCCAATTATCAGAGGGATCACAAAAGCCATCAGTTCAGGATGTGAGTCCTTCCTAGTCCCTGTCCTGCAGAACTTAGTTCGAGACTGTAGGCAGCTCTAGCTTAACTTGCACAGCTTACTCTTCTACACCTTGATGGTGTTTAAAAAGTTGACAGTTCAAACACTGCACTTGCAGCTCTTTTCCCTATACAAACAAAAAACTTAGGAAAATTTATCTTAAATTTGAATTTTCCATATTCACTGCATAGTCACCAAAGAGATAAGACTCAGTAAATGAAAGTTTCAATCAATTAAACTATAGTTAGTCTTCAAGGATCTAATCAGTCCCAAAGATAATTAGAATTGAAATAAAGCTCAATGCAAGGAAAGATTCACCCCCGGCCTCTGAATTCTGAGAGCAGAATTGTGTGTGTGTGTGTGTGTGTGTGTGTGTGTGTGTGTGTGTGTGTGTGTGTATGAATGTTTGTATTACCAAAGGCGCCAGGTTCTTAATAGCTGAAGTACTGCAACACCTACCGTCCCTGTCACTTAGCCCTGCTAGTCATAACATGAATGCTGCTTCCAGGCCAATGTAAAAACCTTTCTCATATCAGGGTATGGTGGTGCACTCTTTTAATACTTGAGAGGCAGAGGCAAGCAGTTCTCTCCGTGAGACAGAGACCAGCCTAGCATGTTCCAGTTCATCCACGCTACAGAGTGAGGACCTGTCTAAACAGAAAAACAGCCAAAAAGGGTCTCAAGTATTCTGACTGATTCACTTACTTACTTATTCTTGAGAGAGGATCTCCTTAGGTACACTTGACAGTCTTGGAACTTGTTATAGAGACCTGGAACTCATAGAGATTCTCCTGCCTCTGCCTTCCTGGTGCTGAGATTAATGGCCTGCAGTATTATATCTGACTGGATCTCCACGATTTTGAGACGAATTCTTATATGATCTCAGGCGGTCCTAGGTATGACATGTCATCATCTTTAACATTTAATGTAACTAATTACAAAAGCAACATCCTGTCAATGTCTGCCACGATTATTTCCCACCCCTACTGGTTTCCACCTCATCCCAAGGGAGGGAGGATTATTGTATAAAGGCACAAAAGCCTGGGAACGGAGGAGCTTTTCCTAGCATGGGTCTTTCAGAGACAGAGAAATTCTTCCTGGAAAGTTGTGGATGGTTTCGCAGTGGAGTGATATTGTGATGAGATAGCATAATAGGAAACTTAATTCAGCTGAGAGAACAGTTTCGCTGAAATGTAGGAGAATAAAGAATTTAATAAAGCCCATTAAAAGGCGTTATATGTATGTGTGTGTTTATCCACAGGAGTAGAGGAAAAGGTAGGTGAAAATTGGAGGGAGGAACAGAGGTCAGAGTTCCATGGCATGGCAGATGTTAAGTGCGGGCAGATAGGAGGAAGCTAAGAGAATGGGGGGGGGGATGATGAGATGCTGGGTGTGCTCCCAGAATTATGACAACCTGCTGTCAGGGGGTGGAGCATCATCTGGGTATAACTGGTATTTAGAAGATACAGTCGTGGTATATAGTATCAACCATGTGGTCATGGGAGAGGCATGGTGGGCACTGTACCTGCCTTAAAACCAGCATCTAAAGATTATTTTAATTTTCAGCAGTGCAATATCAAAACAAACCAAATACAGCCAAGGTTTTCTATCCCCCATTGGTGATATAAGGTCAGAGTGCACCTGAAGGCTAAACAGCTATGGCGAGGCAAAGCCTCTCTCTGTACAGTGAGTCTTCTCATCTAAAGCAGACACACATCCTGCAGTAACAACCTAACTCCTACTGTGAGTGAGTAGAGCAGAGCCAGAAGCTTCTAAACGTTCTCACTTTGTGTCTCATTCAGCAGGGGTCTCTTAATTACTTTCTGCTTCAGTACAATTTTAAAATGACACTACTGTCATGGAGAAGTACATTATCAAAAGTTCATAAAGATGTGTGCTGAAACCAGACTGAGGGGACCGTGCGGACATGGACGTGCTTCTCTTCGCAGGAGTTATGGCCATCTCCTAGAAGGTACCGCCTGATGAGGACAGCCCAGTGGTTTACCTGCATGTGTCTAAACACTGAGAAAGGAGTAGCTCAAAGACAGAGAACTGGTTTTCCTGCAGATATTCATGTAATGGCCCAGCACTTGATTAGGAGTAAACTGAATTCTCCCAGGAAGTCTGACTTGTGGAAGGCTATTCTGTTCCATGGCAAGTGTGCTTCAAACCATCCCAGTGGGTATTTCCTGCTTTGTGTCTCTCCGGCATTGATTTTTCTCTTCCTAATTGTACTTTATTTTTCTCTGGGGATCCAGTCTCTCCCAAATCGGGTAATCCTGATTTGACCATAAATGTTAAGGCACATGCCCTCACGCTCCAGAGCGAATGGGATGCCAGTAGCTGAAGCTGCTCCTGCCAGATGCTTCCCGCTTGTAAGGAGGCCAGGTAGGCAATCTGGCTTCTGCTGAAACTAATCAGGCAGGCAGCTGCGGCCTGGTTTAGTCTGCTGCTTTTAGCCTATAAGCTTTCCAGAAGCTTCCAATGATGTATCTTACTGATTAGGCACATCCGAGTTGGCTGCTTACAATCCAGGGTAGGGTGCAGGATGATTTACTGGGCCATTAGCATTTTAGAAGGGAGGCAGACATCAGGGCTTACTGAGTTTCTGCTATCAGTCTCTCTGTTTGATATTTTACATATTTCATCATCGACAAATTATTCTTTAGTATAAATTATCTTTACATTAATGGATTCACCCACATTAACAATCCATGCTAAATTTGATTTAAATTTCAAGGATAAAGTCAACTTAGCGTTAATTTATATAAGAAAATAAAATTATATTTCTGTAGCTTGAGACACATGGTGAGATTATGATTTTGTTTTTTTCTGGACATAGTTTCTCTCTAGCTTTGGTGCCTGTCCTGGAACTGCCTCTGTAGATCAGGCTGGCCTTGAATTCACAAAGATCCAATTGCCTATGCCTCTGGAGTGCTGGGCTTAAAGGCGTGCGCCACCACTGTCCAGCTATAATTTTTTTGTAGTTTTGAGTACAGTGAAACTGCCTCATCTTCTTATGCATATAATTTTAGTCTCATCTCACTAGCAAGTAACTTCTTTATAGTCTTCTCAAGAAGGATTCTAGAATTTGAAGTTTTCTACTTTCAAAAGAAGTATTATTGTTTTAAGTGTAAGGATGTTTTGCCTGCATGTATGTATGTGCTCCATGTGTGTGCCTCATGCCTGTAGAAGCCAGAAGACGGTGTCAGACCACCTGTAACTGAAGTAACAGTTTTGAGATGCCATGTGGGTGCTACGAATTGAACCCAGGTCCTCAAGAGTAGCCTATGCTGAGTTATCCAGTGCTGTTTATCTGCTTCCTGCAGGCTGAAATGTAAACACAAAACTATCTATTGCAGAATTTAAAATTTTTTCATGTGTTGTATCATAGTTTTCTTCCATAATCTCAATTGAGAAAATGCTTCCATAAGATCCAGCTGTAAGATATTTATTTAATTAGTGATTGATGGGGGAGGGCTCAATCCACGGTGGATGGTGCTATCCCTGGGCTGTTGGTCCTGGGTTCTGTAAGAAAGCAAAATGAAAAGGCCATATGTGGCAAGCCAGTAAGCAGCACCCCTCCATGGTCTCTGCATCAGTTCCTGCCTCCAGGTTCCTGCCCTGTTTGGGTTCCTGTCCTGATGTCCTTCAATGATGAACTATGATGTGGAAGTATAAGCCAAATGAATCCTCCCCCTGCCAATTGGTTTGTGTTCATGATTTTTCATTACAGCAAAGTAACCCTAACTAAGACAATAAGTTATAATTTTCAAGAAATTTAACTACTTCTTTTATTGTATCAAGTTTATTGGAGAAAACCTTTTTAAAATACAATATTTATTTTGTTTGATTCTTTGAGCTTTTTGGTATAGTCCTGGCTTTCCAAGAACTAGCTTTGTACACTAGCCTCAAACTCACAGAGATCTGCCTGCCTCTGCCTCCCGAGTGCTGGGGTTAAAGGCATGTTCCACCAACACCCTGCTAAAATACTAAATATTCCCCTAAGCTTTATCTTATCCTTATGGTTCACTTTCATTTATAGTAAATATTGCTTGTTTGCACATTGTCCAACAGTGACTCATTGTATAACTTGAAGGAATGTTGTAGAGATTATATTTGTCAATGTAAATTAAACTCCCTGGATTACAATTAACTAATGCTATGCAATTAATTAATCCCAAATATGTGTCCATGAAACTACCAATTAATTAGAATATAAAATGTCTCCAAGAATTAGGCAGTGATATTTATTCTTGGTTGCTTTCTTTTACTTGAAAGCTCTTTGCAGAATTTTTTGGTTTTGTCATGAAAGGCGCTGTTAGGCTTTGGCAAGCACATCCATCCTTCATTTCTTCCTCCATGGAACTTGTTCTGGTTTTTGTCTCTGTCTTTTTCGTAATTTTACTTTGTTGTTTGCATCCCTGCCCATCTCCCAGCTTAAATCTCTATTGAGTATTTGGTTATTAGTGTTCAGATTTTCCCTTTATCTGAACAAAGCTCTGGGGTTTCTTCTCCTACTTTAGTAATATCTCAGTATATGATGCACAGTGTTTTTATTTCTGTTTCACTTTCTTCTTTAACTCTTGGGCTGCTGAAAATGTACTTTTTAGGATTCCAGAAACATTCTCAAAGTTCTACAGTGAACTTAATTTCTAGTTAAGGTCAGGCCAGCAATACTACCCACATTATAGATGAATTCAGAAATGTTGAGGACATTGACCACGCACGTAGTCTATCAAGGCTACCTTTTCTAAGTGTTTCAAGAATGTGTGCGTTCTCTATTTGATAAATGCCATGTTTATGTTGACCAGATGATCAGACATAGCCTATCCTGGATACCACTCACAACTTTACCCTCTGTCCTTGTATCTCTTACTTTCAGGCCTGCCTCAGCATGTAATTTTAAAAATTAATAAAGAACATTGATCTTAAAAATATTTGCAGTGTTTGTCCAAAAGAAGTATCATTTTATTCCAAAGAAAGTTTTGGCAAGATATAAAAATTTGATGGATTTATTTTATTTATTTATTTTTGCTCAGTTTAAAAGTACAATTTCATCTCATTGTATCTCCCTATTCCATGGTGCTACTTTGTAAGTAGTCTTGTCTTTTCTCTCTGGTTGATTTTAAGGCTTCTTATGTAAATCCTGCTCTCTGGGCCTTTACGTCAGTGAGTCTAGTTTGCTTTATAATAAGATCCCATAAAGCCTTAGAATTTTGCTGAAATCTAAGAATCGTTTATTCACATTTTGAAAACTTACAGCCAACCTTTGTTTGAAAACTATGACTCTCCTTATTCTCACTTCAAAAATTCCTTTTATTTTTTGACATTATTAAAAAATTACACCGATGAACTCTCACCAACCTGCCTGATGAAATATGAGCTGAGACAGGACCACAGCAACAGACACACTAAAGCAGATGGGGGAGGGGACATGAAGCCGCAACTCTACACAAAGAGCTACTGGCAACTGTGGGATGCTGAGAGCAGGAGAAATAGGCCTGGTTCTTCTTCACTGGAACACTAAGCACAGGGACAGGTATACTGTCCAGATGTTTTGAGGAGCTTCCCGGATCTTCTCTGGGTAAAATGTCCCAATAAGGGAAGTGAAGCTTGAATGTCAGACAATGCCCCCTTGCTAAGTCAAGTGTGACTTGTCTGGCGGTCCTGTCTTCTCATCTTCTCCTAGGCATTCTCCATGCTGTACAGTGTCTTTCTGTTTCCTACTTTTTCACATGCTGATATAGAAATTGCCTTCTTAAAAAGTACACTGTACTATTCTGCAAGGCAGATTTTCAAGGCATTTTCTATTCCCCAGTATTCAGTAAGTTAGGTCTACGCTGTCCTGTGTTTATTTATTGTGTGTGTGTGTGTGTGTGTGTATGCGTGTGTGTGTGTGTGTGTGTGTGTGTGTGTAAATTTATGTGTGAGACACGTACACAGGAACCCTAGTTAACCCAGAACTGGAGTTATGGAGTTTGTAAGATGTCCTGTCGGCTCTGGGAGCCAAATCTTTGTCATCAGTAAGAGCAGTTTCGGGATTGTATTTAGCCCTTTGTTTAGATCGACTCCGACTGTTTAGTCTTCAGTTTTTACCTTATATTTTGACTTTTCTCTTCTAGGTCTTTGATCATAGCTTGAACATGTTACTGTATCTTACCGAGCCTGAGCTTTGAAGCGTTTGATGCTTCAGTCTGTTGTTCTTGGTACTGACTTTGAAGCCTAACAACTGATTTTTCCTGAAACTTTCATGGCTGAATTTGAAGTTTTCTTCAACTCTAGAGTTGCCAAATATGGATTGAGGGCTAATTTTTGATAGAAAAAAAAAACATGTTTGCTTTTTCTAAATACCTAGAAACCATATGAAACTATACTCTGATGTCATTGCTGCTTTGGACAAAATAAAACATAAATTTTGGTTCCAGACTTCAAAACAAATCCTGGGCCCTTTTGCTAGAGGATATGAGGTTGTAGATGCCCTACTTTTTCCTACTATGGTTGTTCCAACTCCTCAGCTTCTATGAAGCAAATAATGGACCCTGTTCTGTGAGATCCCAGAAAGTAACTGTTGAGGAGATTGAGAATGTCCTGAATTCCAAGAGAAGTTGCTAAATTTTGTACTTTGTTTCCCTGTTGCAATTCATTTTTGACCGCTAGTAATTTCCTACTGTTTCCTTCAGACTATTTCTCCATAAAAATGTGTATGTTTGAGTAATGTTCTATATTGCAAATGTATTTAACATATGAAGTTTTGGACTTCAGTGACACACAGAAGTAGATAAAATAATATAGAAGATAATTAATGTACATGTGCTAATTATATAGATGTAACAATCATTAACCTTTCCCCAAATATTCTTCCTCTTTCCCATACCTTTAATATTTTGCTACAACACATTAAAGCTATAAGCGTAATACTTTGGCCTTCTTATGAGACTGATGTATGTACCTCTCATAATAAAGATATTTCCTCTATAATCATTTAGAAATTTATCAATATGTTTTAATGTCATCTAGTTCTAGCATATATTAAATGCATTTTATGCTTTCTAAAATATTATTTTAGAATTAGCCTCTTCAAACCTTGATCCAGAACATTTTCACATTTATTGTTGTATTTTCCTTTGTTTACTCTTAATCAAGAATAGTCTTTTCTAAATTTAATGATTTCAGTGTCTCATTGAAAATTGAGTCAGCTGTCTTAGATAATGGCTTCTGACAGTGTACAGAATATTCCTAAATTCTTTATATTTTCTATTCACAAAATGGATTTTTTTATCTTTTACTTGGGTGCTTCATACATGATACACACTGTTCATATTTCATTGTCAAATTATATATATGGCCGATAATCATAAATTCTGCAATACTGAATATAATTTGTGGTTTGTATTTTTCTACCCTAAATTTACCTGTGTTAATATAGAAATGTTACCATTATAAACCTAGGTCAGTCCCGTGCAGGCTCCTGGTTGTCGGCTCAGTCTCTATGAGCCCCTATGAGTCTAAGTTAGTTGTTTCTGTGGGTACTACTTACTAAATAACACTGATGATGGTAAGTGGTTGGTGCTCTAGCTACCATTGTTGTTCAAATGAATTATATTACATTTTGTTTTTGTTTTTTGGAGTTTTATGATGGGAAGTTTCAGCTTGCTTTTAATAAGGAGAAATAATATAAGTAAAGCCATCAAGCGTTCCAGTCAAGGTACTGCATTTCTGATTAGTATTTTTTTGAGTTCATGAGAAGTTTGTTTGTTGTGGATATTCTAGAACATAAGCAAATGAAGGAAATTCTTAATTTGATAACATTTAAAATAGAATTTCTGCATCTTTTAACTTTTATTCTATGCATTAGTGATTACAAATAGTCTTTCAGGTCTGTTCATCCTTTAAAGATAATATGGTTTCCATGCTTCAGACATAACTTTTCAAAAGTGTCTTCCTAAAATTGTATTTATCCTGTATTGACATGGTAATGCATGTCTTTAGTTCTAGCACTCAGGAGACAGAGGCAGACAGATCTCTGTGAGGTTAAGGCCAGCCTGGTCTGCATAACGAGTTCTAGGACGACAGCTGGGGCTATGTAGAGAGACTCTGCCTCAAAAAAAAAAAAAAACAGATTTTATTTATCTCCCACCCATAGCATTTGGTTTATAATTAATTAACATCTCTTTTACTAAAAAAAGGTTAGTATGGAAATAAAACATTACTTAAATGGTTAATTGTATTTTAAGACATAACAGAGGCATGAGAAAATAAGAGAGAGAGAAAGAGAGAGAGAGAGAGAGAGAGAGAGAGAGAGAGAGAGAGAGAGAGAGAGAGGAGAGTTAAAATTCCATAGAAGGAAACTTAGCCTCTAAATAGAAGATTGATTGATGGGGGGAGGGGTAAAGAAACACAGAATTAGTGCTGGGTGCAAACATTGATTAATAGGGCTACTTTTCTCCCTGGCTTTCTATTATAACAATATCTCATTATATGGAGAAAATGAAGGCAGAACAAAGTAGAAAAACTTATTTAAAAGGCAAATGGGCAGGTTTACATGAAATAGAATTTATGAAAATTGTCACAAGCAAGTCACTATACAAGACTTAATTAACTAGGTCACACCAAAAGAAACATTCCACATCAATGTGCTTAATTAACTTCCAAGGGAAGACATATTCTATTTGTATCATGTATATGATAATCTGTACTAAATATCAGGAGCCAGATGGAAGGACAAATTTATTTTATAAAAGTGAAACTAAGTTATACAGACACTAGTTTAACATAGTAAGTATCTGGCATCTATAACTTTCATTATGGGTGATTAACCTCTTAATTGAAGTGTATTTTATTAGCTGTTTCAAAGGTAACCTTCTAGGTTAATGTTTAATGGGATAAAATACTTGTGACCAACGTTCAGTATCCAATTCACCTATATCAGAAAAACATATGCGATATTCTTAAGTATTCCATTGAACAATTATTTAGATGTTTATATCAGATAGAATGAAGTATAAAAACTAAGTAGAAATATTTATTATAAACAGACAGTGTGTCACACCAGGCAGCTAAGGAACATGCCACCTCTTCATGTGTGTATGCTCGTTTGTGAATGATTAGAAACAGCACTGGCAGTGACTGCAGAGATTCACTCATTCTCCAGAAAACGCGTTAAGATGCCATGGACATGATATATGTCCCAGCCCTGAAAAGGCAAAAAACTAGTAAGACAACCGTATTCATTTATGCTGCTTGCAGTGTCCTTAGAGAATGAGTACCAGGGCCACGGGAGGTGACAAGTCCTGCGGTGGAACATGGGAAATGTGCTGTGGGTGACTTGAAAAGAACGAGAATTCCTTTGCCTTGGATACATCTTCTTTGAGTTTTCCTCAATGATGATTTGGGTGTTGAAGACTGAATACAACTCTTCCAACTAAAGAAGTGTTAAAAAAAATATTTGAAGCATAAAACCAGAGCACCAAGCCCATTTGCGGAGCTAGACACTTTCAAACAGCATGCGGCATTGAGAAAGCAGAGCAATCTCTAATTGCCATGGAGAGATCTGTGAGCTTGGATGTCATATGACCCTACGTGGCACTGCTGGAAGACTGGGCAGATGGAGAGCCACCAAAGAAATTGGGGCTTTTAAACTCCAGGTGGCCAGCAAACTGTGGTGTCATTTAGGTAGTCACAGGTTCTCCATTTTGGAGGGTACATTGTAGTCAAGGCGTGAGTTTGAAAGGGATTTCCAGTTGATGGAATATGACGCACAGTGATACTAATAAGAAGATACAGTCTGTCTGAGCAGAGGAGGGCTTAAACATTTAAACCTATACAAAGAAATGATCATGAATTATTATGCGGAGACTGAGTCTAACACAAATTACGTGAAGAGGAGTAGTTTATAGAGCCATTCTGAAGGAAGTTTCCAGAGCTTGGTTTTAGGCATATAGAAGTTTTAGAAAATGAAGATAGCTTTAGAAGGGCTATGAAGGACGGAGACCACCGGTGTTTTGTGTCCCCACAAGGATCTATCTGTCTCTGCCTTATGACTCTGGAAATTATAAGTACAACTTACCGTGTCCAACTTTTCTTTTTGTGGTTTCCTGGTATTAAACTCTGTGAATATATGTAGCTTTATATATCTGCTTCTTTCCTAACAGGGAAAACTAACATTTAGTATTGAACAATGTGATTGAGTACATCCACAGTCATCCAGATCTTAAATATTATAAGTTTCACAAGTTAATTTTACAACTGGTAACAGTTCACAGTAATGCTTCAACTATCTCCACTCTTCTCTTTCTCTCTCAATATTTGTCTGTCAAGCAACTATTTTCTAAAGAATACACTAAATAGTATCTTAGTCATCAATTCAGGTCCTTATTCTTATGTGCCAGACACTTAGGTGACTTCATTTTTCTCAATTCAGAATGTAGAGTGTTTAGTAAAAGAACCAAGGCTTCTGTAAAAGATCACTCAGGAAGTGAATGTGAGTGACTTAAGTCTGTTGAAGGTACTGAGCCAGAAACTTGGGTTGACAGGGTGACCTAAACAATGACCATCACGGGCAGTGATGGGGGGAGTCATTCAGCACTGTTGAACTTTAGCCAAGGCAAGCTCAACACTGAAGACTTTTCTATGGATTAATAAGAATGAATTTCTAATATGAACAACTAATGGAACCTGCTTTGTGCTCTTGTGACCTTCTCTGGAGAAATGTGTGTTTTGTAGTAGTGTTGAAGGAACTCGCTTTAAATCAGCAGCATGGAGTGTGGTTTCGCCGGTCCCATCTGGAAAGCATCAATTCTTCACCTGTGATGTTTTTAAGCCACCACAAAGTCGGAGCAGTGCAAAGATAGCTCATGGGAACTTAAAGCTATAATTTTTCGATTTCCATGATTTTGGGTCTGTTATAGGGCACAAATCTTGACAAATAATTTATGTGTTCTGTCTTTTTTATTAAATATGAATTTGATTAATGCCAAACTGTCACAGATTTTGTAACTGGACCTTTTCAAGGAGTCCAGCTCTTTATAAATTAGAATTTTCATATGTACTATAGCATAATTAGTTTGTAAAATATGAAACAACACTGAATTGTTGTTTTATTAAGATGAGGCTGTTTAATCCACTTCAGATGCCTTCTGAATTTGAAAAATTATAATTAAACTGAATAATGAATACAATGATTATCAAACAGTACTTTAATACATCCACTTTATAATATGAATTTAAATATAATTTATTCTTTTCCCCTTTTTTCTGTCTATGTTTGCATTTCCAGGATTAATTTAAATGTAAATAATATTCTTCACACAAATCACCTCCTAAAATCCTTGAAAAGGTAAATCACAAAACTCTTTTGCTTAATAGGTAGAGCTGAAAATAAGCCTTTCTTATAGAACTCTAAAGTAAAGGCACTTAGATACAGCGATTTTTCAAAATGATGGCGTTTTCTAGTCAAGTGAGTTTCCTCTTTGTCTATGTAAAGCCAAAGAAGAAGCAGAGAAGAAATGAAATAAAGATGTGTCCCGTATATTTCATACAGAGAAATTTATCAAGTGGTACTTTTATTACAGAAGACCATGGCGTTTTTATTGTGTTTATTTATTTATTTGCATCTGTGTGTGTGCCACATAGAAGACAACTTGTTCATATAAATTCTTTTCTCTCAACATGTGGGTCCCAGGGGGTCAGATTCAGACCACAAGGACTGAAAGCATACTTCTTTACCTACTAAACCAGATTGCTGGTTCCAATGATATTTATGTTAGATAGTCAGTTGAGCTTATTATGAGAAATATACAAATTTCCCTCGATGTTTTTTGAAATAGATGTGGAATGGGGCTAGCCATGCTGTAAAGTACAGGAAAAAAAACTTACTAATTGTTCTCTTTTGGGAGTAGCAATTCTTTTCACCAGAGAAGGCAAAATCGATAAGATTTTGTACCGTGCATGTATGTTGAGAGAGCAGTGTTTTCTGAAGAATTTGTCAATGAACAGTGAAGTGATACCACATTAAGAATGCAACCCAGTTAAAAATGAGGTAAGGCAATGTGGAAGTAAACCAGTAAAAATTATTAATCCCACTTGAATGACCATTTGGAGTTGGAGTTATAAAGAATCTTTGAGCTATGAGTGCTGTAATTATTGCTTCTGTTGCTATGATAAGACACCATGACTGGTAGCAACTTATAAAGGAAAGAGTTGATTTTGGCTCATGCTCCCAGAGAAAGAGTCCATAACAGCGGGGAAGACAAGGCAGTAGGTGGCCAGAGCAGGAAACTGAGATCACATCCTCATCCACAGGCAGAAAGTAGAAAAAGTGAACTGGAGTTGGGGGAAGTTTGTAAACTCTTACAGCTGCTCATGTGATGTGCTTTCTCCTCAAAGACTTCACCACCTACAGCCAGCCAGAAACCAGGTATTCAAATACAGGAGACTGCGAGGGACATTTCTCACTCAAACCACCTTAGATAAAAACCCCAGCTCCTTAAGAAGCCAGCATAGGAACTGTGAAGGATGGGCGAGAATGTGCTCAACACATTACTCACACAGCTAGTGAGCCCTCCTCTCTCACAGTTTGCACACGACACAAAGCAATTCTTAGAACATTCTAGCTATGTCACAAATCAATTATTTTCCACAGAGCTCCGAGTCTTCATTTTGGCCCAAGTCTTTACTGCCTGCCATTTCAATCTCCCAGTAAATGGTTTCTTAAACCACTCTAGTGCAACCAACTAGTAGGTTTTTCAAATTCTGACCCTGCAGCCTCTTGAGGGAGAGCACAGGCATACTATTGATGTTCATCCTACAAAAGGAGGGAAGGGATGTTTTGTAAGACCCTACTATGTGCCACACACTGCGGGGGGAGCTTCAACTTCTTTATCAACACCCTGCCCTCGATTTTCCAAATATTCTGTGTTGACAAACAATTAGCAAGGTCATTCGTGAACAGTGTGTTGCAACTGTCTCCCAGGTTCGTTGGACACTAAACTTCCCATTGTTGCCCACACAGTTTTGGTTGTTACTCGTTTTTCTTCAGCTGGGGGAAGCTGAGAGAGTCACTGGAGAAGGTGGACTTCGAAGATACAATTGCAAAGCTCACCTCTCACTTTTAAATGAATAACACTTGCTGTTTCCATAGGG
Organism: Arvicola amphibius; assembly: GCF_903992535.2. NCBI lineage: Eukaryota > Metazoa > Chordata > Mammalia > Rodentia > Cricetidae > Arvicola > Arvicola amphibius. The sequence goes on from NC_052058.2 coordinate 159,290,494, forward strand.
ATTTCAATTACCCAATAAAATGGAAATAGAAATAAAACCCACATCATCACTTGTTACTCTTAGGTGAGACTGCTCAGGCCTGTGGAACCATTAAATATTAAAATCTATGTATACATTGTGTTTATGAAATATGCAATATTCATTCTGGGACATGCACTCCTGGCAGGAAAAAAAAATGGCTTCATTTTGCCTGTGAGATTGTATATTTTCTTCTCTTGAGGAGGATGGCTAACAAGCTCTCTTTAGCATTGCTGTAATTATTTATATTTCATTTTGAAATGTTGCTAATGGAGTCTTAGCAAATGCATGGACTGAAAGGTAGGTCTGTTGTTTCCCATCTGAGAGTCTATAGAGAGTTAGACACTTTCACTGAATTTGAGATCTTTTAACATTAAAGTGGGAGTAAGTTTTCCCTTCATGTGTGTGGAGATCAGCCATACCTACAAATACCTGGTGCATAGCTATCACTTAGTACCATGATGCATTTCTTTCTTTATGGGCCCTAGAACAATCCCTGTAAATATGTCTTGACCTCTGATTTTTCAGTGTGAGGGTTTATGTTTAAAAATCCATCATCTTTATGACATAAAAATCCTAAAATTTGGAAAGGTTGTGCTTGTAATACTTCAACCATGTTTGTGTCATGAAACTTACTTATTGGTTGGCCCAATTTCCTGATTAAATAGAGTCAAACTGGTTTCAGAGCCAACTTTAGACTTGACAGAGTAAATAAAGCTGGTTTTGTATATGTATGAGCCCCATAACCTCAAAGCAAAACTACAGTTGGCATCGAACACATTAGCCTTTCTGGTTCTGTTTTTGGTTCTGTTTCCTCATCAGAGAAGGTAGAAGTTATCAGATCTTTTTCAGAATGTTATCATGGGATCAAAAAAATGAAACCTCTTAACGAACAATAAATATGAACATGTTCTGCCCTTGTTTAGATTACTGATACCTTGTAAAAGGAACCTGTACTTTGTAGGAGAGACCTAGTTCCATGGTGGTTGAAAACGGTGTTACAGAGCTGAAGATTTGACCCAGAGATTGAAAGCACTTGCTGCTCTTTCAGAACACCCAGGTTAAATTCCCAGCACCCACATGGTGGTTCACAGCTGTCTGTGACTGCAGTTTCAGGGGATCTGGTGCCCTGTTCTGCCTTCTGGAGGCTCATGAACACATGTAGTATACACACATAAACTTAAACACTCATATACATGCCTATAAAAACTAAAAAAGTATTTAAAAAAACACTGAGTTACAAAGCATGTTACATTAAACCCAAGTTGCACCCCATGTCTGCTTTATAGTGTCTGGAAAAACATCTCTGCATGAATTTCCAACTCATATCTAAATTAACATAGTAAAATATACACTCACACATTTATGCATTTCTCTAAATCATGGGAGATAACATACGTAGAATATTTTCCCAATTGCAACATAAGAATGTAAGGAAGAATCAATCAGCTTGGAGACTTCAGAGGACCCTTTGGGGAAATGGAAGTTATGAATGATAATATGATTTCATAATAGTGCAGCAACGTCATCACAAGGCATTGTCTGCGGTGAGCTAATTCACTTCACTCCTGAAAAGCAACAGTTAATTCCATTACCTCGGCACGCCTCGACTTCCCTATGCATTTTTCGATCATTCTGTTATAATCTTGACCCTGGAGTTCTTACGCTGATCACAGTGAATCGGCGAGCTGCTCTGTTCTCGTATTTGCTCTTCTAACCCATAAGTAGGAGAAGAAGAAAGTTTTCTGTCTCCGGATATCCTCTGCAATTTCTTCCGTATTTTAAAGTTATTATCTCAGAGGTCCTTCATATCCAGAGTTAGATTTTTTGGGAGTGCTTTGTTGTGGTTTATGCTGATGCTGTTTTTGTTTGTGGCAACTGGGAATGGGTTTGTCTTCTAGGTTCTTGCTTACCGTTTTGTTATTGTTAGATAGGGGAAACACTGGCTTATGGATGTTGATCGCTGTATCCGGCCACTTCGCTGTCAGTGTCTATCAGAGCAAAGAGTGTATTGGTAATGAATTTAAGATTTAATATATAGAGTAATATAATACACAGATAAAGATAATTCAATGTCGTCCTTTCCTGTCACTGTTCCTTTTATCTCCCTTTCTGATTTTGCTATTGTAGCTAAGACTTCAAGTACCATTCCAGTAGGAACGGGTAAAGTGGACACCCTGTCTTATCCTTGTTGATAGCAGAAATGAAGATCATTCCAACTGGAGACAATCCAAGTAAGGGCGTTAAGTCTGTCTGAGCAAGACAAATAACACATTTGTTCTCATTTATGAATCTTATACTTTCTGTACATGAGCAAATGGTGCGAATGCAGTTGTGAAATTGTTTAGGGTAACACAGAGCAAAGGGGGGCTAATGGGAACGGGTAGGAGTGACAAAGAAATGGCCATGAGTGTGAGGAGGGGATTTTGCTCTAAGTGTATTACATCCTTGCATGAAAATGGTCTTGTGTAACCCAGTATATAGATAATAACATATATTGAAAAAAGCAGCCACTATAGTAAATAGTGCTAATCAAATACTATTCTTGAGACTGTAGAGTGGTATGTAGATTTATTTCATCGCTTACTAAATGCTCCCTGTATTTCAAACCCATGAAATATTACTTGGCATTTACTGAAACTTGTAATCCTATTATCTACCTTATAACACCAGATACATAATTATCCTAAATAAATTGTATGATGTACTAAATGGAGAATTTAGCTTTAAAAGGATACATACTATTTAATTTTTAGCTTGTTTTGGTTACATGCTCTACTTTAAAAGACCAAATTGTTATTTTGGAAGGATCTTTACATAAGAAGGGACTAATAGAATAAGAGAATACTCTGTCATTATAAGCAATGACAATATAGTGAGAGAGTTATAAAACATAGACAGAAGCTTTGGCATAATGAAATAGAACTCCAAAGTACTATGCCTGAGAAATAGAGATTGAGTATCTAATGTATGCTGTGAATATTCTTGATCAAGCATTCTGTGTCATCAGAACCGATATGAGGGACTCTGGGAGCTGGGGAAAGATTGTTATAACTGCAGTAGCTGCAGAGAATCTGGCAATATAATGAGAGCATGAAAGCATTGTAGATCTTGGATAGAGAAAATAGATTTCCTTTCAGTGTGTGGGACCTTGTCTTTCATATTTCCATTAATAAAGAAGAATAGGCTCACTCTGTAGGAAAATAAGAGAGATGGCTGATGTTACACTGACTGTCACCAAAGTCTCCATGGCAGTGATGAACGCAGATGGAACAGACAGCACAGTACCACGGAAACTTTGAACTACCACCAGGTGCTAAAGTGGGACTCAGCCTTACTCACGTCTGTCCCAGTGCTGATGTCACCACACAGCTCTGCCAAAGGTATTGTGTAGCCACCGGCCCTGCCACAGGGCAGTGGCTTGAAACGGATGCAGGGCGATAAGACTGAGATGTTCTAAACAAAACAACAAAACCAACGTTGAACCCTAGGAAAGTGCCCTGAAATCGGGTTAACGGAAGTAGGTAAAATAATCATAAACAACCCCTCTTCCATTACAAACTCACAGACATGAAAAGTCTTTGTAAATCCTTCATGTTTTTTAAAAAAGCAGATATTATTTCAAAGCACATTTTTTATGAACATATGCATTTGCAGAAAGTGCAGGGGTCTTCCTAGATTTCTCCTTGTGTGCCTTGCAGGTTTAAAAGGTAACCACCCCTTGAATTGTCTCTCCATTATTGGCTTACTCTATGGATATCCTTTTATTGTTTTCAATTGTCCCCTGAGGATGTAATTTACTAGAGCTTATCTTTAACAAGCAAGATATTGCCTCTCTTATAATGTAGGAAATTCACAATATTCTACCCACAATCCTCATTGCTTATAACTCTGTATAATAAATCAGGTAGCATGTTACCATAAGTTTTATTTTAAAGACTCATTTATTTTTAGATACTAACACTATAGAAATTATTCCATATATACGTAGGTATTTAACATTTCTGACCTTCATGATTTTTGTGTAGCTGTACATTTTGTATATGGATATACATTTTATGTTATTTTTATTCAGCCAAAAGCAGTCTTTAACATTTACTGCACTTCACTTTTGATACCAGTGCTTATCAGGCATTCTTCTCTGGAAGATTCTTTTAAGTACATTGTTATTAACATAAGGTGATTTTACATATTTGTGTTGTTCTGTGAGGTAATTGAGAACATGTATACAATATATATTGGTCAAATCTTGATAGAGCATTATTTCAATTAAATATTATTTTTATATTGAGGAAAGTTTGAATTCCCCTCTTCTTTTTTTGTAAAATATATGGTAATGGTGGATAGATAGAGTGTTAAGTTTATTTTAATGTTGTTTTGTAAGGCATAGAATTTAGCTGTCAATTTTTTTCCTTAAGTGAAGCAATGTGCCAAAGAATGACATTTCAGTCAAGGACAGATACATATATGACAGAAAGCCTATTAAATTATAATGGAGCTAAAAGAATTCCTAAAATAGAATGATACAAAGGCAATCTTATATTATAATATATCACTATATTATTCGACATGACTGAATAGATTTTGGTGGTGAAGGTATAGACATGCTGCCAGAGATATAAATACATAGCATACTGGGACATACTTTGAAAAGATACCATGATCACTAATGGCATATATGCCTACTGTAACTTTGCTGTAAAGGATTCTACCATGAAACGGTATGTTGCGTTGTGCTAGCTACAGGATGGGCATCTTGCGCTCACTTATTTATTTATTGTTTTGAACCCAAAGGTCACTATTATTTACTCATGCACATTAACCTAACTCTGTGGTGTTCACCATGATGTCTACATGAATCATGCTCAGAATGTTACTCAGTGACTGAACCACACTTTGTCGCTTTACAGCCATCAACCTGAATAGCTATGTGTCAGAAATCTATTCTCTTCCCTTGTTTGTTTGGATTGTTGATTCCATCTCATTAATGCCTTGTGACTGATGTTGGTAAAGAACAATTTAGAAAACTAGAATAAATTATATTCCTGATCTACCAATTATATGTTTCTGAATATAAAGAGTACCTGGGGTCATGGGCATGCTGGAGGAGGTAGCCATGAATGTAGGAAACTGTGCTATTTTCTCTCTACCCTTTAAAATTATCTGTGTAGCACAGCAAAAAGTTCATGATAAAATATAAGTTTGCACAGTTAAATGGACCAAAATGCAAAGTTTATAAATCAAGCATTAAATGGGAAAGAATGGTGATGAGATACATTGCCCTGGTTAGGATAGGATGCCATAGGCTTGGCCAGTATCCCTCAGCCAGCACGCCATTCTATCCGTCTCTCAGCCTCAGGGAGAACTGTAGAAACCAGGGTGAGGCAGAAGGTACTGAATGTCTGACATCTCTTGAGGAAAAATTGTAGAGTGTGGGAGTTTCCTACAAGATGAGAATTCTTTCTCCTTGGTACCACATATTTTCAGCAAGTCACGGGACTCTTTCCCATTCAAGAGATTAAATTTGAGAAGTTAAAGACAATGACTTTGAGGTAAAAACACAACCTTTGCTAATGATCACAGTTTTTTTTTTTTTCTGGAAATACGTTAGCCCTTTAGGATTTCCATGGTCCCCTCCTGGTTGTAAAATGACACCTTCACGCTGTGTCTCTTACAGGCACAATTATACTCTGTGAGACACAGCAACATTCTCTACTCTACCCTACTATACAATGCAATGAAATTGGTCAAATTTAAGGCATTGAATTCTGTGGTTTTTCTGAAGCTAAATAAAATGGTTAATTCACGTAAATTCAATGAGGTGTTGGTGCTGAGATCTCAGTCTAATTCACCGCAGTTTGCTAAGCAATGGAGCTTAATCAGGTTCACAGATTACAACAACACAGTCAGTCAGCTCTGCCTTTCACCATTTTTAAGATTATATCAGCGTCTCAAAAACAGAAGAATGTTTTAAATAAGACAAATTTATATAAGTTTGTATAATTAAAATAAGACAAAACAAGACATTCTGAGGAACTTATTTGGTGTGAGGAAATTTACCAATATATTGGAGAAAGGAAACAGACCATTCTATTGTTAATATAATGAAGCTACATTTTAGAGTTACTCACACATGGCTTTGAATTCTCATAGTTACATACTTGTGTCTGTGCTGTGCCTAGTGTCTTCTTCATGTAACTAAACAGTGAGGAAAAAACTAGAAGTTGCCTGAGCTGGCACCTAGCTCTGCTCCTTTGTATATACAGGACCTAGCACATGTTGTTTTTCTAACTCTTAATACATTTACAATTGACTATGTGTAGGATATGTGTGTGTGTGTGTGTGTGTGTGTGTGTACAAATATGGTTGAGAAAAAATAGTTGCTGTTATCTCATGATAAAAGTAGCGCCACTTGCTTAGTATGCTGTAGATGACCAGCAATTATTTATTACTTTAGTAGCACAAAACATATATTGTCCAGTTCCAAACCTAAGATGCCCTGCTTGTTAAAGTTGGAGACCTGTGTTTGCCAGCATCGCACCTCATCTCTACACTGTCCACTCAGAGACAAGCACTGTGCAGTGGTGTGAAGTGCCCAAGCCTTTGTTCTTCCAGACTCGGCAGAGCTAATGTTTTCCCAACAGTCTAAAGAGAAGACACCATATTGGCATTACCACCGGCTTCCCCAGGGCTTAATTTTGGAGGTGTTAGAGTTCTGATTGGGAAATCGTTTTCTTCTACTTTTTATCTGATACCTGAAGAAAATAAAGTCAAGGGGATTGGTTTCACACACTAATGAAAAGAGGAGCTTGTTACTGGTCACAGCTCCAAGAAAGAATGGCAGGGCTCACTGTGTGATGAAGGCAGAAGGGACAAAACCAGGTGCCCACACTGAGCTCAGCATCATCTGATAGTGCCTTCAAACAATGCCAATTCTTAATGGGGGCCAGATTTAATAAAAGCTACAGTCAGCTTTTATCAAGGCCACTGCAAAGGAGATTGCTGCCGAAATGATCCAGAAAGTGCGGGTATGTATGCATAAATGATTTATAAAACGTGAAATATCTTCTGAATTTGCAGCGATATAAGCAGCAGTGACGCGGAGGCTGGGAAACCTTAAAGAAACAAGCGCAGCTGCCATTCTTCATCTTGTACTAGCATTATGATAGTCATCTTTAGAGACCTCATCTCATTTTTATCTGTTTCCCAATAGGGAGATGTAGTATAACATTAATTCACTGGAATGGGCAACTTATAGAAAATCATTACAATAACCCTCCTGTACATTAAGAAGGCTGGGGAAAAAAGCTTCACTTTCTATATTGTTCTGCATTCTTAAAGATTTTTTCACTTGCCTTTATTATGAGATATTTTACTTACATTTCCAAATGATCTTTTGAAAACTTGTGGATTTGTTAATTTTTATTGACAGTTTCATGGATTCAAATTATAAAATTTAGTGATTTTCATCCCTTGCTTCCCCACTCATATCCCTCCTCTCTTGCTGGAGCCCTTCTTCTCAACAAGACCTCTCCTATATTTATGTCTTCTTTGCTGTGCGTCCCACTAGTTTTCATTAGAGATTTTTTTGGCCTAAGCATGAGTGGGAGGTTATTTATTAAAGCGAGGGCAACTATGCAGTGGCTACACTAATATACATACATACATTCATACATACATGTGATTAGATAGATAGATAGATAGATAGATAGATAGATAGATAGATAGATTGATTGATAGATATCACATCTCCCAACAATTGTCCAATAGTCCCTCCGGGAGTGTTGGTGCCTCATGGGTGCCTCCTTATGGTGAAATATTGAGGGTCTCGATCTTGTACAGTTCTTGTACAGATACTTATGGTTTTTCTGAGTTCCCAAGGGCAATGCCTAATTATCTGAAGCTTTAGAAAGTAGTAGATATGCAGAAATAGTGTGTCTTTGTTGTCAATGTGTCACATCTAATATCTCATTTTTTGTTATATTCATCCATTTACCACATGAGTGCTGAGCCCCTACTGTGTAAGCTAAGGAGACACTAAGATACAATGCTGCCTCTGTCGTTGGAGATGAGATCAATAATTGCACAACTAAGGTAGAAAGGTCATGTGACAGTGTTATGAAGAAAAGGAGCATGCTGAAATAAAGCATGTTGGAGGATTGGAGATCCCCTCCCAGACTTTCATAGAGATAGATGATGAACACAGACTTAGAGGCACATGTTTCTTTGAATATACGTTATTTCCAGGGCTCACGTAGCATTTACTATGAAATAGCAACAGAAACGTTTGCCTCTTGCGCTGATGAGCAGAATAAATGAGAAAACAGGGACTGCTGACTCATCTATAGTTCATTATGTATAGAGTGACCACATTTTTTTTATTTATTTATTTATTTATCTATTTTGGTTTTTCGAGACAGGGTTTCTCTGCAGCTTTTTTAGAGCCTGGCCTGGAACTAGCTCTTGTAGACCAGGCTGGCCTCGAACTCACAGAGATCCGCCTGCCTCTGCCTCCCGAGTGCTGGGATCAAAGGCGTGTGCCACCACCGCCCGGCCCACATTTATTTTTTTTAAGATAAGGAACTGAGGTCATGCTGTCTGCCCACAGCTCCATGACGTCTCTGTCTTAATTTTGAGGAGAAGTCCACACTCCTCTCAGGAGCCTCCAGATGAACTGGCCTTTCTTCTCTCCCCATTCACCCAAACTGTGTCTACTATAAGAACTCCTTAACTATTTCTTGACCACAGCAAGCCAAGATGGTTTCCTTCCGGAAACACTTGAACTTTCCCACAATATTCTTTTCGTAACGTTCCTTCTAAGTGTTCATGAGACTCTCTTTCTTATGCATCTTGCTGAAGCATCTCCAATTTCCCTGAATGATTTATCTACAATCTGTCTTCCCATGTCTATTCCCTACCCTCTTCTTTTCATACTTGAGGCTTTTTATAACACCAATATATAACAATAATTTTAACAAGAAATCAGGAACATTATGATTTACTAATAAAACTTGATTTCTTGACTCTTTTAAGTACTTTAGACCTATGAATTTACTTAATATTTAGTATAATCAATACTAAATTATTAGCGTGAACTTTATTTTATAATTCAGAGAATAAGGCACCATAAGGTAAGTAGCTTTCTCAAGACCACACAGCCAAAGAGTAAAAATCCAATGTCATATACTCTTATTCCGAATACTCGTCTCTGGACACCTATGCCCTGTTGTCTCTCATTTTGGAAGATAGATTATACTTCATAGGTGTTGTGATTTTTGTTTTCCTTTATGTTTTGATATATCAGTTCCACAATGCGGATTAAACTGTAGGCTCCAACTCTATCTCTGCTATAGAATGCCACCTCATAATGATGCTCAGGAAATGTTTGTCACTGAATAGTCAGGTGCTGAAACACTCAGGGCAGCACCAGCCGATGCTGATTTCTAGGATAAGTATGTGATGCTTACCGTCACCTGTTTGAGGAAAGAACGTGTGAAAATAAGTGTAACCATCACTAGAAATCCCTTGCCCTCTGATGTTGTAAAATCCCGTCTCTAGCTCCCTAGCTTTGTCCCCCTGTCTTCAGTGTCCCCATGCTCTTTTGTCATGTAAATGACATGACTTTTTTCTTTGAGACATTTTCAACTGAGCAGAAGGTATATTGGTACCCCAGTTCCAAATGTTTCTAAATGATACAAGATTAAATACATATATTTTTAAAGAATGGCTTCTCTTGGGACATTATGCAAGATGAGGTTATGAATTAAACCTCACATTTGGACTCCTCCACGGTCCCTTCATCTTTCTATTTGCTTCGACAGCATCATTCTTTTAAACCTTTAAAAATTTATTGGATATTTCATACATGTATGCCTGCCTTCAGTGTCCCCAGGCTCTTTTGTTGTGGAAATGATATGACTTCTTTTAAGACATTTCCAACCGAGCAGAAGGCTTATTGCTACCTCCATTTGCAGTGCATTCTGCCTACTCTCTTTAATCTGTACTCTGCCCCATCCACACTCCTCCCTACAAGTCATTTCCCCACATTTATGTCTTTTTGTTTACATTTGTGAATCACTGGGTTTAACCAGGAGAACCTGTGTGTCCAAAGGTATGGGACTACCTATTGTAGTCTAGTGGGCTCACCAGTGGGTCCACAACCAAAGAGAATGAATGCCTGTCCCCCAACATCTATAAATATATAAGAGTTCTTCAGGGAGGAGTGGGGCTGAGTGTTCTGCTCCGTCACCTATCGCTGACTATTGAAGAGTTCTGCCTTGCTCTGGCCCAGTGGAGATCATGGTATCTGAATGAGTTCGTGATTGTGATGGTTCTGTTATGTCCTGGAAATATTATTTAATACTCTTTCTCTCTTCTGGATCATTACATCCTTCCTATCTTCTGTTGATGTTCCCTTAGCCTTAGAGGTGATTACACACCTGTCTAGTTTCGGGCTGAGCAAGCAACACTAACTTATTCTCAGCACCTTGAGCAATCTTGAGTTTCTACGTTCAGCACCATTCACCCTGTTTACCACAAAGAGAACCTTCTTTGATGAAGACTAAAAGTATTGTCTGCACATGCAGTGTCAGACCTTCTCCTGGAGTAGAAGTAGTCTCTAAGGAACTTCAAACTAGACAAATGTCAACTCTCCTTCTACCAACAGCCATAAGCTGCTAATAGATCTCAGATAGAGCTGGGACTTCATGAGCCTCACCCCTTCTGTGCTGGGATTTTCTCTGTCTTGTTCTCATGTAGGTCTTGTGCATGTAGTCAGCTGCTATGAGATTTCATGTGTGATATAGCATTATCATGCCCAGCAAACACTGTTTCTCAGGAAATGTCCACTAGCACTGGCTCGTATAATCTGTCTGCCCCTTCTTTTATGATTTTCCTTGAGCTTTGGCAGGTATGTGATAAAGTTTTCCCATGTAGAGCTAAGTTTCCCACCATCTTTTATTCTCTGGTTGTTGAACAGTTTAGTTCTTTATATTAATTGCCATCTACTGAATCTTCTTTGAAGGGTTGAGAGATACTAATGTATGGGTGTGAAGATAAGAATGAGAAGCAGTTTGTTACTATGTGCATTTAGCCCAGCCATTGCTTCCACCAAAGTGTTCTCCTATTTCCAGTTGCCCAAGTACCATTTCCTTTCCTTTGACCCCACTTGTCGGCTTGGAAGGGCCTTGCACCCTGAATAAAGCAGGGGACCTTTTAATAAGATTCCTGTGCTCAGACTGGAATATGTAACCGATGCACACTCAATGCTCAATTGTTTGAAGGAACCCAGACATGTCATTATGCTACTGATTTGACGAGCCTTGCTGTATGACCCCAGGTTTCAGTGAAGTTGGTTGGACAGAGATTGTCAGAGAGGCGAGCTGCTAGGTCTTGACATCTCTTGCTTTTGCCTCTGAGTGGTAGGCAGTCAGATCCAGTGTTAGCTATCAGATACCGACCATTGGTTCCAAAGTCTAGCCTTAATTACCTGCCCCTGTTATTCTGCAAATAATAATAATAATAAAAAAACCCATCATGGCAGTGGTTTTTCAGAGTTATTCACTTTAATAAGAAATTTTCTTTCAAATTTACAGCAAATAGAATTTTTTCTCATTCCCAAAATAGTTATTCTTCCAGGAAGAAAGATCCTAAAGGAAAATTAAAGACCATTAATATGTAAGGAATTATTATTTTGTGAATCTCAATTACGATTGCAACTTCATCACTGGAAGATTCTATATAAACAGTCTAGTATACATTCATTTTGGTGCAAGGACTTGACCACTGAAATTTCCTTCTTTGGTATGTTCTTATACATCTGAGTCTCTTTGATATAATATTTTACTCAGTTATGAATAGTAGTAGTATTTGTGTTTAAATACTTTGCTGTGGAATTACAATAATGATTGAATAAAGACCTTCATAAATCAAAAAATAGATGGAAAATTACATTGTTCTGCATGCAAAGAATATGGCAGAGGAAAGCTGGATCCATGGTCTGGATTAAGAGCATTTAACTAGCCGGGCAGTGGTGGCGCACGCCTTTAATCCCAGCACTCTGGAGGCAGAGGCAGGCAGATCTCTGTGAGTTCGAGGCCAGCCTGGTCTACAAGAGCTAGTTCCAGGCCAGGCTCTAAAAAAGCTGCAGAGAAACCCTGTCTCGAAAAACCAAAAAAAAAAGAAAAAAGGAAAAAAAAGAGCATTTAACTATTTGGTTAGGATTGTGGTAAGTGAGGTTGATGTGCTCAATGTACATCCTGTTTGCTGGAAAATGCTGTGTGCTAATGGATCTTATGACAGGTGTCGGGCCAGCTAGAAAAGGACCTATCAGGATTTAAATCTCAGAGCTGAATCATCAGTGGGAGTCGGTAGGTAAACTGAACTATGAAGCTGTAGGAGAAAGCTGTTAACGTGCAAGGCAAATGGCATTTGCAGACTTTTAGAGGTAACAGAGAATAGAAGAGAGGAGAGAGAACAGGAAGACAGGACCGAAGGATGTACAAAGGATGACCACCTGAAGGTTTATTTTTTTTTTATTCAAAGGTCAGTGATTGTTATTAGAATGTTATTAAGTAGGTTCATATTTTATAAAATTATGGCTGTTATATAAAGATTACTTTGGAGTAAAGTAAGTCACATTGTCTAAATGGGAAGTGGCCAGAGAGGAGAATTCTTCAAGTGTCTAAATCTATGGGCTTCCCTCTTTATCTCTCTGTTTTGTTTCGCCCTTTTCTTGGTCCTTTAAGCCTCCTGGCCATAGAAGGCAGGGTGATTGAAAGAGAAGCAAGATTAAACTGGAGAAAGACAAAAAATAACCTTAAAATCCACAATTATAACATGAACTCTGGTGGTGTCATTAGAGATGGAGAACTGGATGACGTCACAGTCTACATTGGAAGGAAACACAACGGGACGTCGTGATTGGTGCTCGAGGGAAATACTGCTCAGGATGTCTATCTGCAGAGCTTGGCTAATATAGAATCCCCCGTGCCAAGCAGGCACACTGGGGAAAGGCCCCAGGCAGGAATGCAAGCTCAGCTTGGAACTTTGAAATGTCAGAGGTCTTTATGGTTTGCCAAATACACTGTTGAAGACATGATTCAAAACCACCCATTGACTTGAAATGTGGGGATCTTAGCCTTAATGGAAGTGATAGAAGGTTAAAAATAAGGAAGATGTGATGAGAAGGAAATGTAAAGCTGACTCTTTAGGGGGAAGTTTGGTTGTAAATGGAAGAGAAATGCAGCAGTAGCTGGAACAGAGATCTGAGCCCACTGCCTAACAGTGACAGCATCCGCTCTGATGGGAAACTTGAAAATTTGGAAGAGACGAGAAAGAGCTATAGGCACCATGAGTAGGACCTTGGGACCCTGAGTTCTAGAGAGAGGAATTACTCTTTTCTGGGTCTCCCCTTCAGCCATCTCTGAAGTTTAGAACCTTAACATCAAAACTAATTTTAGAGAACTTGCTGTCAGTCATTTCTTCAAGTCTTTACTTTCCTCTTTAAGAAAGTCCGATGCTTCCCATTTCTTCCTTTATTTGATCTTCATGTGTTTTCCCCCTTATTTAAAGCAGACTCCCTGTCTATTCCAGGTATCTCCAAGACAGAATGTAGAACAGTTATAATTGAAATTATGATTCAGGACATCTGGTTTGGTGTTTTTTTTTTTAAACTAGTAAAAGAATAATTTGGTCATACTTCCAACCATAGGAGGAAGAGATATACATTTGGTTTGGTGGGACCTCCGCCTATCTGCTTCTAGGCTGCTTTGCCATTTTAATCTCTGAGACGTCTATAACTTAATAAACCTCCTCTAATGTAATGCTCATAGGACTTTTTAATGTGTCAGAAAAACAAAAATATGTATTATCTGCCTCATGCTGTTTGATAAAACTTCATCTGACGTCGACAGTCTGAATATTTCATCTCTAGAAGCCTGTTGGCCAAGCAGTGCCATGGCTGAGAGCTATGACTGTCTTAATTACTATATGGATTTACATACGCAGCACAGTGTGTATGCGCTCCTCCTCCATCCATACAGCCTGTTCTAATTAGCGCGCAACTAAATCTGCTGACACAAGGTCCTTTAAAGTCCCTGCCTCATGCCGAGAATCAGAATCACCACTTCCCCGAGATTACTGGCAACATAATATTTCTGCTGACTACTAATTTATCAAAATTCCAAATTCTTTTAAAAGACTGCAAAGGAACACTTATAAATTGTCATGTCTCTCTAAACCCTCATTTAAAACGTAACAGCAAATTATATATTATATCCTTTACCGTCTCATGAAATATAGACAACTGATTTTTTTTTAAGGTAAAGGAATGAAAATAGAGATTAACTGCTAAATTAAATTAGGGAAATACAGTGAGTTAATTATTTATATATACTGTATATATTTGTTTATATATACCCCCTTTACTCAGGGTGTATTTGAAATGGTTTTAATAAATCTTTATATGATATGGTATGTTAAAATTAGAGTAAATTATGGATGTTAATCAGAAATATGAAATAATATGGCTTGAACTTTTCATGGAATCCCGAGTAGGAGTATATGTGCAGTGTATGCTACAGAATTCCTTATTCTTGCCAAAAGTAGATAGAAGACAATTTTGTGATTTTTAGCAACTTGTAAAGGGGAGGAACTGTGGCAAGAGATGTTCACAATTCTATAATATTTGCAACAAATTTCTATTTTCCTGGAGAACATGATTTTTCTAGCACATACTGCAGAAAATACTGTTTTCTCCTTTTGGTTACCAGAATAAAATATCTGTGTAATAGTGTGTGCCATGTTCTCAAACCTACTTTTAACATATAATAGTGAGTACTCTAGGACTTGGAAAAGTAAGTTATTTAATACACATTTCTATCTGGATGATACCAACGCATGGTTCTTCAAAAGCAATTTCTTGCATTGAAAAGAGGAAGGGATAGGAATAAGAAAACAGTGATTTATCTGCTGTTTTGCTGTCTGCTGGCCTAGATAAACTCAAAGACAGATTTTAGAGTATCCTAGCTGAATAGATGGAGAATACCTGACTCTATTCTGTAAATGCCATTTTGCTCAACCAAATTTTGATAAGTGTGATATGAAGTTGAATGAGAAATTATTCCCACAGTGTCTTTTGTGTGGCTGGTTAAGAACAGCTATTCATTTGGAATCTGCAAATGAAGGATAATAGCTCTAGAGCCTTTTTACAAATGGTGCACAGTACCTGTTCTCCACTCTTATTATTTCATCTTGTCTACTTTCTCAGGATGACTCAGAACCCAGTATGGACAAGAGCCTTCAGGAAAGATGTCTCCATGCCTGCATGGGGACTGACTTCAGGGGCTCTACCCACCCTGCCCATAGTAATGTGTTGTTACTGACATGACTCTTTTTGTACATAGGAATAGAGGCTGGGAAGGTGACTCAGTAGTAAAGGTCACTGGCTGCTCTTGCAGAGGACACTGTTTAGGTTCCCATATGTACATGGTAGCTCACAACCATCTGTCACTCCAATTTCATGAGACCAGATGCCTTCTTCTGATTTCTGCACTCTCTGCATGCATGTGTAGCTAAAACACACACACACACACACACACACACACAGATAGACTATAAATAAATACATCTTTTTAAAAAAGAAATGGCATGACATCATATTCTTTTTAAAAAAACTTTATTGTTTATATTCATCATACACTGTGTGGTATCACATATGGACACTGTTTTCACACTGATCACATTCCCTGCACACCACCTATGCTTTGTCCCTCCCTTCCCCCTCCTGTTGTTAATTCTCTTTGTTCTCTCAGGCAATTTTGCTTCTATTTCATGTCAGATCTTCATGCATGATTTTATGTAACCTTATAAAACCTAGGAACTAACTATACACATGAGAAAACTGCAATATTTGTATTTCTGAATATGATTTTATTTATGGTGACTACCTCCAATTGCTTCTATTTTACTGTAAATAAATAAATAATATGTAACCATTCTTCTTTATGACCAAATGTTGTAGGAGGCAGCTCGTTCATTTCCGGCTGCTCAGCCCTGAAATAACCACACAGAAACTATCTTGATTAAATCACTGCTTGGCCCATTAGCTCTAGCTTCTTATTGGCTAACTCTTAGATCTCAATTTAACCCATTTCTATTAATCTGTGTATCACCACATGGCTGTGACTTACCAGCAAGGTACTGGCATGTCTGTTCCAGGGGCGGCTACATGGTGTCTCCTGACTCCGCCTTCTTTCTCCCAGCGTTCGGTTTAGTTTTCACAGCCTACTTCTATTCTGCCCTGTGCAGGCCCAAGTCCTTTATTAACCAATGGTATTCACAGCATACAGAGGGGAATCCACATCTGAAAAATTCCATTGTGTATAGACCACATTTTCGACACCCAGTCTCTGTTCCTAGATACATAGGCTGGTTCCTGACCTTAGTTACCTTTAACAAAGCTGCAATAAACATTGATATGCAAATATCTGTGTGTGTTTACTTACCGTCCTTAGAAGAGAGACTCAGGAGTGCTATAGCTGGATTCTAAGGCAGCTAGCTTTATTGCGAGCTTTGGAGAAAACCCCATGCTGATTTCCAGAGAGACGGACTATTTTACATCCCACTGCCATATGTAAGTGTTTATTTATCTCCCTCCACATTCTTGTCTGCTTTTCTTGTTTTCTTAACGAATGCCATTCTAACTGGGATAGGATTAAATTTCAGGGTAGTTTTAATTTGCATTTTTGGTAGGCTAGTGAGATTGGATTACTTTTCTTGCATTCATCAACCATTTGTACTTCATCTTTTGAGAATTATCTGCTCATTTCACTAACCCATTTACTGCCTGAGTAGCTTTAACTTTTGCTGTTTAATTTTTGGAGTTTTTAGATTAGATTGTATTAGATTGGGTGGTCTGTCCATTGTTCAGCTATCAAAGATTTTCCTTCCATTGTTTAGGGTCTCTATTCACTTAATTAGCTCCTTCCTTTGCTATACAGAAGTTTGTTGGTTTTAATTTCATGACGTTCAGTTGTCAATTGCTCATTGTGGCCTTTTTAAAAAGTTAAATATTTCTACCTAGAATTTGTGAAGATATGTAGTCTGCTGCAATGGATGCCCATACTAAAAGTCACTCTATCATGGACCATGATTGAGATGCCATGCATATTGTGCAAGTTGAAGACAATAGAAGAGTTCAACATCTGTGGGTATTTATAATACAGATGATATGTATTTGCACATTTATTTTTTGCTGTTAAAAGGCGAATATCTAAACAAACTTCTAGAGGACAAAAAAATGTAAAATGAATGTTGTAATGGTGTGTTTTCCAATTTCATAAAATAGTCTTTACTGGAGAAATACCCATAGATTTGGAATAACTAGACCGTTATCTGACCATTAAAGTTCAAGTTTCAAAGGAGAGCCTCAGGAGTCACTATGCTTTAAACATCGTAGGAACCATTTCCTGACTTGTCAATATCCCAATTCTCCTGTTAATTATAGTCAGAAACCCTGCACACATACTTGGGGCAAAGAGTAACCTCATGCTTTTAGTCCACCACCTGCAAGGTATTGCTAAAAGCAACAAAAAAAAACCTCAGGTTGTTCAAGAATAAGATAGAAAACCTAGTAGGTATACCTAAGAAACTTTCCACAATAATATTTCCTCACATGCCTTAATTTTCTAGGCCTTCTGTAGCAATGTACCACAAACTGAGTGGGTTTGGACTCTGGGCAGTTTTAATCACAGTTTTGGAGGCTAGAAGTTCAAGATCAAGGTTTGGGCTAGATGTCCCCTGTTGAGGGCTATGAAAGAATCTGTTCCATGTGTACTACTTCTGTAATATTCTGACGACTCTTTGCTATCCTCAATGTATAGATACCGAACCCCGATCTCTGTCTTTACCATCACATGTGGGAGTCCTGTTTGTATCTGAATCCTACCTTCTTTAAGTCCAGCAGCCACAAAGCACTAAGATTCACCCCTATGACTTTTTCTTTAAACTTACTACATTCGAAAGAGACTTTTTCCAGATAAAGTTACATTCACAAGTATTGAGGATTTAGACTTTAACATACCATTTTTAGAAGTCAGTAGATAGTTCCACATTTGCCATAAAAAATGCAAAACCCCATTAACTCACTTATGTAGAATATATATTCTATATATTGTAGGTTCACAGAAATTATTCTCTAAAAATTGGGATAATTTTGCCAGGATTCCCCAAACCTCAGACCTACACAGCATAACTATGAACATCCTAATGAACACTGATTATTATTGGGGAAAAAAGCATTCATGGAAATCAAAATACAGAATCTAGAGTGCTTAGAACATAGTTACAACATAGTATTCTAGTGCTTGTCAAATTGTGTAACCTCTTCAAACTTTGGTTTTCCCATCTAGTACGTAGATATAATTATTCCCACATAATAATAGGCTTTTAAATATTAAAACAAAACATGTTGAATAAATTATGTTCAGCACTTAGAACATTCCACGGATACCACGCGAAGCAGAAAAAGTGAGGGAGCGTGGTTTCTCCCAGCATATACCAAGCTCTGTGTATATTTTAAAATGCTGTTGAGTATGCTGTCTTTTCGATTCTCATAGCAGTCCTTTGGATGTTACTCTTAATCCTATTTTTGTAGATAGATTCGCTATAGTGCTATTGTTAAATTGCCCAGTATCAGAGTCAGGATTTAAACCCAGGTGTTTCTGGGTCCACTGATTTCCCAACCCAATGCAGTATGCGTGAGACAGCAATGATGTGAGCTCCAGGCAGTGGTGCAGTGGAGGCTAGTTTTTTCACAGGGGAATAACCTCGGCGGGAAAACAGCGGTAATACCGAGGCTGGCATCTCTGCAAACCTCTCGGTTTCCCCATTGTCACAAAATAGCCTCTGCATATTTGGACACCGTGACCGTTTCAGCATAAGAGCTGACACGGGTAGGCAATCAATACTGTCTGCTCTTGTGTCGTGGCCCCAGAAACCTTCCCAGATTCCCCCTGCTCCACATTCATGTGCTTCTTCTTTTGCCTCATTTGCCCGCATTCAAAAAGAGAATATAGGTTTCAGGAGACTGCCCTGATAGATGAGACAATAGCTTTTAAGATAACATTTCCAGGCTCTCTTTTTAATCTGTTAGCCCCCCTTTTCAATATAAAAGTGTAGAGACTTGGGGTGTAGTTTTAACTGTGTAGGCTATGGATTCGCCTTTTCAGCTATCCAGTTTTGCTGCTGTCTGGCGAAACTAGTCATTGCTAAAAATTGAGCAAGCGATCTGACTTTGTTTCATAATTATCCTAATTTATGAAAGCAGGGTTGAGAAGGCTTTGACCGCCAAGTTGTAGATTCCCCATAGTTTCTGTATGTCACGGTGCTTAGCAGATAACCCAGCTCTCCTAGTTGTGTGGGCGAGTATTGCATTACACGGGGCCAGGGAAGGATTATGAAACCACAGGTATTCTTTTTAAAGTGCAAAGCAAAATCACAGAAGTAAAACTAGATTATGACACCATCTGGACCTTGAGCTCCAGGAAGGAAAAATATTCATGTGTCTCACTTGAGACATTATACCACCTTGATCGGGTCATGTTATGTTTTAATGAAAAAGCTTTTTATTATAATTCTGTGGCCTGTTCTAAAATCTAAGAGTGGAAGGTTGCAAAAATTTAAGAGCTCAGAAATAAGGTCAGTAGACAAAAGTAAAGAAAAAAAAAAGATTGTCTTAAACATCATAATTTAAATATGATGCCCAAAAGTACTTTGTTGAAGCTTATGATTTTCTCATGGACAGAACTTTTGCTCTGCTCCAAAATGTTTCTCTCACATTATCCAGATCTGTGTTTCACATGCAATTTGCTCCAGTTATTTCTCCAAGATCAGCAGAAATAATTTCTCCTACAGGAATATTTGGAAAGAGCAGCTATGGGGAACTAACTGATGGGAGTGGCTTTTCCTTTACCCTTCCCTCCGTGTTCCTCTAATGCAACTGGAGCCTTCAGCCTAGGTGAGCTTTGGCTAGAGACTTCGATTATTTTCCATAGGGTGTTAAGATTGTGTTGCAAAGAACTGAAACGTAATATATGAGGACTGATTCTCTTCTCCCCCTACTTTGTCTTTTATTGAATTTGCCAAGTTGTAATTCCATGTATTTCTCAGTCTATAATTCTAATAGTCTCAAACCTGATGTTCCATAGAGTGCACGAAATAATGGATGGGAATGCAAAATGCAGCCAAAGCTTTTGAAATTGCCTTTTTTAAAATGAGAATTTGGTCATGAAGCAATTTTAGCTGTGGAATTTTATTAACCTGAGTTTAAAATGTGGTACCATTGCCGTCCAGACAGGCAACCTCAGGCAGGAAGGAGGCACTGGGGAATAGCTGGCAAAGACTTTGGGACGATAAATTGTTAGAAGATGAAGGGTTTTTTTGGTGGGGGGGAGTAGAGAGTTTGGAGGTGATTAACCTGTTACTTTTAAAAAATGAAGCAAATCATGAAGGAGATATGAACACACTGTTCCTATTTTGGTTTCCTCCTGTTAGGAAAGCTGTGGGTTTAAGAGTAGCCCTTCCAATTAACAGCAGCAGCAATAAGTAACCTAGAATGAGAACACAATACAATGGAGCACTCTAAAAAGCTTTACCAACAAGAGCTCATTGAAACCTCCAAAAAGCTTCAACATGGGTCCTGTTACTGCTCCAATTTTAGAGATCAGCCGGGAGAGTGCTGAAGCTTCACACACCCAAGGCCCCATGGTTAGTGAATAGTGGAGATGCTTGTGGATCTGCTTGTCCTGCCCCAGAATCAGTTGGCTCAGCTTCCTTGTTCTTCCTCCCCTGATGACGAAGACCCTTGAAATGAGACTGTCTGCCAGGTTTTGTTTCAGTTTGACATTGCTCTGCATTCATTCTTCTGACGTTAATGGAGAAATCCATGGTATTCTGTATTCTTCAGAGCACAGCATGGGGACCATTAAAGTCTGTCTTCACTCCGTGGGAGTGTGCAGGCACACCACAGAATGGGCTGCATCTATTTTCCATCCTTAAAAGAGGCAATTAGGTGACATGAAGCATAGTCATTGGACCGATTTTTCACAAACAATTCAAGCACTTGGCAGTAAATACACTGTATTGCTAAGAATGATCCCGCACAGAGTTTCCACCAATGACTGTCTCTATTTAAGAAAAGAATTACATTGGAGGCTATTTTACATCAATTCAATGCAAAAACCATGAAGACAGGGATAATTACACCTCCACCTTATATTTACAGGCAATGTTATATTTTCAGGGTGTCACAACCTATACCAAGCATCCTCCAGGAAGGGAGGGCAATAACCACTCTTCCCAGTATATGAGATGCACAGAAATTGAGTGTGACAGCATTTCCTGATTGCCACCTGTTGAGTACTTCTGACCTTCTTGAAGTGTTCCTTGCTTGTTAGTCACTGATATGTCTGCTGGGATTCAAGGTGTGCAGACAGAGCATGCATCTCCTGTCATTGAGACACTATTCCTGCCACAGAACAGCCATTTAAAAAATAGGCTCAAACAGCACATAACAGGCAATGATAATGACACCATTTTAATGAAAATACCTCCTTGAGTGTAAATGCAGGACTTTCCTCATGCTTGAAATATTATAAACTCTTAAATAACTATAATTATAACATACTATGCTATGAGCAATCATATAAAATTATGAAAAAATAAAAGTAATTGTAAGTAAAAAGTAATCTCCTTGCTCATTGACTTTGAGTAAGAATTTAGTGTGATGAATACTGAGTCATGCTACATTTTGGTCCCAGCCTTTACTCTATTTTCATAAGACCTCCATTAATCCTTTGTGTCCTCAAACATCTCATCATCCTGATAAAGTTTTCTCTTCTCCAGTTGGCCTTTCTCTACCTTGTTTTCATGTCATATCCTAGTCACTTTCCCCATTGTTTTTTGTTTGTTTGTGTGTTTGTTTGTTTCATTGATTGATTTTTCATAGTGTGGTCATTATTCTTTGGAAAGTCTGTGTTCTTTCCTTGATTAAAGGATCCAACAGGGCAGATCCTAGTATCATCCCCAGGTCCTGCTGTGTAGTAAGGAGGCTGCTAGTTAGTTCCTGGATGCTTAACCCTGAAATAACTACACAGAAACTGTATTAATTAAATCACTGCTTGGCCCATTAGCTCTAGCTTCTTATTGGCTAACTCTTACATCTTAATTTAACCCATCTCCATTAATCTGTGCATCATCATGAGGTCGTGGCCTACCAGCAAAGTTTCAGCATGTCTGTCTCCAGTGATGGCTCCATGGCTTCTTCCTGACTCTGCCTCCTTTCTTCTAGCATTCAGTTTAGTTTTCCCCGCCTAGCTATGTTCCCCTATAGCTCTGCTATAGGCTCAAAGCAGTTTCTTTATTAACCAATGATATTCACAGCATACAGAGGAAAAGTCCACATCACTGCTGCACTGGCAGGGTAGTATTTAAAGCAGCAAGTCCTGCTTTAATGGACATGAATTCCAGGTTGACAGGATGACACCCCACCAGGCTTTCTCCAGGGTTTGTTACTAACAAGTAGGTATTGTCAGCCATAGACCAAGTCCTGCTTTGCTATTTTATACCAGATAAATAGGCTCAGTGTTGGTAACCCCAAATTCATACTTTTCCTTGAGCCTATTGTCTGTATGTGAGTGATATTTTAAAAGTATAGAATCCAGTATTTTCTTTAAACAAAATTATAAACTAACACTAGCAGTGATTTGGGATTAAATATTAGGATTTTATATGCTTTATATATACCCTCACGTTTAGTTTTCTTAATAAACCTGAAATATACATTATTTACCTAACAAAAAAGCCCTGAGTCACACATTAACTCTCCCAGTGTTTAAGTGTTTAAAGTGTAGTTTATCATTCTGTTATGGTGTTAGTCAATGTGAAAAAGAAGCGATAAGCATCCTCTTTTCTCCCTGATTGAGACTCTAGGGTACTGACCCTAGAGTCTGAGCCTGAGATGACAGACACAGAAGCATCGCAGGATTGCACCAGGCCTCCAGACAAAGAAAGAGGAAGAAAAAACCCAGACGAGGCACCCACATGGGCAATGGAAATAAACCAAGTATCTGAATTAATAAATATAAATAAATCCTTTTCGTTTGATTCAGTGGCATGTTCTCTGATGAAATATGTTTTTCCTTTAGAAGTATGGCATTTGAGGGAAACCGTTTCCCTGAAGTGGGGCTTTGTTGTCATGGATGAAAGCGTGAAGATAGTCACTCGCCACTGTTGGAAAGGGGGCTGCCAGCCTGGGGTGTCTGACTTGAGTCTCCACCTAATTAATGATCTCTTGTGTCCCCAAAGCAGATCACAAATCATAAATGCTCTTTGTTCATTCACCACTTTCCTTTAGCCACCAACTGGAGGCTTCTCTTGCACAGGGTTGTTCTTTAAGTTGGTGGGGCTCAGTCGCTGCCTTTCTGACCCACTGAGGATTATAAAACTACTTATGCCTTAGTACCATCCATCCAAGAAGATTTAGATCATAGTCTTTGGGAAAGGAGTTGGGAAATCATTTGATGTATTCATTTAAAAAGTTCTGTAATACTTGACTTCGGGAAGTAATGGACAGCTTTTTAATACAACAAACAGCGATTATTTTGTTCCTTTACTTTGTTCTTTTCAATCCCTTTCCTTTTTCATCAAGGTAATAATTGGTTTATTCCACAGTTTTAATTACCACCACCATCATTGCCATATATAAGGAACCTTAATATTATGCTAAAAGCTAATAGCCCTTCAAGAATGATATCTTAGGCACCAGAGAGATGTCTCCGTGACTAAGAATGCTTCTGCACACACATGAGGACCTGAATTGAGATCCTAACACCCATGAAAAAGGATGGGTGTGGCTCCCACACACCCTTGTAACCCTAGCAGTGTGGTGATGGGAGGCAGAGTGAGGGCATCTCTGGGACGCGCTTGCTTGCTACCAGACAGGTCCAGGAAGAGACTCTGTCTCAAAGGCATAAGGAAGAAAGTGAGAAAGGCACACTGGGTATTCTCCCCGACCTCTGCATATCACTCACACACACATAAAAGCACACGCATGCGCGCGCGCGCGCACACACACACACACACACACACTAAATAAACATAAGTAAATAGACAAAACATATGTTAGAATAGCATAGCTCTTTTACAAGTTGCCAAGAGCAGTTCACCCTTAGCCTGACCTAGGCTGCTCAAAAATATTTGAAGATACTCCTCTCTCCCCCTTTCAGTGGTACTAGGGTACAGGTCCTCCAGATAATTTTCTTTCAATCATTTTTGTTCCCACTCTTTATACTCCTCCCATCCCCCCATGATGCTCTGCACCTCACTTCAGGGCTGTCTCTTTACCATCAGCCCCTAAGCTTTTCATTTTACTTCTGTGTCTTTCAGTCTTGGGACTCCCTCCTGGTAGATTCTGGTAGAGGCCGGCTTCCGTGATCCAGCAATTAGATTTCCCTGTGTGAAATAAGAAGAGTAATAGAGATCAAAGAGACAAGTGACCTGTGCCATTGCTGGTCCTTGGACATAATGCCTGCTTTTAGTCCATGCCCTGGCAGTAAAATTATCTGTAAAATACATCACAACGTCTGCTTTGCTGACAATATCCACACATGCTCTCTTTTGGGAAACCAAATATTTACCACCTTTAAATATATCATCCATATGTCTTAAATTTCCACTGAAGCATCATAAAGATGCTAACGTCACTGCCATGTCAAAGTCAGCGTGTCCATCTAGTGAGCACTGTAGTTAACAAGAGATGTGTGGAACACACAGATGTAGGCTTTTGTGTCTTTCCACTGGACAATGTTTCTCTCCTGGGGCAGAGTCAACAATGGAATTCTGGGAGACTAAGGTAATTGGTAGATTTTGTGGAAAAAGCAAATTGAAATTATTGGCTGGGAAATAGTGACTGTGTCTGCTTCCATCCGTTTTGTTTTCTTTAGTTATCCCCGATCAACTAATAAACAAGGCTCTTCCTAAGGCTGCCGCATTATTTTCCTTACTTTCTCTATATGACTGTGTTCCTGGCTGTGCTTACTGGGGGGCTTTTTATAATTGGGTTCAAACACTTTAGTAAACATAGCGGTCTCCAAACTATCTAATCAAAACTAATCTCTAAATAACCAGGGAGGCTCTTATGGCCAAGAGATTTCCTGGTAGTGAAGAAAGCAAATCCTCCAACATTATTTTACTGCACCTGATTCTCTGGAGATCAAAGAAGTAAAGCTGATGTGTTGATGAAATTTAGCCTGTGACCATCATGTAAAATAACTCCATGTATCAACAATGTCATAGGAATTAAAGAAAGTGTTTTCCTTAAGGGAATTCTTTCAGTAAGAGCTGCTTCTCTGGGGAAGGTTCCAGTATCCAGCACTATTTTTTTTTAAAAGGGTTACCTTTCCAGAGAGGGTAAACAAAAGGCAGAGCATTGGCGTCTTGAATTATTGACGTCTCCATGGCTGTATCAAGTAGACAGATGTGGGAAAGGTGTGGTGGAAGACATGTGCAGGAACTTTGTTACTTTTTAAAATTTTTCTGTTGTAGCGTTTTGTAAAAAATGAATAGTCAAGGGCGTGGATAGATGGTGTAGTGGTCAAAAGCACTTGCTGTCAAATAATGATCTGAATTCAGATCCCAGCATCCATGAAATAATCCGGATATAACATAAGAGCTCCAAAATTTTGCTGCCAGGGTATGCACACAGGTCCAAGTTACACACACACACACACACACACACACACACACACACACGAACTTAAAAAAAAAAGAAGCAAGGAAGACCTACAAGTAGTTCAGGGATAGATTTCTTGTCCAACAGGCTTGATCCCCTGTAAAAGATAGGTAAGGATAAATATAAACATTTTCTGAATATCATATGTGTGTGTGTGTGTGTGTGTGTGTGTGTCATATAGACTATGACGGAAAATAACCTTTCTAAACCTCACCTTGAAGACTGGGATGGAAATGCTGTAGAGGGTTACCTTCTAACCGTATGTGAAGGACTGATGGAATAATGATTACAGCAATCCCTGGCATATTGCATATTGATATTTCATAAATGCGGCCTTCTCTCATGCTATTTCCCTCATTTTTAACAGAATACCAATAGTTTTATCGAAGGTGACTAACATGTAGCTTTGTTTTAGGCCAGTCAGCTAAATTAAAAAGAAAAGTCTGGGAAATGAAGTAGCAGCTGCAAGAATTCTGTGAAACAGGACAGAGAGGATGCTCTAAACTTCCTTATGAGTGCATGCTCAAGCTGACCATAGGAACTCTTGTGTATAAGCACGAAGGGAAAGGATCCATTGCTGTCTCTCTAGACATCAGAATGTCCTGATATTTATAGGCACAAATATCTTTAATGAATGATACTCTTAGGAAATCCACAGTAATTCATAAGTAGCAAAATATTTACTATGTTAAAGACTACATGTCTTATTAATGCTCGTTTGCTTTGCACATGTCATAAATATGAATGTCTTATTAGAACTTCGCATATGGAGGGAATTGAAGCTCCTAGAAAGTAACAAATTTGTTCAAAGTGGTAAATCGGGGGGTCTAAGTGGGGGAAAGCTCTCTGTAATATTCCTTTCTTTGTAGCTCTTTTAAATTAAAGCCCTAGTAAAATAATTATTTGTGAAGTGTTGTGCCAAGGTTGTAAACTGATTCTATGTTTAAGATAGCAGTCCTCAGTCTATAAGTCGCACCCCACTTGATAAACCTCTATCTCCAAAAACATTTACATTATGGTTCACAACAGTAGCAAAATTACATTATGAAGTAGCAAAGAAAATAATCTTATGGTTGGGGGCACCACAACATGAGGAAATGTATTAAAGGTCAGAGCCTTAGGAAGGTTTAGAGCCATTGGCTAGAGAAGAGAGTAGATTGCCTTTACACCATACAGTTCATTAAGGAAAGAAGTTGTGTGAGGCTCCTACCAGGTGATAAAGGAAAAAGTGTGATTGATACAAATGTCTGTGGACCACTTTACCAGGTGGAGATGGAAGATTCATGTAGGCAAGGGCTTTGATCTGTTTGTATTTGATATTTGATTCAGGCTGCATTTTCATTTTCAAATACTAACCTATGAGTGAACAAATCTGTATCCCTCTCATTCATTTGCTGATACCAACATGAATATTGGTAGCTGTGATACATTAGCTCCCTACTGATACCATTTTCTCACACGTGGTTCCCTTCCCTGTGATCTGTTTTCATGTGCCGGGAACTCCAGTTGGTCGTTTGGTACCCAAAGCCGAGCTGACAGCGCTCAGGGAAACCCATACTCACTGTACCACAGGGTATTTTATAAAACAGCACGTCACCCTTAATTATAGGAGAGAAATCGCCACTTTCCGAGGTGATGTGGATGCCTTGGATTATGTTAAGTAGGTGTTTGAGTCACTGAACTAAGGAATTTTATGGCAAACCTCAGGAAAGGCAAGGACGGTTAAGAAGTTACAAAGAAAATGGCTTTAAAACAGTCAGAGATGTTTGGCCCAACTAGGGGTACCAAATCATCCAAACACTTAAATCTAAAGTTTCTCTTACCTGATATTAGTCTGTGGATCGATATTTATTAATACACTGATATATTTAAAATCTAATTAAATATAAAATAGGATTAGAAACAGTATGCAAAGCCTAATACTACTCTTCAGAGAATATATAGAATTAAACACATATATTTTATATTTGTATATATGTAGAAAAAGTTTAGAGTATTAAAATTGTCTTTGAAGGAACTGAACTGATGATAATTCTTGTCTTTGTGTTCTTCTTTTTCTAACTATTAGATTTTTGTACATAGAAACCAAAACTTAGAGCTGATTGAACTTTTATGTGCCCATATATAATGAATATAGACCTCTAAGGAATTTCATGTCAAACATCCCAGCTAATAAGATCCTTCTAAAGCAATGTGGGTGTGCTGCAGCACACCGTGTCCACCACACTTCCCAACACTTACAAACGCTAAACATGGAGTGTAAATGTATCCTAACTCTCTGTGAGGCCAACAGTGTAGTTTTTAATTTATGGAGCCCTTAAGAGCTCCAGAAGGGGAAGAAATGGATTCAAAATGCAGCTACACCATTAATTGGCTCAGACCAGCCCCTTGACCTCTTTCAGCCTCAGTCACCTCAATTGTGGCATGAGGATAATGATGCCCCCTCTTAGGATGGTTTGAGTATTAATTTGGAAAAGGTGAG
Organism: Arvicola amphibius; assembly: GCF_903992535.2. Lineage (NCBI taxonomy): Eukaryota > Metazoa > Chordata > Mammalia > Rodentia > Cricetidae > Arvicola > Arvicola amphibius. The sequence goes on from NC_052058.2 coordinate 159,318,783, forward strand.
ATGAATGAACGTAGCTCTGTGCCCCCTTGTATGATGCACAGGTTCAGAGTTGAGAGTGATGGACTTCAAAGCCTGGAACTGTCCACTGCTGCAAACAGTCTGGATAAGAGATTTCACAACTCAAACCTTGTCAGGATTTTGCTTATGGTATATTTTTATTTAAAATTTTATTCCTGATTCTGCAACATTCATCTCTATGCATTCAAATTTGGGCATGTTTACCCATAGGATCACTTGTTTACCTTCGAGGCTCCATGCTTTCCTCTATCTTTAGGTATATCCTCACTTTGCCTCCTATGTGTCTTCCCTTTAAACAAAATAATGGGGAAATGCTAAGATGTTCACTGAAGCCTCTTGGAGAAGGCATCTTCCCAGTTCGATGAGATCACAACTGGGGAAACATAATTTCTTGATTAGAAAACTTTTCTAACTTCCCCACCTCCCTGTTCCCCAATCTACTGTTGTGATTGACGTCTCTTGTTCTTGACTGAATTCTGCTCCTCCTCTCAGGCTCTCAGCATCTTAGCACTTCGTCTTGTCAGACCCCAGATTGTCTACCCATGTCAGACCAGCTAGTCTTAGTTTGTCACCTACTTTAACCCACAGTAAGATTTCACGTAAGAGATTCCTCTTAACTCCAACCCCATCTCTTACCCTTACCCCATCTCTAGTGCTAAGCCACTAGAATTGGAAACCAGATGAAAAGGACCAGCACCGTTCTCCAGAAGCCAAGAGCAGGAAAGCATCCAGTCCTCCAAGCCTGGGGTCTTGTATTCTCTATTTATTTGATCAATAAATATTACATAAGCTGTTATCAAAATTAGAAAATACTGTTTTAAGATCAGCTTAAAAATCAGTGTTACCTTTATTAATTATAATCATACAGTTTTTAAATTATAAGTGCTAATGTATTATAGATCTCTGATTTCACTCTGATTTTGTACTGTGGTTTCCATGCTTTCATCTGCCGCCCATCGTATTCCTCTCTTGTTCTCCCTCCATCCTCCTGCGCTGTCCCCCTCATCAAATAACCACTCTTCCAGCGTTAGTTCATTTTTTTTTTCTGTTTACTACTGATAGAAAATATGGACTCTGTCTGTGTATGGCTTATTTCATTTTGCATGATGCCCTCTGGTTTGGTTCATTGTCCCCAAAGTGATATAATTGCATTCTTCTTTGTGGAGGAAAAATACTTAACTAGGTTTTTTTTTTTTTGGTGTGTGTGTGTGTGTGTGTGTGTGCGTGTGTGTGTGTGTGTGTGTGTGTGTGTGTGCGTGTGCGTGTGTGTGTGTGTGTGTGTGTGACATTCTCTTTCTCTCTTCATTGTGGAGAGAGAGGTTGCCTCGGATTTTGTCTGTTTCCTAGTGCTACATTAAACAATGGGCATTTCATTTCCTTCAGATCCAAACCAAGGGGAATGCTAACTCCGAAGCCACTTAACACCTATTGTCTCCACATCTCTTCTCACTCTTCTTTCTTTTATTCTGTTTCTTTCTTGTTTTATTTCAGTGTCTTGTTTTATTCTTTCCTCTCTTAGTGGTAAAGGACATAAAATATAAGGATTTACGTGGTGTCTACCAGCACAAGCCTATTCAAAGGTCTACCTGGGATAGAAAGTAAATTCAAGCCTATCCCAAGGAGCTTACTAACACCTTCTCCCAAACTGCAAAACAAAGGGGAGGTATAATTCAGTGACAGAGCCCTTACCTAACAAATGCAATGCCCTGGGTGTGATGCCAAGTAGTGAAAACAATTTGCTGACTTTGTTCTACATGGAATTAATTACAAAGAATAAAAAAATTGAGGGGTTGTAAATTTTACCCTTTGAGCCTTGGAATACATCCTATCCTGTAGCGGTGTTTTCATTTTAGATGGCAAAATGCCCTTCCATTTTATTTGCCAAATTCATCTTGGGTGGAGCAGATGTAACTGCCACACACACTGGCTTTTCTCATTTGAAAGGCTCTGTTTTTCAGGAATGCCATCCCTAGAGTTTGCCTGATAAACTTTGTCTCTACACTTCTCCCTCACTGGAGTCTTCAAAGATACAACTTAAGGGTCTCAGGGCTGTTGGCTCAAATGCTCCCGCTGTAGTCTGAAATCAATAGCTGGGCAGGAATGGTGACCAGCTGATACATTGCTACAAACCGGATGTCAGGCAAAGTGCTGAATTATGACAGATGGGAAATTCATATCTGTTTACTCAGATTGTTTCCTCTGTTTAGTTTCTAGCCTTCTGGACAAATAGGTTTCAGTTCTTTTAATAATTTTCTCTTTGCAGAACGTAACATGTCAACAAGTGACATACCATTCAAAAGCTAACAGTTTTCTTAGAAACCTATGGTAGGTGTCACTTGTTTGATAAATACATGCTGGTGTACCTTCCAGTAACAGAGGCAAATTAATGTGTGTGGAGCCTCACTGAAATGCATAGCAATGTTGATGACCTCCTTTGCCCATCTCATATTTTAAAAATCTCTGCCCTGAAGACTCGGAGTCTATTGTTCTGAGAAGCCATGTGTAATATTTGACATTGCAAGGAAATTCTTAGCCTCCAGAGCATGTGGTTATGTCACATCTGTAGGCAGGCACCAAGACAGAGGCAGTACAGACTCCCCTTTCCCTTGCCTGCAAGCTCCAACATAGGTATACTCACACATGCAGTTCAGTTACATTTCTTAAAGCTTATTTTCTTTAAAATGGCACTCTGTTTGTGACATTCCTCCAGCAATGGATTCCTTAAATAGTTTATCTAAAATCTCATATCTTGAATAAATTAATTCCCAGAATATATGTTATACATATTAAGTATCTACACACTTTGTACTCAGAAGGAAGAGAACTGAAATGTAAAACTAATGACTTCAACGTCAAGATAATTAGTGTCATCACCATGACTAGGTTTTGTTCCTGTTGTTGAAAGGTCAAGCTTTTCTTTTTTTTAAATCAAGATTGCTGCTCTCGTGTGGGTTTCATTTTTCTTAGTGATGAAGTTCTGCTTTAAGAAAAAAAGGTATAATTAGCTTTTTTTCTTTCTTTTTTACGTCTCTGCATCTAAAAAGTAAAATGCAGCTGCCAAAATTATTGGGAACTAGAAGCGATTAATTTAGGTTATATTTTAGAAGGAGCCAGCACTTTTCCAGTAGAGATCAGCAATACCACAGAAAGAAATTGTCTATTGAATGCCAAGTGCACTGTGGACCAAACTGGTTGGCACAGCCCTAAATCATGAGAGCCTTTATATTACTGTGAGACTAACTTAAAGTGAAAGCAAATTGCTTTCATTATTGGCGAAACCTTGAACACACCGATGTCTAACAGTTCTCTTTAGCTTCCAGAAACACTCCTCCGCTTGGATCAGAGTTGTCGAGAAGCATTGGTGCTTTCTTTTTGCGTAGACTTCTGTATAAAGTAACAAGGGCTAGCATATGAACACGGAAACAGTGACTATAGAAGAGCGTGGAGTTTCCTGAGAGAAGGGCAGGGATGCAAGTTCGTGTGAAGAGTAGCCATATGTGCGAAAGTGTGTACAACCTTGCTCTTCTACACATCTCGGTTCTGTTGAGACTCATCAAGAAGTCAGGAACATGAGGGCTGGAGAGATGGCTCCAGAGATGGAGAGGCTGCTCTTCCAGGGGATCCACGTTTGGTTCCCTACACCACATGGCAGTTCACAGTCATCTGTAACTCCAGGTTCAGGGGATCATATGTCCTCTTCCAGCTTCAGATATATCCATGCTACACAGCCATATGAGCAGGCAAAACATCCAATTAAAATAATAAAATATTTTTGAAAGAAACAACCTGTATTGCAACTCTGAAGTAAGACTCCCTACTAAATATTCCCTCTGGAGAGAATATGTGCCTTTTTACTGCATTTCTTTTATTATTTGGGTAAAAATTGATGTCCATATTCAGTGGTCTAGGCCTTTGGAGGTGAAACGACTCAAACCTTTTTCCAGTACAATATCCCGTCATTGGAAGATATGAGTATTTGTATCAAGATAATTGTATCCAGATCTTTAATAGGAGTGATCATTTATGGTCAGGTGGAAGGAGGTGCTTTTTTTGACGTCTTGTCAGCCTAAGGGATGAAACTAAAAAACAGGCCATCTAGCAGGTTAGACCACCCTAGGCTTTTCCCATATTATCTACTTCATGGAAGCCTGCACCTGGGAAATTGTATAGCAGATGATAATTTAGGGAATCATATATAGTAATAGTGAGTGTTTGCCTATATTAAAACAAGGTGTTCCAAGGACAAAATAAACGACCTTCTGCAGAAAATACTTGATTGTTGATTGTATGCTAATAAATATTCACGGGGGGGGGGGAGGATCTTCCCAAATGTAATTTGAGTGAGTTCCTGAGCTCCAGCTGGAGCCTGAAGAGAGGAACTCTGGGGATCAACCCAATTCTGAGAACTCAGGCCGCAGGTAATTTGCAATGCATAGCTGTTCCCTTGGTTTGAATGATATCTATGAATACAGACGATTGCTACGGAAGGTCTCACAGTGGGCCTCTTGGCACTTGGTGCACAATCCCACATTTCATTTAGCCCAGCAGGCCTAAATGAGTACTCACTGACAAGTGGCACAGAAAACATTCACGCTAAAGTAGCTGATAACTCGTTTCTGCTTGATGTTCTCATCATCAGTGGTGTTGTATAATTAGAGTTTGACTTTCTTCCCAAAGTCTCCATAGTTTGACTCAGAAATTGACATTTAAAGGACTTGTATTGGACAAAGAAGAAGGGGGAGAAGGGAAGTAAAGGAGAGAAAGAGAGAGAAAGAGAGAGAGAGAGAGAGAGAGAGAGAGAGAGAGAGAGAGAGAGAGGGAGGGAGGGAGGGGGGGAGGGAGGGAGAGAGAGAGAGAGGGAGAGAGAGAGAGACAGAAAAAAGAGAGAACAGGAATTGGTTCAGCAAGGACATATGGGATTGGGATTTGAGTCAGCCTTTCTGGTTGCACTTTAATAACTACATAACCTTGAAATTTGTCTACTTTCTCTGAACACTCATTTTATCAAGAAACAGGAAAAATAACCTCGACTATTGAGAAGTGTTGGAAGAATTAGGTGTACTTTTCTAAATGGCTGGTACCTTTCTATCATGTAATAGTAGGGTTTGAATTTTGGGGAACACATGGTGCCCGGTTTTAGTCACTATCAGGAGAAGGGTTTAGGAGGTGTGGCCTTGTAGGAAGTATGTCACTGGAGGTGGGCTTTGATAGTTTTTACACTCTCACCATTTCCCTGTTCCTCTCTCTGCTTCTTGCTTCTGAAATTATGCCTGCTGCCAACTGCCAGCTGCCGTGTCTTCCTACCATGACTGACGCTTAACCCCCTGAAACCATAGACCCAAATAATCTCTGTCTCCTATCAGTTGTCTTGGTCTTGGTGTATTATCAGTAAAAGAAAAGTGACTAAGACAGGGACCAGCAAATGGGGTCACAGCTGCTGCGAGTGATATTCGGCTAGACAGAGGGGGTTTACATAAACTCAAACCTCTTTCTTGGGTTTGCCAGAAACTGCAGATGCTCCCAAGCTTATATTCGAAATATAATCAAGGCAAAACTTTCTTTTCATTTAGGCCTTTCAAGTTTAGGAAAAGCATTTCCGTCAGACCCCAAAGTCCTGACTAGTCCTTTCCTTAGGAACTGCAAATAGGAACAGAGAAGGAAAATGCAAATTTTATGCTGATGCTGAACTTAAAAACTTAAGTTCTGGGTTTACTAAATGTATTTCCCATCTCGTACTGGTCCAATGGCAGGGAGAGTGTCAGGGTATCACAGTTCTACCCCTAGGGAGTAGTGCTGTCTGGGGAAGCTGGGCAGAAAAGTGGACAGCTTTTAGCCTGATCACCGAGGTTTAAAATTTGGTTCTGACAGTGTCACTCACTCTGATCTTACACACATTAGTTCAGAACAAGAAAGCTCAGATTTACCCCTGTGTGGTGTAAAGCTGTTAGAAGGATTACGAAGAGTCATGGATCTGGCAGTATTTTTAAAGTAAACATATTGTTAGAAAATGAGATGTTGTTCTTTCTTTTATTGATATATAATGTTGTCTCATAGAATATATTCTGATTACAATTTCCCTTCCCTCCTCACTTCCTAGTTCCTCCCTACAATCCATCCCATCTGAATCCACCCCTTCCTGTCTCTCATGAGAAAACAAACAGGCTTCTAAGTGACAAAAGAAAAAGAAAAACTAACATCACAATAGGACAAAACAAACAGGAGGAAGAGCCCAAGAAAAGGCACAAAAACACACCGAGACCCACCTGTTTACACACTCAGAAATAGCATGAGAAGACGAAACTGAAAGCCATAGCACACGCCCCAATAACCTGTAGGACAGAAAGAGAGATTAAAAGATAAAGAAAATATTTTTAAGTTAAAAAAAAGACAGGAAATTATAACATTTTAAGACAAGGAACCTCCAACGATGCTGTTGAGTTTGTTGTTTGTTGATCATCTACTGCTGGGCATGCAGCCTACCCTGAAATATAGCTGTTTCCCTGGTGACATTCCCTTAGAGAAAACTAAATTTTTATTTGCACGTGGTTATCCATTGAGATTCCTTTTGTTTTAGGAAAGGAGACACGTGTCCCCTTCTCTTTTCATCTCTAGGACCCCATCTGGTGCAGATCTACACAGGCCCTGTTCAAGTCTCTCTGAGATCTTGTGTGTGTTAATCTTGTTGATTGAGATGGCCTTGTTTTCTTCGTGTTCTCTATCCCCTCCAGCTCTTACACTCTTTTCTCCTCATCTGCATGGTTCCCCAAGCCCCGAGGGGAGTGATTTGATGGAGTCATCCTATTTTAGGACTGAGTGTTCCAAGGTCTCTCTCTCTCTCTCTCTCTCTGCTTAATTTCTGGTGTGGTCTCTGTTTATTTCCATCACTTGCAGATTCTCTGTTGATGGTTGAGCAAGACACTGATCTATGACTGTAGTACGATGTCGTTAGTGTTCGTTTTATTGCTATGCTCTCTTAGTAGAATAGTAGTGTTTGGTTTTACCCATGGGCCCTGGGCTATCTAGTTTCAGGTTTTTGGTTATTGACATAGTGTGAGGTATGGGTTTCATCTCATGGAATGAACCTTAGTCAATTCAGATATTGGTTGGTTACTCCTTAAGTTTTGTACCATCATTGAACTAACATAGCTTTGAGGCAGAACACCTTTGTAGATAAAATGATTTGTGGTTGGGTAAATGTTTACTTTTCTCTTTTGGAAGCATGCAGAGTACCATCCTGTACTAAAGATTCTAGGATGAAGGGGTGAAGGCTGTATGTCAACACCAGTTCGACATCTTCTTGTTCTATAAGCTATGGAGATGTTGTCTTCAATATTGTGGCCTTGCCGTCAGTTTGTGGAAATTTTGCTATAGTCTAGTCAATAGCCTGGAGTGTTAGGGGATTCCCATGGAACCCCTTTGGTCAATAACTCAATTAGATGTAACCTATTCTCACTACTAGAAGCTTCATTTTGGTGACAAGAGATGCTAGCTGGGGTTCTATCTCCTGGATTATTTTTCGATTTCATTTAGATTACCTTCCTAAAATATAATTTAGGAATACTAACTAAATTTTAAATGTTAAATTTCCATACTACCCCTCAGATGGCCCTTAATTTTATCTGTCTCTTCTGATATTAATTTCTTCATCTCCATCTTTCTGCTCCCTTCCCACTTGATCCTCCTGCTCCCGCCATTCATTATTATCTGTTCTATTTCTCCTTTCCAGGGAGATCTGTCTGCTTCCCAAGTCCAAACCTCAGCTGCTTACTTTATACCTAACCTCTGTGGGTCTACATGTTGTAACTTGGTTATTATTGACTTAACAGCTAAGATACCTATATAAGCAAATACATACCACATTTGTCTACTTGGTGTAGGTTAAGTCACTCAGGGAGATTTTTTCTATTTCCATTCATTTATCTGCAAATTGCCTGATTTCATTTTCTTAATGGGTGAGTGATATTCCACTATGTAAATGTTCCACATTTTCCCTATCTATTTATCTGTTGAGAGACATCTAGGTTGTTTCCATTTATGGATATTATGAAAAAAGAAGCAATGAACATGGATGACCAAGTAATAGGATGAAATGTCCTTTAGGTTATTTACCCAAAAGTGGTATAGCTGGATCTTGAGGGAGATTGAGTCCCATCATGAGGTACTGCTACCCCGCCGATTTCAATAGTGGCTGTACAAGTTTGCAGCCCCACCAGCGATGGATGAGTGTTTCTCTTTGCTTCATATCCTTTCCAGCAAGAGCTGTCTTTTTTTATTGATCTTAGCCATCCTGATAGGTGTAAGATTCAAATCTCAAAGTAGTTTTGATTTGTATTTCTCTAATGACTAAAGAAAGTTAACATCTCTTTGTCTCTCAGCCATTTGTATTCTTCATTTGAGAAGTCTCTGTTTAGATCTGTACTCTGTTTGTAAATTGGGTTATTTGTTTTCTTCTTAACTATTTTTTAATTCTTTATATATTTTAGACATTAGCCCTCAATTGGATGTTTTACACCAGTTTTATAACACAAGTCAGGTACAATCTGGACCTATGCTTTATTAAATCTTTATTGATGCTGAGTCATGACAGAATTATAGAACTATTCTGCATATTTTCAGATTATATAGAGTAACCAGGATCAAACAAATGCTACACCTGAGACTCTAAGCATTCAATAAACAATGGGTGTGTTCTTGGTGATTTGTTACTGATCACCTGGCTCAGGCCAACACCTTCCTCAAAACAGGAATTGGGAAGAGAAGTTTGGGACCAATATAGAACAATATTCAATTGAACTTTACTGACCTTTATTGATGATCTGTTCATGGATATTTCCAAATGTTTAAATATCAACATGTAGACCTCACAACTAGAATGGAGAAAGGATTTGAAAGTGGTATGTGAGTGGATGGGTAGGTAGTTAGGTAGACCGAACAACAGACAGGCAGGAGATTATTGAGTATTATGATGTACCAGTATGTTACTGGTATATTATTATGTTAATACTCTCCAGAAATTAACTCATATTATCCTTATATGATTCTGCTGAGGTAAGAAATTTCTTCTTTTACAGGTGAAGAAATGGAAATGCATGGCGTTTATGTGACTTGTTCAGATTTATGATCTGAATATGATCAGACTTGGTATGTGAACCTAAAAGTCTGAGTCTAGAGTTCCTGCCTCATCAATAATGAATGGGGAAAAATAAGTGTATAAATGCTGTACAAAGCTTTGTCACAGTGCACAAAAAAGCAGACAAGTATTAGAAAAATAAAATGCCACCTGGGTCAAACATTTTATAACTCAATGAAAATCTTTTCGACCTGTAAGTAGATACAATACACATCTGTCAGGGACGGTGAGCAGGTCCTCATCACTACCTTTGAATAGATGATAGAAATATGATAATTATTACAGATGCCAGTTTTCGCCATAATATCCCAGGAGTCTGTGCGGCACACTTTCCTGAAGCTGTGCAAATTGACCATACAAGACAAAAACGTCATGATGTCATCTTTTCTCCACCTTGCAATGTTGAATCCCCATTTCTTACGTCATCATGAATACAAAGATCAAGCCTAAACATGTTGACAGAGTATCGTTGTCGGCTCTCCCTGCTCCGTACAGCTTGCTCGTATGCGATAAGGAAAACTGAAACCCTACTAAGTTATAAGAATGATAAACCAGGGGCTGGAGAGATGGCTCAGCGGTTAAGAGCATTGCCTGCTCTTCCAAAGGTCCTGAGTTCAATTCCCAGCAACCACATGGTGGCTCACAACCATCTGTAATGAGGTCTGGTGCCCTCTTCTGACCTGCAGGCATCCACACAGATGGAATATTGTATACATAATAAATAAATAAATATTTTTTAAAAAGAATGATAAACCAGTTACTTGATGGGAGAGTCAGAATAATAGCATGTGTCCTGAATGGAAATACAGTTTTTTCTCAGTGCAGTTCAAAGACAGGCTTTAGGGATAAATAAAAATTGTAGGAGAAAATGAAAAGGAGATTCTAAGTATAAAAATCAAGGATGACCCTAACTCCTCAGGAGCTTATAGTGAGGTAATGAAGACAAATTTGCTCATATATAAAACTCACCTTACTGCGGCAAGTTCAATAGAAGGGAAGGCACCTACATCTTGTCTCTGTACATACCATTTCATTGCTCTCTCTCTCTCTCTCTCTCTCTCTCTCTCTCTCTCTCTCTCTCTCTCTCTCTCTCTCTCTCTCTGTGTGTGTGTGTGTGTGTCTGTGTGTGTGTGTGTGTGTGTGTATTTAATGCCTCTGTTCTCACTAGACTTTTCTCCTGTCTACAGTTTCATATCACATAGCCAGAAATAGGCACTAACTAAATGCATACTAAATCAAATGAATATACCCAAAAGCAGCAATCACATGGAACCACCAAGGGGATGATTAATGAAATGTAAATCTGGAAACCAGTGGCCAGAGAAAGGCCAATTAGGTCTAACTTTATTAAACTGTTACATCTCCCAGGAGAGGAACTTACTTAGCCGGAGGAGGACCTGTCATTTCTACTAATCCATGCCTTTGCCTTTGGGCCAGTCCACAAATGAATTACCTCTGACAAGCCAGGTTCGGCCTTATTTTTAACCCAGAAGAATTTTTATAAAGCATTTCAGTAAATTCAGAGACCATCGTTACAAACAATACCTCTGGAAACTAAAAGCTTGTCAAATTATTTCAACAAAAGGCGGGTTCCAGCTTCGAGTTCCCTCCCTAGTTCCATGTGTGACAATTTAAGAAATCCAGAGACACTGCTTCAAGTATGGGGGGGCGGGTTATTGGGTTGCTGTTCAACTTTTGTTATAACAAATATCAGAGATAATTAATCAACAAAGGGGGATAATTCATTTTGGCTAACAGTTTGGGAAGTTCCAGTCCATGTTCATTTGACCCCATATCCTTGAGCCAATGGTAAGACAGCAGTTCATAGTACATGGTAGACAATGATCCTAGGCCTCTCACTAGGTCCCGCCCTTTTAAGCTTTCCCTTCCAGTGTAATCCCTCAGGAAGTTTTAGTTCTAGTTGTGTGTATATTGAGAATTAGTTCCAACCACCTAGAAACTACTTCAGTATCTACCAGTAGATGGACATTATTTTTCTGTTTGCCTGTCTATGTATTAATATCTATCTCTACCCATCTATGCTATCTACTGTAGTCCATCACAACATGCACACACACACATGCATACATACGAGCACCCCCCCACACACATATGCACACACGAGGAATAGTATTTAACAATAAAGCAGAAGGAAATCCTATTTTTAACATAGGCCACTCAGGGACATTCTACAGAATTGAATGAGCCAGTTACAAAAGGGTTAATACTGTACACACATTAAGGGTGAGGAATATATAAAGCAGTTTAATTCATAGAAACAGAATATAAAATGGTAGTTGCCAGCAGCTAGGCATAGGAAGAAGACTTTGGAGGGATTATTTAATGACTCAGAAATGTTATTAATTTTAAAAAACTATATCCATGTATACTATGTATCTTAATCCTAACCACCCCTCACTTCCTTCTATGAAAGCCTCCAGAAGTTTCTATCACATCTCCCTCCCAAGTTCATGTCCTCCTTTTATAAATTTGATGTATTATTTTTTCTTTTTCTTTTTTTTTTTTTTTTTGGTTTTTCGAGACAGGGTTTCCTTGTAGTTTCTAGAACCTGTCCTGGAACTAGCTCTCATAGACCAGGCTGGCCTTGAACTCAGAGATCTGCCTGCCTATGCCTCCCGAGTGCTGGGATTAAAGGCGTGCGCCACCACCACCCGGCTGATGTATTATTTTTTTAAGCCACTTGCTTCAATTAGCACCAGCCATGTGTGTTTGGGAACGGGGTCATCCACTGGGGTTTGGGAAACCTAACAATGGCCACAATGGTAAGGAGAAGAGATAACCCTACCCATAGCAACCATCAGTTGCTGGTAACTTCTTGACTTGGGGAAATTGCTTCTCCTATCTCAGCTTCTTGACTCAGGAAACCATTCCCTCCCATTCTGGTGTTTCAGATGGCTTGATCTTATGCTGGTCACATATGTGTAAGTACACCTAGATCCTGTGAGTTCCTATTTGTAACAACCATGTAATGACCAGGACAGAATGCCACCATGCTACTCCCCATCCTCCAGTTCTTTCTGTCCCTTCTGTGATGTTCCCTGAGACTTGATGGGGGCAGAGACAGTGCTTTATGTAGATACTTGAAAGCTCAGTGTTCTTATTCTCAGGGGCTTTGACCAGTTACGAAGTTCTGCATTAATGGCTGCTACCTTCTGCAGTAAAAGCTTCTCTGGCCGAGGCTGGCAGAAGCACCAGTTCATGGACCGATACAGAATTTTAATGATTCGAGGCAAATAGATTTTAAAGATCTTTTAAACAACATGGCTTGTATTGGGCAGAACTGTGTTAATAAATAAATCTGAGGGAATTGGTACCATGTACATTTATAATATTTTTTAATTATTGCTATAAATATAGTAATTTTTACATCTTTGAACTTTGTAGTTTGACTGTTAGGAGGTGTGGGCAGATTCTCAGTGTCCTTCACCTCTCAAACACACATTTAAGCTCTGTGACTTGTCATTCAGTTTATACCATGTCTTCTTGGGTAGAACTATGGTATTAACAGAGTCTGAGATTATTTCCCTACTTAATTGATTAAGTTGATTGGCTTTTTTATTTACTTTAAAAAAATCTTTTCTCATTTCAACCAATCCCAGTTCCCATTTCCTCCCCTCCTCCTGCTTTCCCCTCCTTTCCCCCCATCCCACCAAAAATCCACTCCTCAAAGAGGGTAAGGCTTCCCACTGGGGAGTCAACAAAAGTATGGCACATCACTTTGAGGCAGGACCAAGGCTCTCCCCACTATATATAGACTGAGCAAGGTATCCCTCCAAAGAGAATGGACTCCAAAAAGCCAGTTCAAGCACTAAGGATAAATCCTGGTCCCACTGCCAGTGACCCCACAGACTGCCCCAATTATACAACTGTAACCCACAGAGGGCCTAGTTTGGTCCTATGCAGGTTCCCAGCCCCTGACTCCCTGGAGTCAGTGAGCTCCTACTAGCTTGGTTCATCTGTTTCTCTTGATCCCTTTGCATATATTATCGCTCCTCCCTCTTTGCGACTGGACTCTGGAAGCTGGGCCCGGTGCTTAGTTGTGGATCTCTGCATCTGGTGTGGACAGTCCTTCTGTATATGTGCTATTGAATTTTTATTGGTTAACGAATAAAGAAGCTGTTTCATCCAGTGGCTTAGCAGAATAGAGCTAGGTGGGGAAAACTAAACTGAATGCAGGGAGAAAGAAGGGGGAGTCGGTTAGATGCCATTTAGCCACCGCTGGGAACAGACGAGCCAGAACCTAGCCAGTAAGTCACAGCCATGTAGTGATAACAGATTAATAGAAATTGGTTAAATTGAGATGTAAGATTTGGCCAATAAGATGCTAGAACTAATGGGCTAAGCAGTGATTTGATTAGTACAGTTTCTGAGTGGTAATTTTGGGAGTCTGGGCAGTCTGAAAATGAATAAGCGGCTTCCAACAACATGCATCTGCTTCCATCAGTTGTTGGATGAAGGTTCTATGATGACTTTAAAAAAATACTGTTTATTTTTTAAATAAAAATTAAAAAGATACTATTTTTTATATGTATATTTATGACTGCAAGCATGGAAGATCAGTGAATACTTGTAATACCTGTGGAGGCCAGAAGGAGGCACTGGAGCGCCTGGGCCTGGAAGGCAGTGGTTGTAGCTCTCAGGTGGGTTCCAGGAACTGAATGCAAGGACGCTACAAGAACAGAGAGTACTCCAGATGACACCGTCATCTGTCCCCTGGGAGGGGACTGGCTTTGAACTTGATGAAACTCTCCAGGTTTCACACTACCTATAAAGACCTGAGAAAAGAGATCCTGTTGTCAAGAAGTTCAGTTTTTATGAATTAGTCTCTAGATAAAATAATAAGTTATTTCAATACTTTTCAAGACAAGTATATCAACGGCCTCACCATTAATACATTTCTTCACAAAACTAAATTTTAACAATTATGCAGCTGGCCATAATAAATGCTGCACTGGATTGATGACCATGAGAATTTATTGTCCCTTTATTCATTGTTCACTGAGAAGTGTGCCACAGACTACAATACTCATGTTGGTATGGCCAATGTAAAATACCTTTGTCGTCCTCCTTGATTATTTTAATAAACACCAACTGCTGCTTTATGCTGAGGTCAGAGGGTACAGATGCAAGGGAGACTCTCATTACCTGGAAGGTGATGGCTTAGGTTATGTTTTGTGAAGGGAATGGGAAAGTAAAACCAAAACTCTTATTTTACATACAATTAAGATAGTCTTCTAGTAGATTCACAGAAGTTAAATCAATGCTAAGTAGAGGGAAAGTGTGGTCTATCCTCAAAGAAGTCACTGTTCAAAAGCTACTTTCCTGAGTAGATGGCATTGAATTCTTCTGGGAGCAAGTAAGACTCCAGATTTTCTTTAAAAGGAGACTTAGATATGCCAACCCAGTAGAAGACAAGGCTTGAAACTTGGTTTTGGAGCTGGTATGCAAACGGAATTCCAGTTCTTGGGTCGTAATGTGTTAGGGTGGTTTAGAGAGAGAGAGCTCCTAGTACTCTTGACAGAAAGATCAGTAGAGCTTGTGGGACAAATTCGGAGTGAAGACAACAGCTTGACCAGTGACCGAATGCTGAATCTGAGAACCTGTGTTCAGACTCCAGGTGAGTTAAAGACACGAGAGGAATGAAACATGAACCAGACTGCTAAGCGCAGCGAGAACAGGATCACACAAGACACGGAGAAGAGTCATACAGCCGCTTCTATCTGTGGGAATGAAGATCCCAGCGACTGAGCCTCGCCTGATAAATAATTAGCAAGATAGGATGGGTTACAATTTATTTTAGGACTGACTTTGGCTGTCTGGAATCAGAGCAAGGGTGTATGGCAACTAAGCTCTTTTACCAGTGCACAGAAAATTTATGCGAGCTTAGACTAGGGTAGTCATGATGGTGAGTGAGAGAAAAAGACAAATACTAAAGATATTTAAATAGACAGATATAGATACTTTATAATGTGACTTAATGTGCTGGGAAAAATGGGTTGCTTACAGAAGTTAGCTGAATCTCAGAGCACGAGATCAAATTACTTATGGAGGTATAACTCAGCACATAAATTCAACTGCTAAAATATGCATATTAGAAAAAATTATTGCAATTTTACTATTGTTCTTTTCAGAATCTCTAAAATTATGTCACATAATTAGTGTTCTGATTCGTGGAATGGTGCTGCTAAGTGCATTAAAACATAATAAGTCTACATTTCCTGAAAACTGTTCTATAATATAGTGTTATCATTAATTATGATTAATTCACCTCCATTTCCCACAAAAATCCAAATATATTGTTTTCATCTTGAGAACATTTGGAAGGTTTTTGTGTGTGTTATTTTCTATCAATGTGACTGTCCAGCCTAAACCTCTGCAACCCTGGAAACATACCCATTGACAATGAATTCCCACTTGTTCTGTTTTATAAGATGTCTTATAAGATGTATTATAAGATGTCTAGCATTTTGGAAATCATTTTAAAATATGTGATATTTTAAATATTTTTGGTTCTCTAATTTTGAAAATTAAATGTGCTTTCATACAACAGTTATCAAGGCCAAAGAGAAACAGAATAGTATTGACTTGCCAGCATTTATACATTTATGTTTTTTTCATTTTTCAAACCAAAGAAGATTCTATCTAATGTGATACAGCGTCCCTACAATTATTTCACTGTTCCTTGTGGCAGCTAAAGGGCTTCTGCTTTCCAGTTCCCTCACAGCAAGCACTTAGCTCTTTTGTAATTAATATTTGCATTTTCCCATATGGATAGAGTACCTGAAAGAAATTTTATTTGGAAAAAACTCTGCATAATATTTTAGTATACATCAATTTATTTAGTGATTCATCTGTGTGCTGTTTATTTTCATTAAACAAACCAGGCCAGGATATTAGTTTTGAACTCTTGTTTTAAGGCTATGGCTTGTTATGCAGAGTCAATGCCAGGTCACCGAGAGTTCAATAAGATATACCTCATTGAGGCATAACCCAGTTCATCTTCTGCCTAAGTTAAATCACAATGATAAGTAGGATGTGCGCTTGAACATTGCTAATTCTTGTTTCACCAGAATTTCATGTCATCTCGTGGTTATTACATCTGTCCAATTACGAATGATCAAATTGGATTATTGTTAATTAGTGGGTCTGTCTCATAGTACAGAGGTCTCGTTGGGTGTATTTATCTATTTAAGTGGTCTGTCTTCAGATGCAGAAAGTCAAATATCCTGTTTGAAAGGAAAAAAATCTGGTGGAAAGGAGAAGGCTGAAAATAAAATTTAGTTTGTACATACTAAGTGAAATAATTATTTCAATATAGTCTTGGTAAGCTTTTGATAAAAGTTTGCTGTGTTCTTAAGTATCTTTGAGCAAAAGTAACACTGGCTATGCAATATAGGCTACTTATTTATCTACTGAGAAATGGCATACGGAGCTTATGAAAATAGATATTTTTGATAAGAATAAACAGCTCATTTGAAAAATCTACAAAGAGCAGATTTAGAAACCTATGATGATTTATAACACCATAATAGCGCCCATCCAGGGAATTCTCTGTCTGGCTGCATACGCCATCACAGAACCGTGATGGACGCACACAGACTTACTCTGTACAGCTTGATGCCTATCCTTGAGATGAAAACAGAGCGTGTCCTCTCTGCAGACGCCAATGGGCTTTTGAGCAATGATTTCTGCTCAGACCACCAGAGAAGTAGCTATGGCTTGCATTTGATCAAAGGGATCCACCGTTTTCAGTCCCCAGCATTGTCAATTGAAGTGATGGTATTGTCATATTGTGACAAAGACCTGTGTAAAGTCGTGTGTCATGGTGGCACTAGAGAGGTCTGAAACTCTGGGGCTTCATATGACCCAGGAGTTCTTTCAGGCGTTATTTATATCTTGGTCCAGAATAAAAACATAGGTTGTAGAATAGGAAGGGATTTCTCTTTGCTTCCCATTGAGTACCCTGTAGGAATCTGTTTGCCTCGGTTTTCATGTCCTTTTGTATTGATTTTGCCTCCTCAATTCTCTTTCAGGAGTAAAATGAAGTTATTAACTATCTCTGCCCGGTAGTTCCAGTCACTCTCATCCTCTTCCTCCTCTTCTTCTCCATGAGATAAACATCCATATAAAGAGTGTCATCTCAAATCTAGCGCCAAAATCTAAAAGGGTGCCTGTGGCTGGAGCTTTGCTGACTTATGCGTCACTATAAAAGTTTACTTATCACCTTCATTTCTTCTCTCTCTCTCTTTCTCTCTGTGTGTGTGTGTGTGTGTGTGTACACGTGTGCATATACAGGAGCTTGTAAGCACACATCTTCACTCAAAAATAAAACAAAAGAGCAAAAAAAAAATGCTTACTGTGTCCTGGGCAGTGTGAGAGGTGCTTGAGAAAACGGTTCGTAATAGACGAAGTGCTTCCCCTTTATTTATTTTATCGTGTGTTTGTGTGTAGATACTTTTGGGGACTGGTATAGGCACCCATGTGTATACATGCACTGAAGATTAGGAGGAGGACATTAGGAGACACGGCCTATCGCTCTCTACCTTCTTCTTTTGAGACAGGGTCTCCTACAGAATCTCATAAGCAGGAGGCAAATCAAGCTCCCGGGAGCCCATATCAGTCTGTCCCTCACAGCACTGAGATTAAAGTCCATGGCCACACCCAGCTTAGCAAAGCTACTTTGAATGCCTTCTCTACTAGACTTGCTACTGCTCCGTAGGTGCTTGTGTAGAACCTGGGAAAGAATCGTTCGATGGAATTGTGTGAGGGTAGGTCTCTGCTCCTTCCCCCAGTGTTTAAATCTAGCAATGATTTATCAGGGGTCCTTGTGTAGAAATGGACAAGTTAACAGTCCCGGAGCCTAAAGTAAGAAGTCTTAAGTGAGACAGAAACAGGTGTGCAGTGTCCCAGAATCTCCTCGGCCCACTGCAAGGTCTGATTGCATTCAGTTGTTTATGATTAGCTAGTTAGAGAATTGGGCTATGCCATTTTTTGCTCCTAACTAGATGACAACTTAGTTTTCAATTGAACCAATGATTCTTTTCTTGAGGAACATGTAAAAGGAATGGACTGTCTGGTCAAAGATGTGGAAATTCACAAAGATAACATCATTTCTAAGTATGGTTGTGCTTAGCCTTTCCCTTTACTGAAAAGGCTGCGGATGTGTTTCAGCAAGCATGCTGAAACTGAAATATAGTCTGTCCTCCTTGGAAAGAGATTGCTTTAAATTGGATAGATTTCCCTCACTTTTAGTGAAATATTTTGAAAATTATGTCTTAGTAAACCAGACTCCGAATGACAGGGTTGGATATATCCTTCAGTTTAAAATGCAGGCTCTTTTTGTGGCGAATGAATTTGTTGTGGGAAGGTATTTGGAAGTAAAGCCTCAGAATAATTTGGGGTGAGGAAAAATACTGTTTTAAAATAAACCAATCTATCATTTTTGAATCTTAAAAGTCATCATATTTTGAAAGAAATAAAATTAATAATTGTCCATAGTACAAAGAACATATACTTGCATCATAGCATTAATGATTTTAAATAAACTCGAAATTTAACGGATTTTAGTATTACACTGTGACCTTGATGATTTTTTTCAAAATTAATTAATACTTTGGGAGGTAAATATTGAAGCTCTGATTTAATTATTTCCTGACTTGGTCCATGTCTTGGCAACTGGATAAGCGATTCCCAGAAATAGTGGTCCTTTCCTTTCCAGCTCAACTTTCCCATCACTCCACACTGCTTATGTTGCAGTGTTTCTGCCTAGATGCATCACGTCTGGAAAGGTCCCTGTTATTCTGATAAAAGTACTCTTTCCTGAGACCTGTATTTCGTGTGTGGACCGGGAGGAGGGGAAAGCGAGAACGCCAAATTGTGAAGAGTACTCGTTGCTGTGAGGCTCCATCCAAAACGGGCTTGTAACAAAGTGTACAGTCTTGTAGCCCAGCTGTGTGGAGCATTGATTGCTTCTGCCTAGAGCAGGGATACTGTCAAGTTGCTCTGTGAGTTGAGTCATCTATTGACAAAGAGCTACCAGCCCGCAGATAATGCTGTGCAGAGCTGCTCTCGCTGCTCCCTCTGCTCCCACGATGAACCGCTTATAGCAGCTGTCAAAGACACCGAGGCATCCGGAGAGAGAAAAGACGTTTACAACTGCCTGGAAGAAAGGGGTGTGTGAGAGAGAGCCTTTCTATGCAGTGCTGACCAAAGAAAAGAGTAGGCACCAGTGCAGCATGAATGCATACCTCACCAAGCAACACAGCTGCAGCCGGGGGTCCGATGGGATGGATGCTGGCAGGAGTGCCCCCACCCTCGTCAGGGATGCCCACTGTGCCTGTGGCTGGCAGAGGAATGCTCAGGGGCTCGGGTACAGTTCTCAAACTATGCCCTCCTCGGGACCTGGGGGCGCGGCTTCAAACAGGACCAAGCTGGTCACCTTGTGGGACAGTGTACGGAAAAGCCCCCACAAGACCAGCACCAAGGGCAAGGGAAATTGTGGGGAGCGTTGTGCCTGCCCACATGGTTGGTTCAGCCCTGCACAGGTGAGCTTTTTCTTCGTGACTTTTGTTCTGTGTTGTAGGAAAGTTGTGTTTAAGGTCAGGGTGGCTTGAAAACTTTGCTGAGTCCTTGCTGCTGACTGGTTTGTCTGCTTGGAAAAATGTTAGGCCAAAAAAAAAAAAAAAAAAAAAAAAAAGCCTTCTAGTTTCACACGTGTTTGTGGTTTTACACTTCTGGGCAGCGAGTAGAAAACCGGGGGTGCTGAGCGTAACTTTTCTTCCAGCTCATATTCTCAGATCCCCACATGATGCTTAGGATTCTGCAGCAGGGTCTATGGGTGAATCACAGCTCATTTTTCTCTTAGCCTCCTTTTAGAATTATTAATATTATTATTTTAAGGAATAGAAAGAAAGTGAATTTTAATCAGACACTTCCCACTGTGATAAAAATAAAAGAACATTTATTTTTTTTCATCAAAGAAGAAAAGAGAAACTTGATGTGTTTTATTCTGGTTTTTCTCTTATGATACTATGTGTCTTTTCAGTTATGAGGGAGAAAATTTGTTTCTAGTGCATAATTCACATTACAAGTGAAAAGACGAACTGGAAACAAGAGAAAGGGTGATCCTACTTATAATAAAAGAGGGAAACACATTTAATCACAAAGAAGCAATACGGTCACTTATATTTGGGCTACAACCGTTTCTCTTTTTCTCTTACAATGCCTTTTTGAACTTAGGCATATTAATTTAATTTGATTCCTAATGATTTTTCTGCCCTTGAACTACCAGCATTTACCAGAAAGAAAATGAACTCATTTTTGTTTTCCTGCTTTTGACAAAAGGGGAGGGGGCAACTTCCTGCAAATGCTATAAACATAAATAAGATGCACCTGTAGACACTATCATAATCACAAAGCAGAGATCACTCTTAAATATGCACTGGGAAGAAAGGCTGTGTTGAGGGGGGAGGGATCTCAATTTCAGCATTTTTAATACAATTGAGAAGTGAAGACTGATTACAAATGAAATGTTATGATCGAAGAGGTGTGGAAAGAGTTTTAATATCAGTAATAGTTTTTCTTAAGGACTTCCAAGAATGCCATATCTCACTAATTTTTAGTGGTATGGTTATGTATTCATGGCCAAGTATTTGGTGTTTTGATTCATTTGGTATGGAATTAGCTTTACTTAGAAAGACAGAATCTCCCATCATGCATTATTAGTTCAGCTCTAAATAGAACCTGGTGTTGGGAAATGTAGGCAAATTTTAAAGTAACTAAGAACTCCAAACTGCATAAGGAGCCTTGGCGATTATGATGATTCTCTGTGTGTGCTCATTGAGAAAACATGGGTTTAATATTCCTCAACCTATAAGTATGTATATACATATAAGTACCTATAAGTAGGCTGCATTAGGACAAAACTTACTCAATAACATGTACCTTAAAATGTTTACACAGAGAAATCAAATTTGGTTTATCATTCAAATCCTTTTTTCATCCAAGGGAGAATATGCTTTTAGTTTCATAAATGACAATTTCCCAGATCCAAATCCTTGCTACTACCTTGTAATAACAACATAACGAAAATCTTAATAAGCACTCCAGCCAAGGCAACTTCTTCCTTTCTTCCATTTTAACCAAGTCAGTTTCCTGCTTGCCTGAAATTTATAACTGGTTAATACTTTAAGGGATTAAAATAGACTCTGCAATGATAATTAAGGGGCAAGTGACATATGAGAGGGCAGTAAATCACAGCAGCCCCGATCTCCTTACCCCTTAGCGTACACATTACTTGGAATATTCTTGTCACTCATAATACTTTATTATTAACTAGAATAGTGAACCTCAATGTTAGAGTCATAATCCCATATTGTTCAAGCTTTCCAATGTTATGACCGCCTTTCCTCAGCAGAATTTTTCTTTCCAGTCTTTCTTATCTCTGGCCTGCAGAAGTCCTTTTTTGGGCTGATTAGTCCATCCTCCCCTTTTCTGCACCCATCCAATCAGATGATAAGAAATAATTAACTTCTTAAAGCTTGTGTGTAAATAAACTTAAAATATACATGCAACTATCTCTAATACTTAACTCTTTGTATCTCCCATAAATGTACTGCTATATTACACCCATATTCTCATATATGCATATAAAATATATATGCATACACGGATATAGGTTTACATACATAAAAATTACCATTCTCTATCATTCATAGTTTATCAATGGGAAAATTTTAGCTTACTTTCCAAAGAATGCTTCACTTCAAAGAATTCACTTCACTTGAAATGTCTCTTCATTTAAAGTGTTTTCCCTTATCATTTAGTAAACAAAACAGGCTGAAATATGGGTGTGCAAGTCTTGATTCATTCATGTGTATATTTGTAGCACGTAACCAATATTTAAATTATGTGAATATGTCTCATCACTCCGAGAGTCTGTGTACTATCATGAACACAAGGATGTGCATGTCTTTGCATACATATGTCTGTTAAATCTAAGTCTGCTTTGTGAGTTTTCTAATGCTGTTTTACCCTTGAATTTCACAAATAGATTGTAAAATGTTCTAATAATGAGGGTGGCTTCTAATGACTCTTAAAAATACTCTTTGTAACGCCAAGAGCAAAAACGTGGTACATGGTTTAGAATATTCCAGTAACCCACCTGTGATTTAGGGGGGACCTGAAGCACCTTAGTGTTTGGGAGCTGAGGTCCTGTTCCCACAGATATTTATCATATTGCATGGAAATCAGCCGTGTGATTTCCAGCTACTCTAATCGAGGGCTATAGTAATGATTTGACTTTCTTTCAAGGCTCTTTCCCAAAGTCCTATCATTTGAGGAGCTGAGAACTAGCAGAACTCTGTCATTATGCTGCTCCTTAGTTGTTCTAAAAAGTACCTCTATGTCTTCTTGAATAAGTTTTTATTCCATTGAATATATAGTTAATAGAATCATAATAATGGGTAGGAAAAATGGAAAACTGCAGCATCCAAATGGTAGTTATGTAATGTTGTGTCTACATTAGGCTGGCCTTGCAAAGAAACATACCCAATTCCTTATATGGCATTTCTTCCTACTTCAGACTTCAGGGAGAGATAACAGAACCATGGTAGCTTGGAGATCATATTCATATGTATTGGTTTCTTCCTTGTTCATTGTCTAATCTACTATTGTATACTGAGTGCCTATGATATAGCCCTGTGTCAAACAGTGTGAATATTTTAGGAAACAAAGTGGGTTACTACTGCTTCAGAGCTCATATGCTATCACCATCTATGCATTTGGCTATCATATCATGACCTAAAGTTTTCAGAACATGTGGTAGTTCCCATTCTGTGCATTTAGAGACTCTGGAGCAATGAATACTTGTAGACCTAAATTTCTCCAATCTTGTGGAGACCCAAAATCTCCTTCAGTTCTATCTTAGCTATGTTTTTACTGCTCTGATAAACACCGTGACGAAAATCAACTTGGGGAGGAAAGGGTTTATTTCGTCTTACTGCTTATAGTCCATCATAAAGGTGAGCCAAGTTTGGAAGCAGAGACTGAAGCGGAGGCCGTGGAAAAATGCTTCTCAATGGCTTGCTCTTCATGGCTTGCTCAGCTGATTTCTTATACACCCCAGGAACATCTGCCCAGGGATGTTACCACCCATATTGGGCCGGACCCTGCTATAGCAATCATTAATTAAGAAAATGTGCCAAGGACTTCCTATAGGCTGATCTTAGGGAGGCATTTTTTTTCCAGTTGTGGTTCCCTCCTCACAGATGACTCTAGTCTGTGTCCAGTTCATACAAGTACTGCCATCCATTCACTTTGCAAGCTGATATCCATGAGTTCATGAGAGGCACTCTGGGAAGAGTTTACACTTCAGTTCCAGATAACCTTAGATTTAAATTTATAGGCTCTGTGTGATCACCTTTGCTTAATGTCTATAAGCCTCATTTTTCTTGTCTGTAAAATATCGAATGAGAAAGTCATGTTGCAGGGACATAGAAAAAATTGAATACAATTTCTATAAACACCCAAACATGGCACCTGGAGCCTAGGTTTCAGCACATGGTATTTATTACTACCAGCGATATCGAAATTTTATATTTTCTTAACCCGAAGTACTTACTACCCTCCTGTATTATGCTCTTTCATTAGAATTTTTATGGCTCCTTTTTAATGATGAAGGTTAAGCTAGGCAATTGTCCAGAAACTTTTGGCATAGGTCTGTACCACTGGGGTGACATTTTGTCCTTCAGGTTCTCAGAAATTTAAAACCGTGCACACAAAAAGAGAAAGAGAAACAGAGACAGATGGAGGGGGGAAAAGGAGGGAAGGGGAGGTAAACTCTGATTATATTGATGAAGAATAATCCTCATGACCTTATATTCAAAAGTTAAGAAAAATTAGATTTTCTAGCAACTTCCTTTAGAGGCGGGGACTGCATTTGAAGTTGTTAGCCACACTCTGTAAATCTAGATCTCTCTCAACAATCCTCTGATACTAACTCCAAAAATGAGCAATTTGCAACAACATGGAATGGACAACTTTTGAATTCAAGAAGTCAGACATCACAGCACAGAATCTCAGCATTAGCTTAAGCCCCATCAGAAATATCTCAAAGCTTCTTATAGCTCCTTGCCTTCTTTGAAAGGTCCCTCTACTTACAAAAGGGAATGAGGCTTTTTTAAAAAAATTCTGGGAAACACCAGGCACTCTGGGGAAGGGAAATACAAGTCAAGGAAGAATGAAAGTTCCTGTGGCCGGCTTGAAGCCACTCAAACCCCGGCTGCGCACATTGCTGGATGCTGACATCAGCAGAGCCCTCTCCACAGGGCAGATCAAGGAGAGACTCAGCACAGAGGGCAGGATGGAGAAGAGCAGAGGTTTGTGGCATCTACTGAGTGCCCCTGACACTGAAGTAGGAGCCTTGCCACGCTCATTTTTCATTTTTCTTTTTTTTTGTTTTATTTTATTTTACTTTTTTGCTTTATAAAGAATACCATTCAAAATTTCCACCTCCCCCCATTTCTCTCCCACTCCTCCACTCACCCTCCTCCCACCCCCTCCAGTCCTAAGAGAGGGTAGGGTACCCTGCCCTGTGGGAAGTCCAAGGTCCTCCCCGCTCCATCCAAGCCTAGGAAGGTGTTCATCCAAACAGACTAGGATCGCAAAAAGCCAGTACATGCAGTATAATCAAATCCCAGTGCCATTATCATTGGCTTCTCAGTCAGCCCTCATTGTCAGCTACATTCAGAGAGTCCGGTTTGATCCCATGCTCATTCAGTTCCAGACCAGCTGGCCTTGGTGAGCTCCCCTTAGATCAGTCCCATTGTCTCAGTGCATCCTACATCGGTCCATTTATGAAGCTATCCAAGCTGCATCCCAGAGTGACTTTGTCACAGTAACGTTACTGAAAAGGGCATAACTGGTCTCCACTATGTGTGTCTTTGGCTCCCATATTCATCCGACTCCATCTGACAGCGGCACTTGTCAGCCCTGCAAGGGAGACTGCACACACCTAATATCGCCACACATACTATAGACCCCTGTAATTGCCCAATTGACCAAAAATTTCCATAAAGGGTTAGAGTCATGCACATGGTTAGGCTGCTGTAGAAGCCTAATCTCCTTTCTTCTGCATTATTTCTTTGTCTCAGGAATCCTCAGTGACATCTTTGTTGATCCTAGCACTGGCTCATCAGGGAAAAGAACAGTGCAAAGTTGAAGTGTTAGTGAAAGCTAAAAACATCAACACCACATGGGATACTTATCCCAACCTCATTCATGTGTGCTAGTGTCAAGCTGGGTTTGGTCTTCAATGCGTGTGGCAAGGGATGGAGAACAAACGGTCACCACGTATAAACAAAGAAGTCCATGATGAGGCTGTTCTTGGTCCCCACACACTCTCTCACATCGCCCAGGGGTTGTGAATCTCACAGTGTAGGGAAGTACACAGAGAGCTCAAATGTCTCTTGGATGCCACCGTCTCCATGGTCTACGTTCCCCTTTCTCGTGTTCCTTGATCTGTTGCTGTTTTATTCTTGGTGTTCGTCACTGTGATTATACTGCATTCCAGCCCTTGAAACTCTCAAATGCTTCAGGATGCTTTCTGCTTGTGTCAGAACTGGACTGGAACTCCATGCCCACCAAACATTTTCCAAATGGGAGCCTGAAGCCTAGAAAAGTTAAGAGACTTGCCCAAGTTCATTTAGTTTGTGGCAGACCTAGTTTGGCCTGGGTTTCTGAACTCAGAATTGAATTATCTTTCTACTGTTCCAAGATGCCCTCCCTCTCCACTCATCCTCGTGGGGATCTCTGCCAGAAAAGCTATTAGGCATTCAAGGTATTGGGAATTGAAGAAAAAAATTATATTAATACACAAACCTAATTTTTACTTAGAAGTAAGACCAGCAGTCCTGAAAAATAGGAGAGCAACTAGAAAACATTAGTTATTGTGCTGGTTTTTATTTGTTTGTTTAGTTTTGTTTGGTTTTCTGGGATATAGTTTTGCTGTGTGGGTTAGTCCGGCCTGGAACACGTGGCAAGTTGCTTGTATCATACTCCTGAGTAATGAGATTATGGGCATGTACCACCAGGTCTGGCCTAGGAAACACTTCACATGCAGGAAGATGCTTTTGTGTTGACAATGATGGCAATGTTAGGCTGGCGTTTAGAAGTAGGAGACCATAGATGGTAGATGTACTAAAGTATGAGGAACAGTCTTGCACAACAATGTAGTAGGAGGCTGCTTGATCATTCCTGGCTGCCCAGACCATGAAATAATCATTCAGAAACTATATTATTTAAATCACTGCTTGGCCAATCACTTAAGCGTGTTTCTAGATAGCTCTTATATCTTTGGTTAACCCATTTCTATTATTTTATATTTTACCACAAGGCTTGTGACCTACTGGCAAGGTTCTGGTTGGCAGCTTGTGTCTTTCTTCTCTGGCAGCTCCATGGCATCACCTGACTCGGCAGTCTTTCTCCCAGCATTCAGTTTAGTTTTCCCCACCTAGCTCTGTTCTGCCCTGCTATAGACCCAAGGCAGTTTCTTTATTAATCAATGGTAATTACAGCATACAGAGGAAAGTCCTACATCACAGCAATATTTTCCAGTTCAATATATAATGTTGAACTTCATTCTGAACATTGATACAGATTATCCAAAAGATAATTACCTAAATCTAAAATCAAGCTTAGGTTTGTGGATAAAGGCAAATGTTCCTAAAAATGTCTATTTATCATTGAATTTCCTATAAGTACAATCCTGTGTATAACAAGGGACCTTTACACTTAATCCTATTGTATTTATCAAGAGTTGCTTGCCATTTTGAAAAACTCTAGATTTACGTTCATCCTGTTTCAGGTGGTAGCATCCTTAATACACCTCCTCAGTGTTTATCCGTACTTGTAGGCTTCGTCAACGGTGTGTAACTGAACAGATTTGAGTCTTAATCTAGTAAATCTAGATCCATTTTTTTGTTTGTTTTATTTTTGTGTTTTATTTTGTTAGCTGGCAAGTAAGAAATATGTGAATTTGGAATGTGCAATGCGATCTTTAAATGTGTTTGTATATCACGGTGTGGGCTGGGGAACTAATTAGTACCCATCATCCCTTTCTGGTAAGAACATTTCAAAGCCTCTCCTTTGGTTATTTGGAACCTGCTGTACAATGTTATTAACTGGAGTTACTAGTGCTCAAGAAAGTAAAATATGATCAAAGGATCTTAAATGTTTTAAATTAGTAGGAACATGGAATTCAGGAGCTCGTCAAATTTTATTAATAAAAGATTTTAAAAGACTTCATTCCATAAAATGATCAGTGGTGTAATATTTCCTTGATGCCTCTTATTTTCATTTTTTTTCTGTTTTTTTCCTTTCATCTCCTCATCATCTTAAACATCATCACCATCATTATCATTTTAAGCATGTGATCCTGCACCCAACAAAGAGCTCTGACACTTTTTGTCCTATGGATCAGAATATCAAACCCAGAGCCTCACACATGTAGACAACTATGTCATCTCTGAGTTTATTTAATCTGGTAATCTGAATATCACTCTAACTTGGCTACAGGTGTCATCTGCACTTAACTTCCCTATCACCCCCAAAGGTGTTAGATTTATTAGTTTTTAACTATTGGTTTTTATTGATATGTGTGGGCAGAGGAGAGTTCCTTGGAGATCAGAAGAGTTTTGCATCCTGTAGAGCTAGAATTGCAGGTGGCTGTGAGCCGCCTGACACGGGAGCTGAAACATAAATGCGGGTCCTTTGTAAAAGCAGCAGGTTCTCTTAACTGCTAAGTCACAGCTCCAGCTCTAGATTCACTTCATTTCTATCAATGCCCATTTTTAATCAAGAAATTGAATTTTGAAGTACAGGAAGTCAGAAGTATTGCTTTTACAAGATAGAGGATTTTATGCATGGATAGATGGCAGATAGATAAATTAAAATAAGCAAACGTACACACATGCATACATACATACACACATGGATGTATAAATACATACATACATATTGAGAGATGATAGCCAGCCAGGAAGCTGCTTCTCTAGCATGCCTTTATTTATTTTTCAGTAGCTTTAACTGGCACATAAAATCATGAAAGGTGTGCCCTCTGTGAGTGCAACGGTGTGCTAATACATGTATATGTGACTTTGTGGTCAGCTCAACTTTAACATATATCTCCTTAACTATAAGCTTCACGCAAGACATTTTTTTTGTAAATCCTGAGACTAAGCTGAAAAATAAGACCTGTTTGTTTGCAAGAATATGACATTCTAATTTTCTTCACTTCAGCTATCAACAGTTTTCGTTTAGATAATCCATACATCAAATTATTGCCTTTAAACTTTCATCGCACATCTGTTATTATTTGTGTCTCACACTAATTAATAACTGGAATCTCTTATATGTTTGCTCTTACATAGTTCCGTGCTTTTTATAATTTATTTTTTTTAAATTTCATTTTACATTCCAACCATAATTCTTCCTTCCACCCCTCCTCCCCACTCTCTCACCTCCCTGTCAGCCCACCTCCCATCCACTCCACCCAATGGGTATGGGCTCCCATGGGGACTCAACGAAGTCCAGCACATTAAGTTGTGGCAGGAACAAGCACCTGCCCCATGCATTAAGACTGAGCATGGCATCCCAACATAAGAAATGGACCCCCAACAAGCTAACTCATGTAACAGGGAGAGGTCCTAGTTCTACTACCAGGGACCCCTCAGACAGTTCAAGTTTCACCACTGTCTCCCACAAATGGAAGGCCTAGTTTGGGCCTACGTGGGCTCCACAGCTGTCAGTCTAGATTTCATGATTTTCCATGAGCTTGATTCAGCTGTCTCTGTAGATTTCTCCATCATGATCTTTTCCTCCCTTGTTCGTATATTCCCTCCTCCCTCTCTTCGACTGGGTTCCCAGAGCTTGGCCTGATGCTTGGGTGTGGATCTCTGCACCTGGTTCCATCAGTTATTGGATGAAGATCTATGGTGATAGTTGGGATATTGACCAATCTGATTACAGGGAAAGGCTGGTTCTGACATTGCTTTGCTAAGAGTTTTATCTGGGCTCATTTTTGTGGATTCTTGGGAATTTCCCTAGCACCAGGTTTCCCCCAAAACCCATAGTGTGTCTCTCTATCAATATATCTCTTTCATTGCCTTCCCACTCCATCCCTTCCCCCTTGATGACCTGGTTCCCTCATGGTCTCATTCCCCTTCCACTATTCTATTCTGACCTCCTTCACTCCCTGTTTACCCAGAAAATCTCATTTAGTTCTCCTTCCAGAGTGATCCATGTCTCTTAGGGTCCTCCTTGCTACCTAGCTTCTCTGGAGCTATGAATTGTCATCTGGTTATCCTTTGCACTACATCTAATATATTTCTATGTTTTTTAAGGAGATGGCATATTGTTATTCCGTTTAAATCCATATTTATTCATTGCCAGAACATGTAAGCTTTTGACTCTTTTAATACTTCATCTAATATAATTGAGTCTTCATGCTGAAAAAAAAAACCAGTTCTTTAAATAGTAGTCTTTCTTTTTATTTCTCCCTTGTACTTCAGTTATTGCACTGTGTAAAAATTTGCGTGTAGGTACCTGTATTATCTATAAATGTTATTTCACGAGAAAAGAGGAAAGAATTACAATTTATTTATTGTGCAATGGAAACATTATCCTGTATAAGAGCATGACCAGAGTTTCAGGCATTCAAAACTATTGTGTGTTTAATTTGCTCCTCAGGTAATCCAGAACTCAGCAAAGTACAGCCTGCATTCAGACCAACGCCAGCCTGCTCAATTTTTGTATAGACTGTGGATTAAGAAAAAATGTATATATTTTTATATCTAAAAACGCCAAAGGAATGTTGTATCAAACATGACATCTATGTGAAATCGTTTTATGCTAGCTATAAATTATTTTTATCCAATCATTTAGGCATACTCTTTGTAGCTCTTTGGGTGCTGTAACAGCAGAGTTGAAAAGTTGCAACAAAGACCCTAAAGCCTGAAAGGACTTAAATAACTGTTACCTAACTCCTCACAGGAAGATCCTTACTAACTTCCGCCTGGACCAGCTCATTTCTCTTTTCTGCTGATGTATGGTCCCTTTCTGCCTACAAAATCTATCCAATTTAAAGGCGTGGTTCGAGACTCTCTTGCTTTTCAATCATTTAGCTCTCAGGATGTCTTAATGTGGAATCCTGTGTTACTAGAGTTAATTTCCTTGTATTCGGTTAGGTGGAGCCCCAGTTACAAAATGTGAGATTCCTCATATCCCCTAGTAGTATAGTCATACCCTTGTACCATTTCTATTAGCATTATAGTAAATACATTTCTCTAAATAATATTTGTAGCTATATTGTCTACCTATACAGAAACAGTATTCACATCAATGTGTGTTTCGTTTTATCTTAAGTCAGATTCTTTTTCTGTGCTATGGTCCTTTTCAAATACTGGAATAACTATTCAAAATCAGTTTTCAAATAGGCTGTGGAGTCTCTGCGAAAGCGGCAGAATACTGTACTTTAAAAACACAATCAAAACAGCAAACTTATTTTACTTAATGTTGTAGTTTAATGGAGGGGTCAGTCCTCTACAAGATTGACATGTCACAAAATGTTGTCTTACATTTAGCTTCTGTAGACTCCAATGTAGGTTCTCTAATGACTTTTCTTTGTCATTTTTGTGGCTAAGCCTAAATACTCAGAGGATTGTAGTTAGCATCACCACATTGAAAACACATGAATGAAACATTTTTGGACTTTATCATGGCAGCTGGTGGTTTTTATTAGTGGTGGGCATAGATTCCAGTAGCCTTAATGTAGATATGATATGTTTACTTGTACATGACTTAATTATTCAGCAGACCCTTTCATGTGTGTTCTTGTTGTGTCATTTTTTAAATTTATTTTTTATTTTTTTTCTATCACACCAGGTTACATTCTTAATTGAAGTGCTTTTTTAGTATTCAGCCTGCAATTTCACTTAATTTACCAAGTAAAAATTAAAACTAAGTGAATAATGATATAGTTTTAAATTAGACATTTTACTACTTGAGAATAATTTTATTTCTGACTGTGAGAGAAATAATACAAACTGACAGTAAACATATTATGAACAAAAGATATTAAAACCTCAAAGTCATCTGTAATTTCTCCCAAAGTTTACCATAATTAACGTTATATCTTCATAATCCCCTAACTTGTGTGTGTGCACTCACACATGTGTGTGGTGTTTGCAGGCCAGAGATCAACAATGAAGTGTTTTAATGGGTCTCTTTCCTCCTTCTTTCTTGAAATAGAATCTCTCCTTCCATCTGGAGTTCACTGCTTGTGTAGACTGCCTGATTGGAGGGCTCCAGAGATCAGTCAGTCTCTCCCTCCCCAGTGCTGGGAGTAAGAGGCATTGTGCCCAGTCTGACTTTTCACATGTGTACTGGGGATCTGAATTCAGGTTCTTACGCTTACACTGTAAGCACCTGATTAGCTGAGACTTCTAGCCTGCTTTGTAGCCCCTTTTACGCCTCCAAACGTATCTTCAATGGAGACTACATTGCTTTTGATTACCTGCTCACAGATTTAGCTAAACATATTCACATTTGTATTGATCAAATGAGTTAATAATCTTAAGTCATACTTTTTTCTTTTCATTGAAAATAGATTTTTATTCTCACATAATATGTTCCGATTACAGTTTCTCCTTCTTCTACTCCTTCCAGTTCCTCCCCATGTCACCTCTAATCTAGATCTAAACCATTTCTGTCTCTCATCAGAAAACAAACAGGCTTCTAAAAGATGATAGTAATAATGTAAACAATAATACAAAAAACAAAACTAGCACATTCAAATAGGATAAAATAAACAAACAAATAAAAGAGCCCAAGAAAAGGCATAAGATACAGACCCACTAGGTAGCACACTTAAGAATCCAATAAAAACACTAAATCAGAAGCCATTATATATACAAAAAGGACTGGTAGAGTAAAAAGAGAGAAGAAATTCTAAGTTTTTAATTAAAATCATGTTGTTAATATTTCCCATATTATGAATTATTAATATTGGTATAAATTTTAATAACTGCCCAAATTCTTTACCACATAAAGCCATATTGTTGGATATTTGAGTTATCTTGGAAGATTTTTTTTTTAATTTTACTATGAAAACCTCCAAAGTAATCATTTGTGTATATGGGACTTTGACCACATTTCTCATGTTGGATGAGTTTTCAGAAAGAGAAAGGCTGTGAAATATTTTTATGGCTCATATGCATGAAGTCCTTCTGTCAATATTTTTTAACAATTCATTATTGAACTACCCCACATCCCTAAGCACTGTGTTAATCAATGGAAAATGAGAGACGGATTCTTGTCCCACAGAGCTTAGAAATTATCGCCCAATTACTTTTTAAGAAGATTTGCATATTTACAGCCCTGCTGTCATTGGGGGTATTTGAGCTGAGCACATCTTACCTCCCCATTTGTACACACTGGTCATTTAACCTTTAGAAAAGTTGTTATGAACCTGGTAAAACAAGAAGTTCATGCCATTGGCAATTTAATTTGGTTTTCATTATTAATTAGGGTGAGCACTTTGTAGATAATTATAATACTCTGCAAAGCCCTCTCTAACAGCGCAGCGGAACACAGGTGGCAGCTCACTACACGCCTTGCTGGTCAACAGAACAGGTGAGAGGAATCATGCTTGATGGGTGGTTACACGCACAAGGAGTACTCTCCTGGTTAAAAGTCCTGGTGAGAGAAACATACACCCATTTCAAAACTAGGAAGGTAGGTGATACTTCACTACATTTATGACTGATTTGGGCTTTCCTGTCACTCTTCTTCATTCCGTGAGCCTGTCCTCCGGAAAGAAAGTGGTTAAACAGTCTTCTTTTCAACCTGATGTAGGTGCGCAAGCTTGTATGAGTGACAGATGCATGGGAATTAGTGTAACAGGCAGAGCAGACCGGCTCTTCCTCTGAGTCTAGAGAGTTTGCCGAAGAGTCCAACGCAGACATGAAATTGACAGTAGAAAAACCAGAGGGAGAAGATGTGGAGAAAGCCTTCATGAAAGATTCCCCCCTCACGACAGTCGCCATGGGGTGGAGTTGAGTGAAATTCCTATAGGTATATCTGATTCATATATATTACATATATATGATTCATGAATATGAGGCAGGAGTACAGAAACTCTGTCCCTGAACTTCAACAGAATTAAATTGTAGAATGACAATGTGAAATTTTAGTACTTATAAAATCATACTATTCTTAATTATTGGTGTGAATATTTAGAAAAGAAAAAAAAACTTATGAGTCCTGCAAGTCTCTGAATTGGTTTTTCAGAATACCCTCTAGGTGTTCTGAAAGAAAGAAAGAAAGAAAGAAAGAAAGAAAGAAAGAAAGAAAGAAAGAAAGAAAGAGAGAGAGAGAGAGAGAGAGAAAGAAAGAAAGAAAGAAGGAAGGAAGGAAGGAAGGAAGGAAGACAGGTATGCAACAAATCTGCATTTTGGAGACAGTTTGACCTCCATGACAGGAAGGATGAATATACATATAAGAATTAAATAGGTTGAGAAATGATCATAGATTGAGAAGCAAGATTCTCTTCAGTTTTTGAAAGCACCTCTCTATCTAGGAGTTCCTACCAGAGTTGCAGTTATTATATTCCAATAACTAAGTAGAATAACAATATAAGAACTGACCTGTGACCTGAGCTCTCTTTGTCATCTCACCCTGGGATGCCTTCAGAACTCTCCTTGCCCATCTGCCCTGCAGTCGAACTTGTCCTGCCATAATCCTGGTTTGTCGAGGCTGAAATTAGGACTTAACTTCATCTCTAGCCGAAACCCCAATAACTAGTGGCTGTGAATTAACACAGAATAAAATTTCAGAGCAGCTCACACATTTCCATGTTTTCCTCTCTACTCCCAGTGTCCATTCCCAATAGCTGCTCCCCCTTGGTTTCCTTTGATCCATTTGTGGACGTTGTTATTAAATTTATCCCTCAGATATTTTCCCTCATTTAACATTCAGCTCTATTCATATCACTCGGTGGTTTAAAAAGAAATGACTGAAAATAGTACCTCCTTTTAAGTGCAATCTAACGCGTGGACAAGGCAAGCGTGTCTGGCAATGATGGTGCGAGTGGTCCATGCAGGAGAGAAAACAGCATATTCAAGGATTATTTTTCAGAGTCCTTTATCTATACTAGACTCAGATAGAGTTCCTGGGATACTTGTACTAAGTGTGAAGATGCACTTTTTTATGATAATTATAATAATAGAAAACAGGTTGCAAATACAGTTTTAGAAAGTGGGTGTGGACTCCTGAGCAGAACCCTGAGTGTTGTCTGTCGTCGGACTTAAGCATGAGTTCAGGCCTCTTTGTTGAGCTCTGTTCATCGCCAGCCAGTCACTGCTCCCTGATTCCCTGAAGCCACCGTGCAGCCTCCTGCTAATTCCTTCCTCTGTCTACGATGACAGTCTCCATTCCCTGTGTCTGATTTAATCACATTCACCATTAGAGGATCGTCTCTCACTGTGTCTTCTCTGAGGCTTTCCCTTTCCCGTGGTCCCAGTGAATGTGGTACAGATAGCTGACTGCTTTCCAGTTAGCACTGTGACTGCTTACACACCTGCTCCATCCATCCCTCCGCAAGCTGTGCCAGATCACCAGCCTGTACTTGTGTCCTGATTCTGAGTGCTGGGACAGGAGCTGACCACTTAGAAATTGTGGAAAATACTAAGTTTTCAAAGGTCAGTAGAGTGTGAATAGTGCTGTCTTAGGCAAGGCTGGCTAGAGATTAACTTCTTTAGCGTATTTGGTAATTAGTCCTCAGAATGCACAGTGTGTCCTTCTGAAAGCTCAGATAATCATTCCAATCATTTTAGGGGAATAAAAGACCAAGAAATTGACTTCACTAAAAATGTATATTATTTCATAGTCTGCAAAAATCATGTATTTCTGTTAAAACTCTAATTGTCAAACACCTACTCAATAGTATGAGACATACATAGATCTAATCTACATGGGAAGTAGAAAAAGACAAGATCTCCTGAGTAAATTGGGAGCATGGGGACCTTAGGAGAGGGTAGAAGGAGAGGGAAGAGGTAGGAAGGGGAGCAGAGAAATATGTAGAGCTCAATAAAAATAATAATAAAAAAGAAACACTCATACTCAAAAACACCATTGTTAATCTATTTATTTATTAATATCCATTATTACTCATGGATTATAGGAAACCCCCTACCCTTGCATCTTGACAATATAGCAAGAAGTACAATCCATAAGCTAGCAGGGAAATGAAATTAACAAATAATATTTCTCTAGATGGGGATACACAAGAAGAAAAGATGCTGTGCTGGATAGATAGGGAGGAGCTTCTTTAAATAGATGGTAGCGCGAGGGAAAGAATTGATAGGGAGGAAACAATTCTGTTGACAGCTGAGGATGGAAGTGTTAAGGGAGAAGCCTTGTCGTGGTCCTTAATTGATATCACAAATAAGAGAAAGGGTGTCAGGGAACCTCAGGGTGTAGAAATGTGGCATGCTCTTGCAATTCAAGAGAGCTGGCGTGGAGAAAGTAAAGTATAGAAGTGAAGGGAAGGGATGAACGTTGGGTAGTTAGGTAGATTTGAGACTTGCAGATTTTAGAGGTCATGAGGATATTTCATTCTAATTAAAATGACAACTACCTTTAGGTAGAGACACACTGTAATCTAACACAGTGATGTTGACTTGCCAGAAGACTAATTGGAATGCTGTTTCATAAATCTCCTATGAAAGAAATAACGGTAGCCAGACTCAGGAGGCAGAAATAAGAGCTATATGGGTTGAAGATACATTTTGTGTGCAGAGCAATGGGTCAAGTTGCATGAAATTTAAAGAAAGGGCATGAAAAGTGGATCATGGCCTACCAGAGTTATGAAGTTGACCCTTCTCTCCTGTTTCAGCTCTCCCCTTAACTCTTTCTCCAGATATCTTCATGAAAAGGGCATTGGAATAGCTCACTTAAATGCACTGGAGGGGGAAAACCACTAGAAATGTAATAGGCTAATCCCTAGGAAGATTGTTCAAATGGGATGCTGAGAAAAAAAGAATCAGTTGGCCCTGCCGAAAATTCTTATAATATTTTATATCATGCAATTTCTGGTTTTTCTCCCTTTGTTTTGAGTTCAGATATGAAATTGTAAGTTCATCTCTAGAATACTGCCCACTAGATTCATCAGAAATTTCTCCAACTCTGAAAGGGAGGTAGGGTAGAAAATTGAGTCCGGTTAAAATTAACCCTGTCATCTTCCAAAGGTTAAGGTTTTAAGTGGAGTGGTGTGGGCCTATGGTCATTGTTTAGTGTTATCTCTTAGGGGTTGATACTGGTTATGTTCTTTACGCGGTTCCCAAAATGGTTCAAATGAACACTTTTTTCTACCCTTTAACTTTGGGTTAACTTCAAGGTAGTACTAAGCAAGTCCTATCTTCAGGGCCCAGCTTCAGCCAGGAGCCACAAATAATTCCTTTGTACATGCGTGAGCAATCAGCTTGAGGGATGTGGAATCTGGAAGGTCTGAAAGTGTCCTCTCATCGTGAGATGCCTCTAGCCAGAATGGCAGCAGCTTGGCACAGATGTTCATTAACAGATCACAACTGTGTCATAGAATTCCATTACAGCAATTGCCTTGACAGAGCGAATAAATCGTTTTCTAAACAGTTCCTTGTTTCTGATCAGTTCCTAAACTGTACGTTTCAAGGGCCCTGTATAATTCATAGCTCAGCAGAAATCGCAGCCTGGCAGGCTGTGTTAAGTAACCCGACTCTTGCAATTTGGAGCCATGGTCGGATTTACGGTTCATAGGAGAACGAGTAGAATAGGTCAGTGGGAAGAGACAAACTGGAAATGGGGAGAGCTGGGCTCTCATCGCTGTGCTGCTGTAGCCTTTGGATCACCCTAGGCATGTTGCAGAATCATGGAGTCTGCAGTCAACCATAAAATGAGGATGTTAGACCAGATGAAGCTGTGATTCATGTCTCACTCTGTCATCTTGCCAGGATTCATGGTGATTCTCTGGACCATGAAGAGAAAGGGAGGAGTCTAAGGAAAGCCGCTTAGAAAATAATGTAAGAGAAATTAGTAAAGGACGAATGGGGAAGAAAAATAGGCATCTCATATTTCTTGATAATTTTATAGTCTGGGATTTGATGACAGTGAGTGCTTTATGTGACTGATTTACATTATAATTATTTAATATCTAAGCTTAGTTAAATATTTCTCATATATAGCTGTCTTAATTTAGGTTGAACTCCATAATCAAGAAGGTCAATCATCTTATCCCAAGTTATGGATGATACTGGCTTTTAGAAGTAAAATGAATTGTTCTAATTTATACTATATCAAGGGCTAGATCTTTTCCATTGTTCTTTACATATTCTTTTTGAAATTTGCTTATGATGATGATGTGTGTGATGCCTGTGTATGAGTGTGGTACCTGTGAATATAGGTGCCCATGGAAACCAGAAGGCATCAGACCCCCTGTGAACCTCATGGTATGGTTGCAAAGAATTTATCTCAGGTCCTTTGGAAGAACAGTACACACACTTAGCTGCAGAGCCATTCTTCCTGGCCCATCCTACACAAATTCTATAGAGCTTGCATATTTAGATGTTGAGTTTATTTATGCATGGATGATAAGTATGAAGATTTTAAGTTTATTGGAATCATCACACTGTCCAGAAATGAACTGATATATTTCTGTAAATATTGTGGCTTTAAGGAGAGGATGGAAATGATAGAGTGTTCACAGTAGGTTAAAACTTTTCTTGAAGTTCTGTGGTGTCTTTTGTTCGTGTGTTTGTTTGTTATTTTTTCCTTTGTAAAGCATGATCTTGTAACAGGAGTAAATGTGTCAAATTCTGGAATAAAAACAGCTTTTTGTAGTTCCTCTGAAATATGGAAGATAACTGAAGATCATTTCAACATAGATAATCTCCTCTCAGCCTTGTGTCCAAGGTAGCCTTGTGTCCAGTGCAGCAAACACTGTTGTTCTACCCAAAGGGCAAGTCTGTCATCCTTTGAACTCAGCAGATAGCTTCCAATGTGTTCTTAGTCCATTATTGCCTTATTGAAAGGAGTGATTTTGTGTCCCTGAATTTCTTCTAATGTCTACAATGGTCAGAGGGATATTTTAAAAAGCTAGATCATTGATTCTCCTACACAATAATTTTAAGATATAAGCTTACACTCCTTGATATATTAAAAGCTAAGTGCTTATTCAACAGGATGAACCTTAGCCAGAATATAGGCAGTGATGGCTTCTAGGTCTGCCAGGTTACAAATGCCTATGGAACTGAGTCATGGGAAAATTGTCTACTCTGGAGTTTGATGCCTCAGCCTGCTGCAGGGATATGACTGTATGCAGATCCTCTTTCTGGTAGTGACCATGATGCAAGTTGGGAGGAGAAATTGCATTAAATAAGATGCCTATGTCATCTTTTTCTTCTTTCTTTTTTTCCGGCAGAACATCTAGCATGATTGGTGCAATCTGGCCAGGCTTTTAGACAATGTCTCTTAGATGAGGTGTTGATTGTTTCTGATGAGGACTCGATTGTCCACATAATCATCTCTTCATCTCAGCAGCAGCTGAGCTTCCTTTACATCCCTCCTGTTGGAGCTCATTACGTCAAGTTTTCCCACACCCCGGGCTCAGTGGGAGTGCCGCATTATGATTTCACAGTAAGCTATGGTGACCTTTCTCTACCATCTCTTTCACTGAATTGGAGGAAACGTAGAGATCAAGAGGAAATTTATTGATGAATCACCTTGCAGCGATCTTGCTGCGTACTATTCCAGTAGCCTTAGACTAATCTTTGGCAATAAATGCAGCATGAAACACATCTACCCTAAAACCATTGGAATGTGTATAATTTCCAGTCCCTCTACAAACTGCTTGACCATTTTACAGTTTGAAGTACTTCCCTGACCCCACCCCGTTTATATAATATAGTCAAAATTTCGTAGTGTGATGGAGAAATCCCCAAACATCTACACTGACCTGCTTGGAAAACATCTCTTTGTATCCTCTCCCTAATCAGTTCACTCACAGAAACTTGCTACTTTTTCAATCCACTCTGTTCTCTATTAATAAGTACCCATTCTCTATCAAATATGATGAGGCTCAATAAATAAAATATTTTTATCTTAGGATCAAAAACAGACATGGTTTAGATGTCACATTCTGAGAAGGGGTTTGAGAACACAATTTATTACTGATAATAAAAATAGCC
The DNA here is from genome assembly GCF_903992535.2 of Arvicola amphibius. Classification (NCBI taxonomy): domain Eukaryota; kingdom Metazoa; phylum Chordata; class Mammalia; order Rodentia; family Cricetidae; genus Arvicola; species Arvicola amphibius. The sequence goes on from NC_052058.2 coordinate 159,358,227, forward strand.
TGCAAGAACCAGCTGCCGAATAGGAAATAGCATAGCATTTCGAAGTCCCTCACTTGCATCCCTGGATAGGACAAATGATCTGCCACATCCTGAACCATCCGTTTTGCCTTGTCTTCTCTCTAAAATCATGCCAGTCCTGTGTATTCAGCAGAAGGACATTTCGTAAAGCCCACACCTCTAATTAGTCTACTCATTACTTATATATGGATCCCCAAATAACCCAGCCATGGACTTTCTTTCAGCAATCTAACATTTATTCCAGGGTGGCAGAAGATGACGCTCATTTAGTTAAACAATAAGACTGTAAAGTTCTACAAAAGCAGGGGCATTATGAATCTTCACTAGTACTCAAGACAGTTCAATGACAAGTATGTCCAGTCTACAGATCATGGGCTTCATGGGTCCCAGAACAGCTAAATACAGGACAACATGTTCATAGATGGCAATGTCATATTGCAATATCAAAAAGTTAGTCATCCCTGGTATAACTTTGTAGGTATTGAACAATGAGAATCAATATTTTCTACAGTACTTAAGTAAAAGAAATTGAGTGAAGGTAACTTATTTTAATGATGGCCCTACTAGGCACCAGGAACATGAATGGAAATATATCCAGTTTAATAAGTGAGCTAGTATAACCTAAACAACAGACCTGAGAAAATAAAACTACCAGTCCCATGGTACTGCTGAAGAAATCAGTTTACAGAATCTTTGCCTAGTTAGATAATTATTTGTATACCTTGTATTCAATGGCAAATTGCCATTGTTCTTACACAAACTCTTATATCTCTTTGATTTGAGAGTCATTTGTAAAGTTGAATTATATTTGCTTCCAGAAATATATGAAAATAGGGATAAGTGCCATCATATGAAGCCTTTGGAGGGGAGTTTGAGTGCAGATCAGCTGCCAGTTATGTATTTAATCATCACTCTACTAGCAATGTTACTTTTTGATTCCTTGACCTTACTCAAGTTCTACATTTAAAATATTTTTGAGAATTTCAAACATGAGTACCTTAAACTTACATAATTTCTACCCCTCCATCCATCTCCCTCATAACTTTTCCTTTTTTGGTTTTTTTTTTTTTTTCGAGACAGGGTTTCCCTGTAGTATCTAGAGCCTACCTGGAACTAGCTCTTGTAGACCAGGCTGGCCTCGAACTCCCGAGTGCTGGGATTAAAGGCGTGCACCCCCACTGCCAGGCTCCTCATAACTCTTCCTATCCCCAACTTCTCAATTTCATATAATCCAAGGGATGACCTCTTGGAATTAGACAACTTCTCAGGTGACTTGTCTTTGGAGAAAACTGATTCTCCCTCTCTCCACAGTCATTGACTCCCTATAGCTCTGCACCGAACCATGTGTCCTTCTGAAATTTTCCCCAGGGACTTTGGCAGGCTAACTGCTCTTGCTAGTATGCAGGTTTAAGCAGCCATATTGTTGAGATGTCATGGATAGAGCACTTTTGTCATGTCAAGAAGAGACTAGCAGTAGATGTTCTTATTCTCTGGCTTGCTCATCTTCTGTCCCTCCTCCATGATGTTCCCTGAGACTTAGGTATAGGGCTGGTATTGTCTATGTGCCCTTTAGGGATAGGTACCTCACTCATTCTAGGCATAACTTTTCCCATCACATGTTCCTGAGTTTACTTCTTTCACTTCATATGGCTGAACTCACCTAAATACCCTTTAATCATTTCAGAGGATGTTCAGTAATCCTTAATAAATTTCCCTTTCCCTTAATTCTGGATTATTCAGAGTAAATCATAAGACATCATAAAATCCTTTGCTATTTCAGTGTCCTGTGAGGAAGGATACAACAAGAATAGATAGCACACCAATTGTTATGTTCCACATAGGTTAGCACATGCTATGTATATTTTCCTAGCATTTGCCATAAAATATATGGGATAATCACTTTTCTTCTCAAGTTCTAGATGAGAAAACAATGCTGTATGAAGAGGTTAAGATATTTACTGTTACCATGGCAACACAGAGTAAATGGTAGCATTAGAAGTCAAAGTATGGCTGACTCATTTTAAAACCATACTTTTTAAATCACTGTGCTACCAAAAGTGTAATTCCTGCTATCTGAGAGATGAGTGCTGTCCTTGGAAATAGAAAAATATTGATTTTAGTTTATCTCTACAAATAACAAGGTTAGAGTTCCTAAATATATTTGTCAATAGGTCTTCTCCTTCCTTTTCTCCTTAAATGGCCATGTACCTATATCATGGGATCTGTTTATTAAATAACCAGCATATGAGAAACTTATTTTGCTGTACCTGGTACTACTTGATGGATATTAATAAATACTAAATTCCCTTTCCCTGTTACAAAAATATGATAAACATTCCCAAAGCTTTTTCCCATTTTATATTTGGGCCTCAGAAGATCCCTGTGATAATGTGTTATTGTTCTGTTTTACATTAGAGAAAATCAAGGCTCAGAAAAGTCACAAGATCACATCTGACTGTAGACACATTGCCCACAGCCAAGCAAGGAGCACACATTTTCCCTTCCCTTCTCATTACACCTTGTATGCCTGCAGCCTTATTTTTATCATGCTAATGACCAGTTACCTGTAAAGAAGCAGATTAGTGGAGGAAAGGCTTGTTTGGGCTCATGGTTTGTGGGTACAGTTCGTTATGGTTCAGAGAGGATGGCAACATGAAGGTCTCCCAATGCTGGTGATTGGAGGCTTGCTCACATCTGGGCAGAATCGGAAGCAGAGAAAGAGTGAGCATTCAACTGGTTCTCTCCTCTTTTTCCTTTGGTTAACTCTAGTACCTCTGACCAGGGGATGGTGCTGCCCACATTCAGGGGTGTCTCCCTTCCATTCATCCTCTTTGGATATGTCTTCATAGACACACCCCAAAGTGTGTTTTCCTGTCCATTTCTTAACTCAATTAAGTTAACAACCATAGACCACTTAGAAGCCATAAAGTCTGAATGGCTATGAAATAAGGAATCTCTATATGAGAAAATATTTACCATACCTGCCCTGACAGGCAAATTTGTAGAAGAGCTCTATCTGGAATAGCGATGCAATTCCATTAGGAGGCTCATTGCCTTTGCTCAGTGAAGGCCATGATCTGAGTTGGCATCTGGTCCTATTTGCTTGTTTCACAGCTGTGGGTACTCTAGCTTTCCTGAGGATTAGTTTATAATAGATGAAAAGCCGCACTGCCCTGAGCAGAGAGCTGTTGGAAATAATTTTGCTAGTTGGCCCTGTTCATGAAAACCAGGAAGCCTGTTATTAAAACACACTTAGAAAAAGAAGGGGGTCAGGGAGGCCTGCCCCTTTCAGAGGAGGAGCGGACTGGGGGTATGGGTGTAGGGGGGGGGGAGGAATGGAAGAAGAGGAGGGAGATAAAAATAAGGTTGGGGTGTAAAATAAATAAATGTTACTAATTTATGTGTTCTGAGCCTGGTTGCCATTCGCTAAGGCCCGACCACCCAGGAAATCATTTAGTCTTTCTGTCTTTGGTCATCTCACAGTCTCCCAACAATATCGAACATATAAATTAGAAGTAGAGGAGGTCGGTGAGCATGTACTCATTCCTCAGTGTGAGTTTATGGTATTAGAAATTTAATCCCTGCCCTCGGAGTAAATTAGTAAGGCCTGGGTAGACATTCCCTGAATTTGATTAGTAATCCTCTTTTGCCTTCTCTACCAGGCTTCAGGATTTGAAATATAGTTTTAAAAGGCTGATTGTGTGGGAGGCGAGAATTCTATCACTAAACCACCAATGCTTTATTAGCTATAAAGGATAACCATGCTAGAATCCAGAGACCCACAGAGGCTAGATAGTAAGGAGGGCCCAAAAGGGGACACATGGCTCTTCCTGAGAATGGGAAATTAAAGAGAGCTCCTAGGTGGACTGAGGGTGGGTGTGGTTGGGAATTTCAGCTATTGCGTTAGGAGGTTGATGGAAGAGGGGAGTACTGAAATCGATGACTGGAATGGGGGGCTTTTCATAGTCAGCTAGAAACCTGATACAAGGAAAACTCCCATGAATTTACAAGAATGACCCTAGCTAAGACTTCTAACAATAATGGATAAGTAGCCTAAACTGGGCTTCTCCTGTGATCAGAGAGCCTTGATCCAATAACTGATGGAGACAGAAGTAGAGACCCACAGCCAAACATTAGGCCAAGCTCGAGTAATCCTGCTGAAGAGAGGGAGGAATGATTGTAGGAGCCAGAGGGGTCAAAGAGATCACAAGAAAACCCATAGAAACAACTCACTTGGCTCATAGGAATTCACAGTGACTGAACCAACAACCAAAGAGCCTACATGGAACCAACCTAGGCTCTCTTCATTTATATGTGACAGTTGTCTAGCTTGATTTGCTTGTCAAACTCATAACAATGGGAGCAGAGACTGTCCCTAATGCTTTGGCTGGCTCCTGGGAGCTTACTCATACTGGATTGCCTTGCCCAGCCTTCATAAAGGGGAGGAGCTTAGTCTCATTGCAACTTGACGTGCCATACTTTGTTGATACCTATGGGAGGTCTGTCCCTTTCTGAACAGAAACAGAGGAGAGAATTGGGAGGGACAGAGGAGGAGGGGAGGATAGAGGGGAGGGGCAGAGGGGACAGGAAGAGAAGAGAAAGGGAAAACGTCAGTCAGAATAGAAAATTAATAAATTAGTGTGTGTTTGTGTGTGTGTGTGTGTGTGTGTGTGTGTGTGTGTTATTGTTAGGCTAGAAAGATGACTACACCTTAACAACACTTGCTGCTTTTCCAGAGGACCCCAGTTTGGTTCCTAGTACTCAAATTGGATAAGTCACAGCTACCTGTAACTCTAGCTGTGGGGTAGAGGTGGCCCTCTTCTAGTCTTTATGGGCACTGCCTGTATGTCTCATGTGCACACAGTGACACATACATATAAACATAAATATAAATACAATAGATTTTAAGGGTTGCTGATTTCTTTGGGTCTTGGTGACTCACCTATCTAGAAGAACCCTCAGCTGGGTCCTTCTTTGGCCTGTTACTCTTTGGATGAGTTCCAGCAGAGTGAGTTGTGTTGCATGGCCCTGAACTGGAAAGATTATTTGTCTCTGTATATGAAAGGCTTGGGCTGCAATTGCCTTTTGGAGCCCCTACTGTCCGTGCTATGATGGTTTTTGCTGTATTAAAAACAGGTCAGTAAAGGTCAAGGTTTGGTAGGGTTTTATAGTTTTCCTAATTTCCTCTAAATTGCTTGAGCCAATATTCTTTAATTCCATTTGTGCCTTTGCCATAGAAGCTGTGCTACCTATCTGTAGTGTGGAGCTGTGGGCCGGATTCCCGCCGCCCTGCTCCCTCATGCTTAGCTTTACATGCAAAATAACATCACACAAATTGTATTCTTTTAAACACTGCCTGGCCCATTATTTCTAGCCTCTTATTGTCTAATTCTCACATCTCTTGCTATAACCCATATCTAACAATCTGTGTAGCACCACGAAGTGGTGCCTTACCGGGAAGTTTCTAGCATACGTCCATCTTGGGCTGGAGCTTCATCGCCTCTGGCTTCTCTCTGAGGAGAGGCACGGCAGTCTGCCTAACTTAGGAGAGGTGTGGCATCTTACTGATCCTTCTACCTCACTTCCTCTTCCTGTTCTGTCTACTCCACCCACCTAAGGGGCGGTCTATCAAATGGGCCAGGCAGTTTCTTTATTAGCCAATGAAATCAACTCAAACAGAAGACTCTCCCACATCACCTATCAGATGTGCTTTAGTCTCCCAGTTTTCAAAGGGGAGCTCTTTTGTTGCATTTTAAAGAATTTAAAAATGAGAAGCCTAAGGATTAACTTTTTAATTAGATAATAATGATTAAAAATATTCACGACAGCAGTTTTCCTTTTATTATACTGGAAAGTAGACCATTTCTCCCTAATTAGTCTTCATTGAAATGTATTTTTTTTTAAATGAAGTTAATGCTGAATAAAAGTACTCCAAAAATCCTGGAGATGTATTAAGGACTTTTTGCTCATGTGTGTGCGTGCGTGCGTGCGTGCGTGCTGCGTGCGTGTGTGCGTGTGTGTGTGTGTGTGTGTGTTTGAGAGAAGACTGCTGATTAAAAAGACATTGGTGCATAGTCCACCATGTGCATTTGCTCTGTTAAGTTTCAGCGTGTTATAGAACTTCAGGCTTCACCATGTTGCACAGGCTTGTGATCCGTGGGTTAACCGAGTCGTACTTGTGCCACGGCGTGTCACTACACTTGATTTGCTCGGCTGAGTTATCTGTCACTGTGGTGCAAGTCTTTCAACAGTGGGAGAATTCCCATGTCACTTTCTTGACTTCATAGCATAACTCCCAACATGCTACCTAGTATGACATGGGGTTTTCCTTTTAGCAGTCTGAAAATGGTTTAATTTTAGGATGGATAGTTCTAGAACTCACAGGTGTTAGAGCCTCGGCCATATCTCTGGCTGTCATTGTGCATTATACCCCTCTTCTGGCTCCGACTCTCACTTTGTGCTTGCAAAGAAGCCTATCGGAATGACCTGTAACTATAGTATTTACGTTTCTAGTCATTTACCAATAGTTCCTAAGACACATTTTCATCGTGCAGGTCTGTTCTCACAGCTCCAATCACATGAAGAAGTGCACCGTCCTTGCTTTGGGGCCTCCCCTTCTCCTTTCCGATAATGCTAATAATGGCAACAATGGTATATATGGTAGCTCACAATTATTTACATTATTTAGCACTTTTGTATCCTCTAAAAACGTTAAATGTACATATTTCCTTGATCCTTTTAACAATCCTAGAATGTTGGTAATTTGTCATTCATAAGTTATAAAGGGAAAACCACGCCTTGTTAATTGCAACCAATTTCCCCAAATCCATAAAGTAAATAGTTAAAGGAATTGAAATTTGGGGATTTTCTACTTCCTTTGTTATTACTTTGTCTTAACGTTTTATTGCCGTAGTGTTAATAGAACTCAGGACTACCATTTATTCTCTGAGTACATTTTTTTCTCTAAATCAAGCTCCATCCCTTTGCCTTTTTGCCCAGCACACATGCCTGATTCCGTTAGCAATCCGGGTGCCATCTCCTCTGCTTAGAGTCATCTCATCATGAAAGCTGGTTCCTACATTCACTATTAATGCTGCATTCATGGTAATTCTATCAAAAATTATTCCTGTTTGTATGTGTATGGAGAAAAAAAATGGAATAAGTGGGAGATCTGGAGTAAGAGAAAGAGATAAGAGCTAGGAAGAAAGACCAAGCAGAAAGCAGTGGATAGACTGGGCAAGGTAGACAGAGGCTTAGAGACTTGGCAGCACTGACTGAGACAAGTGGCTACTACCTAGTTGAAATGTATTATTTAGAGCAGAGATTCCCAACCTGAGGGTCGAATGACCCTTTCACAGGGACACCTAAAGTCATCAGAAAACACAGATGCTTACATTATGATTCATAACAGTATGAAGTGGCAATGAAGATAATTTTATGGTTGGATGGTCACAACAACCAAAGGAACTGTATTAAAGGGTTGCAGCATTAGGAAGGTCGAGAAACACTGATTTAGCAGAATGAATGCATTAGCTACCTTAACAGGGCTGTGACAAGAACTGAGTCCATGAAAATTTGATGGTCCTAATAAAGTGTTAGGAAGTGTTAGAAAGCCAGAGCTTGAGTCCAGACCTTCCCCTGACTATATAATCATAAACACATTCTAATAAGCCCAGTCTCAATTTGTTGCCTATAAAATGGATAGAACATACCCAGTATCAGAGATGAACTGCAATAATCAAACTACATATTTATATGATAATAAAAAGCAATATAGCTTAGGTATTAATGGCGCTGATGAACTAGCTAGATGATGCAAGTGTGACAGATGGACAGATGTTAGGGGTGCAGCCATAGAATTGTCTGTCTGTTCAGAAGAGAGATAATCAGTTACATTTTTGACTTATTTTATCTTAGCTATATGAACCAATTCATTTAATCCTTCCACAAACTATATGGCAAATACTATTATCAAACCTAGTTTAGAGATGGGGTTTCTTTCATAGAGTAACACCATAATCAGTATAGAGTTGAAAATCAGAGAGCTAGAATATTGACATGGGACATCTAATGCCAGATGTTGTACTTTTAATTAAGCTCTGTGCTTCTGCAGAAGAATGGGAAAGACTGAGCCTCAACCTCAGCCAACTAGTGCCAGTTAGAGGACGGAGGTGACCCAGAACCAATCACAAGGCTCCTCCCTGTGGCCCAGGAGCACCTCTGTGTCAGGTCCATCGTCAGCACCATGACTCACCCTCACTCAGAAACCACATTGTTGGTTGTCATAGTCCTCAGAATGTCATATATGTGTGTATATATACATGTGTATATATACACACATATATGACACTGTATATACATATATATAACTATATATATATATATATATATATGAGGTGATAAACATGAATAGCTGAAAGTTTAGCTCCTTATTTAATATCTTAGAAAATAGAATTGCATTAGGCATGCTGCAAATGCTATTTGAGAAAATTTTAGTTTCCAATTGAGAATTTTCTGCTTGGCCATATTTAGGCATCATGGAAATACAAGATAATTTTAATCAACCACCCTTAGAATTTCTTTTATGTTCTAGTTAACACTTCTGCAATGCCTTCGTTAAGATCAGAGTCTCTTAGCCTGCCATGTGATTACTCTCTTCAAGCTGTTTACTAGAGTGGCCGCAAGGCTAAGGATACCATGAAAAAAAGCATATTCACTATTGATTTTTAAAAGCACTCCTTTATTGCTCCTGCCCACAAAGCCCTAACTGTTCCTCTCATATTTAATATGATATGATATTTTAAAAGCATTGGATTAAAGCTCCATAGGACACCACAGTGAGGCTCTGAGGATTTCAGCCCTGCAAGTAGTGCTTGGTGTGTATTACTGTGCAGAGACTATTAGAACACAATGTAATTGGAGGCTTGGACAGAAGAAAAGCAAGTTACTCTGAAAAGGCTAAAAATCTCAGTAATCGTGGGGTAATGAACACTGATAAGAGAACCGAATGTGCTCAGACCTAGGTTCAAGGTTGAGATTTACTGTCCTATGCTGTTTACTTTCATATTACTATAATAAAACACTTAACCAAAACCAAGGGGGTAAGAAGGGGTTTTCTTGAGTTATATGCCACAGTCCATTATGAAGGGAAACCAAAGTGGAGACCCAGATGCGGGGACTGACTTAGGAACCATAAACACTACTTACTGATTTGCTCCCTGTGACCTCCTCAGATCGCCTAGATGGCCTTAGTATACAACTCAAGACTCCTGCCAAGAGGTGGCCCCTCCCATGGTGAACTGGGCCCTCCCACGCCAATCATTATTGCTCCTCGAGTAAGCCCACTACAAATCTGCTCGTAAGCCAGTTCTAAAGAGGCTACTCCACAAGTGAAGCTCTCTCTTCCAAGAATAGCGAGGTCAAACTGACAAGAACTAGCCATCTATGTTACCATTAAAAAAAAGAGGCCGGGCGGTGGTGGCGCACGCCTTTAATCCCAGCACTCGGGAGGCAGAGGCAGGCGGATCTCTGTGAGTTCGAGGCCGGCCTGGTCTACAAGAGCTAGTTCCAGGACAGGCTCTAAAAAAGCTGCAGAGAAACCTTGTCTCGAAAAACCAAAAAAAAAAAAAAAAAAAAAAAAAAAAAAAAAAAAAAAAAGATTTTCATTTGAAAATTAAGTGTTTCTATGAGTATCTCTGTGTGGGTTTATGCATATGCCTGCACATGACTACAAAAGTCAGTAGAGAGCATCTGGTTCTTGAGCTGGAGTTACAAGCAGTCGTGAGCTGAGAGCCAAAAGTGGTTACAAAGCAAGAGTAGAATATGCTCTTCCCTGCTGAGCCTTGTCTCCAGCCCCAATATTTACCCTAGCTTAATGACACGATTCAACCCTCCATTTAACTACTTAAATGCCATGTGTCTTTTACTTCAGTTAAAGCAAACGAGTTCTCATTCTGACTGTGTAGCTGAGAACAAAATTTACTCATGTATTCACTGGAGGAGGCATGTATCCATATTTGTGTGTGTGTGTGTTGAAATTTTTAATAAATATATATGTGATAAAAGGTAAGTAAATGAACTGGTTTCTATGTGTTTGGCACAATAGTTTGGGAGTTTAAAAAAAATCTAAATACCCCACTCATGAAATTTACCAAAAAAAAGAGATTTGTAAGTCATTAAAAGTTAGTATGGTTCTCAAATGAACGTGATATTTTTTCCAGTGATATTTGGTGATGTCTGTTGTCACAAGTAGGCACAGGAAGAGTACCTAGTGAATTCCAAGTCTTCTACAGTGCAGGGCAGAAGTAAAATCTAAATTAAAACAAACAAAAAAACAAACAAAAACCAGGAGGCTTCATACATATATCTTTAGTTTTGGTTAAGCCACCCTGAAACCCTTATTTCCCCTAACCCATGCCCACATTCTGGCTTAAACCTTCAACATCTGGTAGTCACGGGTGAACAGTACTGGTCCCAGCAGACATGAGTTATGAGATGTAATTTCAGTAGCTTCAGTAGCAAGCACAAGGCCTCAGAGACACTAGACTCAGCGTAATGAGCAGCCAGGCAGTGTATGTCCACTGGTGTAAAAGTGGCAAACCTGTTTAGGGGTGTCACCATCTGTGCCCAATGCTCCACCCCTAGTTGAGGGGATAAAGATACTGACTGTTGCAGAGTCACTTTTCTTTGGGGTGAGGGTGGCCATTGGTAAATTGCCAAAATGGATGACTCCTGCAGATGTGCATTGGGGCAGTACTAATTGAACTCAGTGGGATTTTTTTTAAAGGCATGAAGAGGGAAGGGAGATTAGGAGTAGGTGATAAAGAAAGTTATAGGGGAAAGAGGTATGAAGTACATAATAATGTGTGTGTGTGTGTGTGTGTGTGTGTGAGAGAGAGAGAGAGAGAGAGAGAGAGAGAGAGATTTTAAATGAGAAGATGAGAATTCTAGTGTGAAATGGGAGAAGATTTGAAGATTTGAGGCAGAGGATCTATCATGTGCCTAGAAAGCTGCATGACAATGAAATTCACCAAATCGTAAGAACTGGAACAGACCTGTGGGCTGGGAGCCAGAATGGTAGATGACACAGAATATTGGTCACAGGCAAAGTCAGTGTATGCAAAGCCAGTCCATGAAAGGAAGCCAGTCCAAAGCACAGAAGGTCATGAGGAAGTGGTCGTGAATACTCTGGAAGGGAAGGAATCTCACTTTAGCAGCAAAGTGGAAGGAGTTGGTGTTTACCAGGTGGGGAAATAAAAGAGAAGCATATTTGATCAGGTGGGGGAAAAGTCATGGTCACATCTAGAGTGTGAAGTCTGAGAGATGTGTGAGGTGTCTGACTAAAGATAACCAGCAGATCCGAGATACCCAGTTCAAATAGGAGCCAAAGAGATAAGCAAAGGAACCTACATATGAGTTTAAAGAAGGAAGACAGCTGTCAATCAAAACACATTCTGCAAATAGAGATTTCTTTTTTGTCTTTTCAGATTTTATGGACTTGACTTTATCACCTCTTTGACAGTTCTGTAGAATGTGTCTGGATCACCTTCACCCCCTACCCCAACTGCTCCCAGGACACCATCCTTCCACACCCACCATGTTTTGTATCCTCTTCTTTTTAAATAACCATCAAGTCCAAGCTGTGCTTCCCAAATACTGTGGGCTATGTAGCTCTCTACAAGGCTATAGTAGAGTTCCCAGGGGAAACTGATTCTCCCTTCCGCTGAAGTTACCAATTGTCACTGACCTCTCAGATCAGGGTGGACTTCATGAGCGTCTCCCTTCTTTCTGTTGGCGTTTGGTCTGGCTCGAGCTTACCAAGGTCTTGTGCATGCTGTCACAACTGCTGGCCATTTATATGTAGAGCCACCCCATGGTGTCCAGAGGACACTGTTCCTGTATTATTATTCAAACTGCTGGCTCTTTCCCACGATGATTCCTGAGCCTTTGGAGGAAGGGGTGTGACATACATGTCCCCTTAGGGCTGAGCATCACACAGTCTCTTATGTTCTACACCTTGATCAGTGGTGGGCTGTCAGCTGTAAATGCATCTGTAACGAGGGTTGAGAGATCCACTAATCTATGGGTAGAACAATATGTCATTAGGAGTCAGTTTAATATTATATCCATTTAGCACAGTGGTTTTCAACCTTCCTAATGCTGTGACCCTTTAATACATACAGTTCCTCATGTTATGGTGACCCCAATTTTACATTATTTCATTGCTGCTTCATAACTGTAATTTTGCTACTGTTGTGAATTGTAATGCTAGTATCTTATATGCAGGATATCTGATACGTGACTCCCATGGGTCTCCTAACCCATTATTGAGAATTGCTTATTTACCAGAATAAGAGTATTAGGTTCTTACCAAGGGTCTATGACCTATCTAGTCACTAGTTCTTGCCCTGACAATGGCTCCAGGTACAAGTTTCATCTTATACAGTAGAACATGAAGCCAATTAGAAAACAGTCATTTACGCCCATGATGTTCAAGCCATTGTTGCAACAATGTTTATGTCCTGCCATGCCAGTCCTTAATGTAGCTCACAGGGCTCATAGCTGGGAGAGACTGGTAGATGTTTTTTCTACTTCAGTACATAGTACCTTCCAGCACTTCTAAATCAAGCCAGTAGGATCAAAGCATCCATTTCTCCATGTCCCATGACTCAAGGGTTTGGTATCAACAGTGGATTTTTATCCTGAGGTTATGGAGGATAATCACTATCACTGGTACCTGTTATATTCAAGGGTCTATAGGATTCCATTGGCCAACAACTTCAAAAAAGTAACCCATTCCTGGAACTGGAATTTTTATTTGTTAGTTACTGGTATCTTGATTGGAGCAGGGTTACTCATTTACAGAGTAGCTCCATTAATATATACATATACATATGTATGTACATATATTAATATATACATAATTAATATATACATATACATATGTATGTAGTTCACTTACCATTTTACCCTAGTATAATCATGAGCACCTAAGCCCACCAAAATGGGGTCACTCTCTTTTAAATTGGAGAAAGTAGCTTAAATGTCAGCTTCTACCCCCATGCCCAGGCAACTACCATTCTCCATTCTGTTATCCTTGATGAGAGTTTTGTGTTAATAGGTTCCTTCAGCGTGCATTCTTGGATTGTTTTGAGATACGTCCATTTTGTTGCATGCATCAATACTTCAGTCCTTCCTGTCCCACCATGTAAGTATAAGGCAAACAATTTCTCTGCTAACCTTTGGTGAAATTGTTCATTTTGAGGGTTTTAAAAGTAAAATAAGTATAAATATTTGTAAAAGCCTAACTGCTTATATGCATTTATTCCTCTTGGGTAAATGCCTTCTAATAGTCTTATCTTTAACTTATAGAGTAGGATTGCATTTAGATTTTCAAATGACCACTGAACTATAATGAAGGGATAATATCATTATAGTCTCACAATATATGAGGATTCCAAACCTCTATATCTTAACTCAGTGTGTGCTACCTTTAGCTATTTCACTGGGTGTGCCACAGTGCCTCACTATGAATTTAATTAGTTTGCATAATAATTTCCTTTCTTTGTCATCTCTCCATCCTTGATACTCATATATCTAAAAGCTTGATTTTTACTGATTGTCTTTCTATTTTGCATTTTGAGGTCTCTCTGTGTGTCATTAATTATGTGACTCAAAATATTTTCTTGCATTCAATGGCTTATCTCTTTCTTTTTCCCATCTGTTGAAAACATACTCTTCTCTAACATAATATATCCTGATACAGTTTTCACTCCCTCTAGGAGTAGAGGGATCTCAGCTTCTCTCCATCTCCTCTCCCATCGGGATCCACTCTTTTGTGGTCTCTCATTAGAAAAGAACAGTCTTCTGAGAGATAATAATAAATTATAACAAAATAAAATATAGTAAGATAAAACAAAAGCTTCCACATCAAAGTTGGACAAGAAAAACAGAAGGAAAAGAGCCCAAGAGAAGGCACACGAACCAGAGACTCACTCATTTGCACACTCAGGAATCCCATAAAAACACTAAACCAGAAGCCATAACATAGACACTGAGGGCTTCATGCATTTCCATGCACGTGATTCCCATGGAGCTGCAGTCATGGTGAGTTCATGTGATCTTTGCTAATGTTGATTTAAAGAGCTTTGTTTACTTGGTGCCCTTCATCTCCTTTGGCTCTAACATTCTTTCTGCTTCTTCTTCTGTGGGGTTCCTTGAGCTCTGCGGCAGGGGGCCATTTGATGGAGACATTCTATTTAGGGCTGAGTGTTCTAATGTCTCTCACTCTCCACATGATGTCTGGTCATTGTTTGTGCCCATCTGCTGCAGGGGAAAGCATCTCTGGTAACAGCTGAGTAGGGCATTGATCTTTCAGTACAGGAAAATATCAGTTATTTCATTGCTATGTTTCTGTTATTTTGTTGTTTTAGACCAATAGTAGGCCTCTTTAACACTGTTTTCAAATAACAGTAACTCTTAATTTAACCACGTTTGCTTTACCAATTTGTTCTTTTCTTATGGGTTGTGGTTTGGGTGTTACACCTAACCCACAGTCATAACAACTTTCTCTCATAGTTCTATTTGGACACTGTGTTTACACTTGTTTGCAGCTGTATAAGCCCTTTGAATAGAGATACATAGATTAAAGTTTGTTATTTTGCATACTGGATAACCAATATTTCAAGCATCATTATTTTAAAAAGCTTGCCTTGCCTCCACTGGTAGCTCTGTGTCTTTGTTGAAGATCCTCTGTCTGCAGCTCTGTGTATTTAACTTGTTCTTTCCAGACTGTTTCGGTCATTAGTGTTTTTTGTTTGGTTGGCCTTGTCTTTGATTTTGCTTCTTCCTCTTCTTCTTTTTCTTCCTTCTGTTTTCATTTTCTTTTTCAAAGGTGTCTCATAACTTCTGGGATTTTGGTTGGGATTGTGTTAAATCTATGATCCAATTTTCAATACATTGTATCATTACTGTAGTATACGTTTGAAATTTATTCTTTAAAAGTTGACAATAACTTAATTTTATAGTCCTTTCTTTGCAAGGGAAAGTCCCTAAATTCAATCTATAGTATGTTTACTCTCTCTCTCTCTCTCTCTCTCTCTCTCTCTCTCTCTCTCTCTCTCTCTCTCTCTCTCTCTCTCTCTCTCGTGTGTGTGTGTGTGTGTGTGTGTGTGTGTGTGTGCTTTAAAGATTTCACACACAGCTTTAAAGATTTCAGTGCTTATGGATGGTGTATATATCTTTCTATGACATTTTATTATGATAAAAACGGCATTTATTTCTTTTCGTCTACTCATAGTGTATAGAATACAGTTGACCTTCATGTGTTAAGTTTACATCTTGCAGGCTTATTAAGATTGCTTAAACCTTTAAGTAGCTTCCCTTCAGACTTCCTGGAATTTTCTGCCTACATTTTTATATAATCTACACGGAATATGCTTTTAGTTTTCCAATTTTGTTCTCTTTTCTTGCTTTGTTGCATTACCTAGAACCTCCCAGGCAATGTTGATGAGAAGGAACACTCTTCTTCTAATTTTTGCTTCTAAGCCATAAAGAGATATAAGCCATAAAGAGTAGCTTTTGTAAAATATCCCTTCTGCGCTTATCGTTATGGTGAACAACCATTTGTCTTCTTTTAAAATCTTAATAAAGAGATTCATATGCTTCATTTTCTGATGCTAAATCATCTTTAAGCTCCAAGTTAAACACCCGCTTGCTCATTATACATTTCCCTTTTTATTTATCACTGTATTAAATTTACTAAAATTTTGTTTTAAAAAATAATAGCACCTATGTCCATGAGGGAATTTGGTGTTGATTTTCTTGCACTATCTCCATCTGGGTTGATATAAGCATCACTTTTCCTGCCTAATTTCTTTTTTCATAAAACCCACTTTATCTTTTCAATACATGTTCCTGGGGCTACAACCAGCTTCCCCCGTTGTGACATGTTGAAATTCCATCAGTAAGGGAAGAATGAAGAAGGGCACCTCCTTTCTTTATCTTGGTGTTCATTGCTATTTGTAGTTTTGTGTCCACCCTCAGAATCTAGTCAAGCAGGAATAGGTTATCCTTGTTTAGGTGATTTTAGTTGAGAGAATTAATCTAGTTCCTATTACTTCATCTTTATTGCAAGTAAACTGTAGTGGAAACCAGTCACCAGCAGAAAGCAGTAAAACACAAACATTTTGTATGTGGTACCACAAAGCAGCACTACCTGGACTCAGTGGGTTATTTTTAATATTTTATCATCATTTATTATTATTATTATTATTATTATTATTATTATTATTATTATTATTATTTTACATTCTGACCACAGTTTTCCCTCCCTCTTCTCTTAATCCTTCCTCCCACCTCCTTTCTGTCCCCTCCCATCCACTCCTCTCCCATTTCTATTCAGAAAAGGACAGGCCTCCCAAGAATATTAACTAAAAGGCAAATCAAGTTGCAGTAAGACTTGGCACCTCCCCTTGTACTAGTGGGTTATTAAAAAATAAACAGAGTCGTGAAGTTGGGAGGAGGACACAATTTATGGGATAGGAGGGCATTTGGATGGTGGAAATGGGGTGTGACATAATATATTTAGTTGTATACATGTATGAAATTCTCACAAATAAAGACAACTTTTAAAATTTGAACAAAACTTTAAAAAATTGTAATTCTATAATACCTTGTTTCCAGCCCAACTCTGGATGTTAAGCTATGTAGTCCTTGGTGTGTGGATGTCCCTCATGATGTCATGTTCCTTCCAAACAGTAGCAAGGTCCCCTTTCCATCCTGCATCTTCTCATACCATTCCGATGTCTCATTCCCACACCTACTTTTATGTATTCTATTTCTTTCTCAACCTCAGGCACTAGCCTAGTGTGGCAGCTTCGTGAGCCTATAGTGATGTCCTGGTGATGTGTTGTTTGGTTTTTCATTGCTGTGAGATTAGTTTATGATGCCTGTTCTTTATTGCTTACATGTTTTAGACTTATCTCATACCAATCTGCCATCCTACCTCTTGCACTTTAAGTTCCTTAAGAATGGATTAAACATTTTGCATGTCCATTTGGTCAAAGAATTATCACAAAGCCTTGCATACAGGAGATGCGTCATATGGTTGTAAATTAAATGAATAGATGAGTTAATAGAGATTTGAAGAACATTTTTGTGTTTACTTTCTGCAGGAAGATTGTGAATTCTCTAACACTTTTTTTTAAACAATTTAAATTTAAAGAATTTAAAAAATGGGAACTTTTAGGAGCTTCTGGTCAAATTATCGATTAGGTCTCTTGAACAAAGGGCATGAATAAGACTCAGTAAGTAGACTCTAAAATAATAGTGCTGTTTTGCTCAAGGAATTTAGAAAAGACTGGTTAAGATTTTGGAAGATGACTTTCAAAACAAAAGCATTTATTTTCTAGTCACTTCCTGAGACATTCAGAACACTTACTAGCAAGGGAATATTTTCGGGAAGTTGTGGGCTGGCCAGTCGACAGTGCATGAAGCAGCAGCATGTGGCTGGGGCAGATGGGAGTGGATAAGGGCAGGAATAAAGGCAGAGGAGGGACTGTGGGTGTGAGCTGAACAGAACGCCATGAATGAGAAAAAGAAAAGGTTGGTTGAATTGATACTGAAAAGCAAACTGTCTAAAGGTAATAGCCATATGGTGTATGCCTACAATGCTGAGAAAAAGCAATCTTCTTACCAGTTTTCCCAGGTAGGAAGTCCTGAAGGGTCAGTTATACCTCCAGTTCCTTCAATTTAAATTATATATATATATATATATATATATATATATATATATATATATATATATGCATACATGAGATGAGAAGATAGCTTGGGGGACTTTTATACTACAAGGACATTAGTGTGCACATATGCACCATCACCAGGGTACAAAGGCAGAAAAACTAGGTAACCCAAATCATGCAGGTCTTCCAAAAATAATACAGCAGGACTCTTTCTTTCATCTGTGCTCTTGGCTCCTTCCTACACTTACACCTTGCTTTACACTATTTGGGATTTTGAGGTCAGTTGAATGCACTGTGTATTTATTATGTTATGTATTTTTCTCTGCTCACCTTCCCCCCTCACAGTACATCCACAAACATTGCCATTGTTGGGTGTGAAGTTAGCTTTGAGCATCTGTGTTCCTTCCCATCTTGCTACAACTCAGCATTTCCTTCAAAATGCTTTCCCCCTACCTCACCAAACCCTTAGCGACTGCGGGGACTGTGGCAGGCTGCTGTCTCTGGTGAAAGAAAATCAATAGATAATACATCTTAAAAATCTATTCATATTCTGCATAGTGAGTATACTAGTCTTTTTATTGTTAAAGTACAGACTTTTTTGGATTAACACAGTCTAGCTCTGTGAAGACAACATTCTGTGAAGAATGCACAGAATCGTGGCTGCCCTTTCATGTCTCTGTGAATGCTATCTGAAACAAGAAATAAATATGACTGTTTTCCTGTGCATAAGCAGCATGAAGTTCTTCTAATTACTTTTCAATTCTAAAATACACAGTTAGCCCTACTTGATATCATAAGCTTTCTGACTAGCAAACTTGTGGTGTTTGAAGGCGATAAGCCACCGCAGAAGAATTATATCAGTTCTGTCTCAACTTAGTTGAGAGCTGGAGATACTTAAAGACCCTGTACGTGTGCATGTATTTCTCACATAGCAGCCAAGTGCGGGCACCTGCCTAGATACATACACATGTGTATATTATCCATTTGCTGCCATTTTCCTCTCAAATTCTCCCTCTGTACCCTGCCACCCAAAGCTTGTGGTAGAAGTATTTTTCACCGCTCTCTCCCTCCTACTTCTCCCCCCACACACACACTTATGGTATGTGCAGTTTTGCCAGACCCATATGAAGACAGGGGAACTCTGATACGATTGCTCCTCACAAGCGTGGGAATGAAAATACTTCCCAATGACAACATCTGCCTCTATTCAAGCCATGCCCAGTTATCCCCCCAAAGAAACGTTCTGATTAACTTTTTTCTAAAGTCTTAAGATAGCAGTTTGTGTAGCCGATCTAATTAAGAAGTTTATGTAACAGATCTGCGGGGTTTTTTTTTTTCTTCTTCAACTGGGTTCTTTGAGCTCAGTTTGAATGTTACCGGCTTTCGATATGCAACGACCGAGTGCTTCCCGAGCTGAGAATTATCAGCTCTTGTGGGATACGATCGCTTCCTTGAAACAATGTGAAGAGGCTATGCAGCATGCGTTCATTCCGGTAAGGAAGATGCCTTATTTACTTAGGGATTCTGTTATTCATCTCATTCACTCTTGTCTTTTCATTAGAAAAAAAAAAAGTCATTCTGTATATTTAAAGATGTATCCTCTCTGTAGCGCTTGCTCAGAATAAATGTGTGTCTGTTTCTCTCTACTTCATATGAATTCTAGATTCTTATTGCGACCAAACTTTGATCAGGGAGAAGGAGTCATTGCAATCCAAATTAATAAGACTAGAACGGTAGTTTCTAACAGTGGCATGCACTGAAGTTGGCATGTGTATCACTTATATTTCTTATACTAATATTTGAGTACCTGAAGATTCTAGTTACTGGTTGGTACAGAAAACATACTCAGTGTGGCTTGAAGGTCTCGGCCAGGCCAGGTGGTTTGAATAGATGGATCAAAAGGTCATGGCTTAGCTTCCAATTTTATGTCCTTTGTTCATTTGAATAAACTCTAGGCTGCAGACTCTCTTCAGAGGTAAAATCACTTCTTCAGTAGTGGTACTTTGAGTACAGATCTGTAAACATGTCTGATAGAACCAGTGGTTACACAAAATGAGGCAATGAATGAATTTTTCTTTTTCTAGATTGAAAAAATGATTTCTTTACTTACAACTTGTCCAGCTAGGGTGTTGAGGCTGATGATGACTGATGGATTGAGGAGAATTGAACAAGGTCTTGAAGAAGTGTGTTAATGTAGTTGATTCTTTTGATGTAATGTGCTTTGGGAGTTTTGAAGAATGACAGAATGTTCTTCAAAATTAATCCTTATTGAAAATCATAATGAACTTCCTCCATAAACTATATGACTTATGGCATAGAAAATCAAGAGATGTGCTTCTTTCAACAACTGATAAATCCAAATATTCTCTAAAGTTCAGGCTGCTCTCAAAGTTCTCGTACTGGACATATCATGATGTTCTCTGCATTTTAGAATCACCTAAATGTTCCAAAGACTGCCATATTTAAGTTTCACCTAATTGAATTCTATGTTCTTGTGGGACAGCGATAGGTCCATCCTGAATCTCAACAGCACAAGACACATTTTTCTTAAGGAATTAAAAAAATGATATCTGGAAACTCCAAACCATGTGAAGTTATAATGATTCTGTTTTGAACCAGAATCTGTCTATTAAATTTTCTCTTATGTTTATCAAACTCTTCTTTCTTTGTTTTATCAAAAAAAGTTTGACATTCCCCATGAACCTCCAGCATCTTCTTAGGAAACAGTCTCTTAGGTGCAATTTCTTTCCCCATTCATTGTTGCTAGTACAAACCTCTAATTTGCCATCAAATATGTTTAAGTATTTTATTCTTGGTCTTCTGATATTTTGTAATTTCTCAGAGAGAGGTGAGAAGGAAAGTTAGAAAAACTGATATTTGTTTATTTTCTGTTCTTCTGCCTTAAACTCTGTGACTGTATAGATTCTTCTCCTCACAGAATTCAACCTAGTGCCTGTCAGACACTGAGTGTTTATGAAGCATTTGAGGAAAGTCTAATTCAAGATTGGAAATTTCAAATTGCTTCATGGCATTTTATCAGTAATTTTGTCTGTATTGACCTCATAAAATTATTTCTATCTGAAACAGTGTAGGAAAATAACCAAAAATTCTTTATCTGATTGTTGCAGATAGGATGGTGGCATAGGCAGTTATACCTTAATACATGGAATATGCTCCTATGTGGAGCAGAGCTTTCAGTCAGTTCTGATGGCTGATGAGCTGCTCTGCCTTCTACTCCAATATCTGTTCCCAAATTCTGCTAGTGTGCACACACACACACACACACGAGCATACCAATTTGCCATCTTGGTGTGAAGCCACTGGAAAATTCCCAATGTTTCAAACACTCTCTAATACCGTCAGAGCTTTATTAAATATATACCATCACAATTTTTGAAAAGAGAAACTATAACTGTTGTTAAAATAACAAGAGAATACTTTTTTAAATTAAGCCTCCATTTAGATTGATCAGTTTATTTTGGATCTTAGAAAAGGACTCTGTTCCCAACTCTATGTACTCCTTAGCCCTGTGATATGTATTTTATATAGTCATATGTATATCTATACAAATATACTTGCATGCACAAATATATACAAACAGAGTTACACATGGCATTTCAGCTTAATGATACCCTTCACTATTTAGGATATCTTAAACCCTGTGCCAGGTCTGTCATAATAAAGAAATAAATGACAGTTTGTTTGGCTCAGATAATTATTAAAAATAATCCTAATATTTTAAAATATTTAAAAATTTTAAAAGCTAAATATTGCAAAATGAATGTTGTATAAGAAGTACAGATGTATACCAGTGTTTCTGATCTTGGGTAAACTGACCCGAGAAGTTCCCCAACAGGTAAATGCTTTTCCCTGCATGCACCATCAGAGTATGGATTCTGAGCACACGATGAGAGTGGTCTGGATCTTGGACATTCTGCATCATAATTTCACATATGGTGGCTGTGCATGGTATTTCAGTCAATCCAGTTCTGTAGACTAAAATAACGTCCCTGATTTATAATCTAAAACTATAGTATAATCTACTTCCAGATGATCACCCCCTAACTGTACAGCCTGAAGTTCCCCTTGGTGACAATAAACCTGGAGTAGCCCATACCTGTATCATATAACTCAATATAGTCTAAAGACAAGATAGAAACCAAACTGTAACACTCTTCAATTTCAACACTTGATTCACACATTAGATCATGCCGTAGAGAGATGGGATAGAAATCAGTTCAGGTAGGTTCATCTGATAGATCTAACAACCCTGAGTTCAAAATAGCAACAAAGTTTTTCCATATCTTTTAGCATTAAGCACTTGGCTCATGTTAACTAATAAATATTAACTGCAGGGATGAGTGCAGTTCTTCCATGAAATCTCAGTTATTTAGTCTATTGTGGAGCAGTGGAGCATCTTCTAGCATCTCTGGGTATCATAGAAATCCAAAGCTTTCATGTTCTATTAAAGTGATTACATGAGTTTGTACAATAGCACCCTAGTTAGGTATTCTTTTTATAAAGATGCATCTGGTTTTGTATTCACTTATCAGTTTGTTGAGCTCATGTTTGTGTTCTGGAACCCCCCCCCCCGATATCTGCCAGCTTCTATCCTAGACCCCTCTACAAAGGGACACTGACATTTCTTTGTGGCACCATCAACTCATAAGAGGCCTCATTGCCTCTTGACTAAATAGTGCCTACCGTCTCTTTCTTTCGTGTGCAGCACTGATTGCCTTTGTGCTTCTAGTCATCACATTGGGATTTAGCAAAGTCATTCAGTCTGTCATTTCACAGAACATTCTTGCGTTTCATCTTATCCATCTTGTGATTAGACACCAGGCTTCTGTCAATCAAAAACAGGTGCAATGCTATTCATTCATCTAGTTCAATATCCTTAGTTCTCAGCTGAAGCTCCTCACCCGGCCTGCCTCATTGCTCTCCTGTGCCATTAGTCTGTTAGTAAATTCAGGGTTTCTCTTAAGCTACCTGGAGAGGCTTTCTGTGCTGACATCCAGAGATCCTTAGTACACTGCCCGTTGAGTGACCGGTGACACGGAGAGAAAATGCAGGAGGCAAGGAGAGAACCACGTTGGAGAAAAGATGAACTAGTCAGTTGAGAATAGTTGGCCTCTGAGTGAGAGTCAGTCATTCAAGAAGTGACTCACAGCCTCCCTACATACCTTCCCACAAGTGTGACACTGCGTGGTACTCCTTTGCCCTCTTTTTGAAGCCCTGATGAACAGTGAGTAGGGACTCAAGTAAGATGCTCTGTGAGATAAGACTGCTATCACCACTTCCAAGTTAGAAAGCCAGGGGAACCAGGTTCCTTTTCAAAGTCAAATAGCCAGGAAGACAAGTAGTACTGGCCTCCTTACACCTATTCCTCCTGATTTTATCCTTGCCATGTTTTTTTTTCATTTTTTTCAACTTTTGTATTTTATATTTTAAGTAGTTAGAATGGGTTTCTCCCATGTCCCCATGACCCTGTGAACTGTTCACGTGACAAGACTATGTGATTCTCCTCTCTCCCTATAGTCTACACTGCTAAAAATGGTGCCAAAAAACAGTATGTTTTTGCCAAGTGAATCTGTAGTGACTGATTAATTCACAAGAGTACCAATTTAAGCGCTGATGAGATGAGGAAGAGGAAGTGATCCTTGTCTTGTGTATTCTCAAAATCTGCCTCGTCAGCTCCAGGATGACTTCCCCTGACTGCTGCTGGCTCTCCTTTAGGGGCCTGCTTAGGTTAGCCCTAAATAGCATTTGTTCAGTGGTAGCTTCGAGTCCTAGTTCATAGTGTTCCAAGTGTGTTTTGTCCTCTCTGGATGCTAAATATTACTTGATGCACAATCTTCCACCTTGCTGGATTCATTTTTCTGTTTTATTCTTCGTGTCTTCGCTTCCCATTCTTTTTAATGATACCCCAATTTTCAGTCTAGTGCTTTCTGAGCAATATGAGCAAAGCTATTAAAGGAATTCCTAATAGTAAAGAAGTAAAGAAGGCACTAAATCTATGGAGACATTCAGTTTAAGGTGGGGGATGGTGCTTCAACTAGAAGTGACCTGAATAATTACAGCAGGGTAGGACTGTGTCAACTTCCCGAGGTCGCTGCCTTTTTCACTTAAATAAAACAAATCAAACACAACAAAAATCATCTCTTTTCTCCCCATAAGGTATGTACTTTGCATCTTCATTATCTGTTATATATATATATATATATATATATATATGTATATATGTATATATATACATATATATATATTCATGTATGTGTGGAATTCACACACACACACAGAGTGATACCAGATGCAGAATGCCTTTGCTATATTCCAGTATTGCGAATTTTGTACAGAGTTTTTATTAACTCATCAATTCCAGGCTATTAGCACAGATATATGATATCACACAACTGATAAAATCTGTACTCAGCCATTCCCACCTGCCTTACATACTGTGGAAACTGCAAAGTCAGAACTCCAAAAGTATTTGTTACAGCAAAACAAGTAACTAAGTTGTTCAGAGTTAACAAGAGTAACTTCCTCCAATAGTAAAAGAGAATTAAAAGCTGAGTCCATCAAAACCTGTCTTGAGTTCGTACTATTACAGGGTACTATTAATGCCCAAAGCTTTAGTTAAATATTTCTGTTTAGGGGGGAGGTGCCCAAGAGCAATGGTATTTGTCTTTATTTTTTAAGTAATGAAAGCAGAAACAAAATATTTGTTCAAGATGGACACACTCAGATGAGGTTAGAGATCCAATGACACATTCCAACACACACACACACACACACACACACACACACAGAGAGAGAGAGAGAGAGAGAGAGAGAGAGAGACTGAGAGAGAGAGATGAGAGAGGAAGAGAGAGAGAGACGAGATGAGAGAGAGAGAGAGGAGAGAGAGAGAGAGAGAAGAGAGTCTGTCTTTGGGGTCCTTCCCAGAAGGAAGAGTTTCAATAGACAGCAAGAGATAGGCATAGTGAATCATTCTAACCAAGGTATGGTCCTCTGCCCACCAGTGCCTCAGATCCAAGCACTCCTTCCAAGTTACTGTGCCTGTATGGTCACCTGACAAATGATAAATCTTTAGGCAGGAGATGACATATTCTTCTGGGTGCCTGCAAAGCTGCAGAATTCTCCCACGAGATTTTTGGGAATTCTTGGGGTTTGTTTCTTTCATTCCTTTCTTTCAACAGCCTCCTAGCCAAAGGGAGTATAAATGTCTGTTTAGAAAATATGCATTACCATCAGAGAGGCTAACCACAATTCCATACTTTTTGTTCCAACACCTCAGTCTTGAGGTGAAACTCGCCTGCATCTGAAACAGAGCTAATAAACAATACAAGTAGGAACCAGGGCAAGGACACATTCAGCTAATGTCAGGTTCTGTGGGTAAGAACCATTTCTCCCTAACCTCTCAACTTTTCAGTGCTGTTGGAAGCGCTGGCGTGAACAACTCAAACTTGTCAGTTTGAGGCTAAGTCTCCCTATGATAACTAAGCTGGCCTTAACTTAAAATCCTCTTTCCCAGTTTCCAATGTGCTGAGATTACAAACATTTCTCATTTTTTTAGCTTTATAGAAACTAAAATTTACCCATGCTATTAGTGGGCCTGTTGCTGCCACAACTAGGGCTACTGGCAAAACCTATCTCCTGTACATTGTCTTTCTTTTTACAACTTTCAAAAAAAAGCATAAATTCAATTAGTTTTCATTACCAAAATCTGAAATGGCTGAGATCAGAAACATTTCAATGGATTGAACTCCACTAAAGTCTGTCTAGGGTACTGCTGTGCCCTGATTTAGAGTTTTGTCTAGGCGTGGGGCCTGGGTCTGACCTTTGTTCTGCAGCTTGATAGCTTTGGTAATTTACTCAGACTCCGGTCCTCAGTTTTATCATATATAAATCTAGATACTGTGTTGTTGTAGGAATCTTCGAGGTTTCCTGAGATGTGAGTTCAACCCTGAGGATGGTTCCTGACCAAATAATCTGCTCAGTCAAGGTTGCCCCCGTTCTTATGAATGCTGCTGAAGTTTCTGTATTGTCCCAAAGTAGCGTCGGCTCTCACATGTTACATATGTGTTCGTGTAAGATCCCAATGGCTTTCATAGTAATTCATAGATTGACTAAATAACTTGTTATTTCTATTTAAATATGACTAGAAATTTCAGAGATTAATTCAATCTGATAATTGCATCATAACTGTGAGCTATCTTAAACCCCTGTCTGATGATTACTATTGGAAACTATTTGTATTGACTCTTTAGTAATATTCAAAATGGAGTTACAATTAAACTCAGAAATTATCTAACCCTTTTAACTGTCAGCCTTGATGCAAGTTAGAAAGTTAGGTGCCACAACCTAGCTTTAACCAATCCCAGAAGCCTATGCTAAGAGCAGAGTTGCAGTCTTTTTGTGGAATAAAGACAAACAGGACAAAACTTGCTATGGGGTGGCAGTGGATAAGGAGGGGACATAGATGCATATCCTCAAATATCAGATTTGAAAAGAACTAACCCCCCTTTCGGATTTGTTGGTGATGCCCATCGAAGAACTGAGGTTCCTGTGTGTGTGGTCACCATTTCGATGGGCACATAGGTCTGCGAGTTCAGAGAGAAGACAGCTTCCTCTGAAATCCATTGTTTACCTCTACCTCTGAAAGAGTTTCTCCCTGTGTGTGCATACATGCGTGTTCCCCGCATGTGCACAGATGCATGTTCACGTGTGGGTGCTCCTGCGTCTGCAGGTGTGTATGAATGAATAAGCAGGTCCACGGTCAGCCGCGGCTGTGATTCCTTACCATTCGTCTTGGTTTTTGAGTCAGGGTCCCTCTCTCTGGCCGGGTACCCACTCGCTCTGTTAGCTGCATTGAATGTTAGAACTAGGGCCCTTCTTGTATCTGCCCTGGCAACTCAGGAATTGCACATGTGAGCCATTGCTCTTGAGTATTTTACAAGAGTTCTGGCTGTGAAACTTCCTGTGCCTGTAGGGTAAGCCCCAATATCCCTTCATTTTCCCCTGAAACACTGGTCAAGTACAGCAAGAAAAACCCTTATGCTAAATACAGAGTAATTAACCATTAGAAAGCCTGTGCAAAACCAGAAGCCAAGAAAAATGTATTTCTTCCCTGGGAAGCTAAGGCAGATGCGGGACTAGGAACTGGTTGGCATTTCAGATCTAGAGATTTGTAGTCTCTTGGCTTGAAGAACAAAGAGTCCATTGCTTATTTAACGACAATGTACAAGGACATCTGCACAATGTGTTCTTTCCTTCCAACAAATTCCAGCAGCATTTAGCAAACCTTTGTTTTCTGAATACTGTCATTCTTTCCTGCATATCCTGAGTGATTTTCTTCACTGAGACAGACTACAAGTAGGGCATTAATCCTGAAGAGAAATGGAGGTAGAGATTGTCAGGTGTTTAGCATCGTCACAGTTATAAGATGAAAAATAGAACTAAAACATTCTCTTCCCTGTTCCTATTGCCACCCAAACCAAGTGCTGACTTTCAGCCCTTCAAAGCTGCAGGTCTGCCCGCCATAGACATGAGCACATTGCAATCAATAACAATTACACAGCAGCGAACTCACAATTCCTCCTGTCCCTCGCACAAAAGATTCATTTCAGGTGTGAAATATTTTATGACTTTCTCCCTGACTTCATCTCCGTGCAGTTTCAAACACTGTATGATTTAGGATTAAATTATGATTAGTAGGAATGAAAGAAAGACGGATTTTTTTTCCCCTGGAATTGGAACTTAGAAAACATGGAGAAAAACAAAACCTTCTCATGATAAGTCTCATGATAAGTCCTTTCGTGAATAAAGGACTCATGATAAGTCTCTGCTTCCCTTTAAACACTTATTTATAGTGCTTGAATAAAGAAATATCATTTTCGCTTCTGATTTTGTTTGTTTCTGTTGTCAGTATCAGGAATAGAACCCAGGCCCTGGTGGCTACTAGGCAATACTGTCTTACTGAACTACATTCCTGGCCCTTCTACATTATACTCTTGAGGCCACAGTTAACAGGGGTACAAGGAAACATATAGACTATTCTGAATGAGAGAATCATCTAGAAGGAACATTCTCTAAGACAAACAATACCTCACCCATGGGTCAATTTATCAGACGCCTATTTATATCACTCACCCTTATCTCATTAAACTCCTGCATTTCATTTCAGCTGATTTTTCTTAAGAACGATGTGAAAAGATGGTAATAGCAGAGCAGGAGTTCTTTTCCCGCAGGGAGCCTGGTACAATCCTTGTGCCAGGTCCCCCTCCACTCCCAGGGCTTCCCAATAGGGAAAAATTGATGATGAATGAAATCACCATCCTTGATGAGATCCCTTAGGTGGTCCCAACGTGTACTTTTTAATCCTTCAGCTATATAAATAAACTCAGGGGCTCACTGAGGTTAACATTTTACTCTGAGTTATGAAAGTTGTTGGGTTACAAAGTTGCTACCCTCTGGGCTCTGATTTTGTCATCTTTACACCAGAGAACATAATTCCTTATCTGTACCATGGCCATTCCCAGGGACATAATTCCTTACCTGTGCCATGGTCCTTCCCAAGGACATAGGGTATTTGGAGTTTGATATGCCAGGGAAGAACTACTGGAGATATCAAGTTGACTCTATGATAAATATCTTGAAATACTTTTGCATCTAAAATAGGTGTCTATGGAGTAAAACAAGGAAAACAAATTCATTGTTAAGATAAAACATGAGATATAAAATGAGTGTATATAGTTTGAGGTAGATCTCAGGATGAAAATTCTGTAGATGTAAATTTGTTTGTTTTTTTCCAAGATTTTTGAGTCCCTAGCTTTTTTTTTTTTTTCAAATCCCATGTTTCCTCCCAAATCTCTAATTTCTTGTGTATGGTGGGATGGTAACTCTGGGCAGATGTTACTGCCGGCGGCTGCCTACTGTTTCCCAAGCAAAGCAGTTTGAATGGACAATGACGGATGCTGAGTCAAGATGAGTAATCGCCATCCGTACTGCTTATTAGTGCAGTGGCCTTGGACAAGTGACGATGGGGGCCGGCTTCCCACCTAACTCATCTACAGATGGAACGGAGATGGAAAACCACAATTCTTCAGGTGGCAATGAGGGGCAGAGAAAAAAAGTGAGCCCACACAAGCATATGGTCAGAATTAGGGTGTTTCTGCTGAGGGTTTCCCTTGACGGATATTCCACAGTTTAGAACAGTGGAGACAGGAACCCGTCCGTGCAGTATAAAAGCTTTCCATAGAAAGAAGATATTGCCTGATTACCTGTGGTATCCATCACTGATCCCATGCTCTTGGGGGCTAACTCATAAATCTTCATCTTGTTTTTATTCTAGCTCCATGCAAGTAAAAGCCAATGAATCTTATTTTTTTTCAATAGGCTGATAATGAAATGTAGTGAAACAAGGGATTTACCCCCACCCAAACAGTTATAATTTTGCAAAGGCAATTATGAGTATCATATACACAACAACTTTCCCAACCATGCCTGTTAACAAGAATGATTAGTGATGGGTGCGCTTGGTATTCTACTTTACCTCCCAGGGAAGAGGTAACGTATTGTAGACAATGCCTGCGTCAGATTGGCCGTGGGGCATGGTCTATGAAGCATTCTCTTAGGAAGTGTTAATTTTCAAGAGCAGGACCCAGCCAGGAAAAGGTAAAAGGTAGTAACAAAAGCAGCAAGCTGGCTCATGTGCTCTCTGACTCAGTGCCTGTTTTTGAACTCCACTACTTTGGACTTCCCTCAACTACGACTCATAAGCCTGTTAATATGAAATAAACCCTTTCCTCCCCCAAGTTCCTTTTTGGTCATGGTGCTTTAAAAGTTTTTCGTTAATTTTATTGGGCTATACATTTTCTCTGCTCCTCACCCTTCCTCTGCCTTCCCCTTCTACCCTCTCCCATGATCCCTACCCTCCAAATTTACTCGGGACGGTCTTGTCTTCACATGTAGACTAGATCCATGTTTGTCTCTCATAGGGGTCTCATTATTATCTAGGTTCTCAGGGAATGTGAATTGTAGGCTGGTTTTCTTTGCTTATGTCTAAAAGCACACTTATAAGTGAGTAACATATGATATTTGTCTTCTCAGTCTGTGTAACCTCACTCAATATGATGTTTTCTAGATCCTTCCATTTGCCTGCAATTTCAAGATGTCATTATTTTTTTTCCACTGTGTAGTACTCCATTGTGTAAATTTGCCACATTTTCCTTATCCATTTTTTGGGTTGAGAGGCATTTAGGTTGTTTCTGTCAGAGAAACTCATATCACAGCATCTCTGAGGATTCCATCTTACACCTGTAAGAATGGCCAAGATCAAAAACACTGATGACAACTTATGCTGGAGAGGATGTGGGGTAAGGGAACACTCCTGCATTGCTGGTGGGAGTGCAAGCTGGTACAGTCACTTTGAGTATCAGTACGGCAATGTCTCAGAAAATTAGAAACCAAGCAAATACCAGTATCATGTTTCATACTATATGTAAAGTTTTCATACATATTTGATAATTAAGTTTCTACAGGAAAGTTTGATATCTTTCTTTTCCCAGCTAATAACTGGAGAAATTACTTCATAACATTTTTTCTTATCCATTTGAATAAAATAATGTTCTTTTTTATTGTTAAGGAAGTTTCTTGCGCTCAGAAATATAAACCTGGAGAATCATGAGCTTCAGGAAACCTTGGTCAATATACTAAGAACTTGTCACCAAAAACAATAATGAATAGAATGAATGAAGTAAGAATTGGGAGTACTCAAGAGGAGTTGTTTCAGAGTTGAATTTGCTCGAGTAAAAAAAACATACTTCTACGAATCAATCTTCCTGTTTTTTTGAACTAGGCTGATGGCAAAGGTGGTAGGTTGCCATCTATAGGTGTTTTTAGGGTTAGGAAGGGCATCTAAGATCTTGGCCTCTTCAGCCATTAGCCTGTAGTGATATCTAACTTGCTATGCTCTCAGGTACCTGTGCTGCTCCCTCACCCACTCTTCGTGCCTCAGTAACCTGTGCTGTGAGGAGCATGCTCCAGTCACTTCAGACCAAGTGACAAGAACCCACTGGTGAACTTGGTAGTGCTGACTTACTACTGGTTTGAATGGCACTGCCCCTACCTGGTTGGTATTGTGGAGAAAAAAAAAACATGAGATGACAATATTTGAAAAAGCAAAAGCTAAATCCAGTAATAACATTACCTTCCATTTATAGGACCCGATTTGGCCTCACAGGCTTTATTTTTTCACCTCGCTTCTTGAGAAATAGGTTAACTAGAAAATAGCATTGTTCCATTTTTTAAAGCAGAAGTTTGCAGTATATTAGGGGACCTAGAAACCTTGTGAGAATTGGGAAATTGAATTTCAGTCAGAATGGAGAGAAACTTCACTTTAGAGTATGAAAAAGAAACTCCTAACTTTCCAGGCCAAGAAAGAAGATGCAGAGAGAAAAAGAAAGAAAGAAAAAGAGAAAGAGAGAGTGGATGGGAGGGAGGGGAGGGAAGGGAGGGTAGTAGGAGGGAGGGAGGGAGGGAGGGAGGGAGGAAGAATGAAAGAGAGAAAATGGGGACAGGGAAAGAGAGTACTTTCAATCTGCTTAACGAAAGTTGAACAGATCAATGAGGAAAATTGTGATTTTGCATCCTGGGTTCTGATGCCAAAAAGATGTGGCTGGAATCTTCTCATGGATCTTCCTAGATTATGACCTCAAGCAAATTAGTCAGTCAACTTTGGCTTCCTTTCCTTTTTTTCTCCATTTATCCCTGACCTCAAGCATACTGCTCTCCCTTCCCCTCCCCTTTCCCCTTACCCCACCTTCCCTCCTTTTCTTGTCTTCTAACTTCCCTCTCCTTCGCTTCCTGTCCCCTGTCTCCCCTTCCTGTCTCCTCCCTTCCCTACTTTTCTGTACCTTTTCAATAGTGGAAATATCATTTCATTTAACTACTACTGCAAATTTAAGTGCACTGATTTATCTTAAAGTGTCATCATTGATGCATAATAATATCTCACCAAAGGTATTACTGCTATGGTTATTTTGTGTTATAATTGTAGCTTCAGTTCTTAAAGTAATTATGAGACCTGAAACAAGTCACTTTTCTTTATTCTGTTTGTAAAATTAAATAATGGAAATCGCATGCATCTCCACAGGAAGGGGAAATAGAATATACTGAGAAGACAATCAGATGGCCAGGCCAGAACAGCAGCTCATATTCTGGACATATTTCACCTCCTTCTTAAGTTGGCAACTGCTTTGCCTTCAATGTTCATGCCCTAGCTAGGCTGAAATGCTTGCAAAATTCCTCATGCTGCAAATCTTACCGAGCATGGCATGCTCGTAGTAGTAGGTAGTCTCGAAACTACCTGCTTACTTACATCAGAAATATTTCACAGAACTGGCAATTAGCAACACCCCATTTTTAGGCAGCATCAAGGATGAGCACCGTTGTGCTAGCTTGTTTTATGTCCAATTAGACCCAAGCTAGAGTTGTTTGGAGATCACAGAGTCACAGGCGAGAAAATGCCTCCATAGAATCGTGCTGCAGACAAGCATGTAGAGCGTTTTCTGATTAGTGACTGATATGGGGAGGGCCCAACCCATGACTGCTTGGGCTACCCCTGGGTTGGCAGTCTTGTGTTCTGTAAAAATGAGGCCGAGTATGCCATGGGTAACAAACTAATGAGCTGTGATTTTCCATGGCCTCTGCACCAACTGCTGCCTCCAGGTTCCAACCCTGTTTAAGTTTCTGTCCTGACCTCCTTCAAGGGTAAACAGGGGTGTAGAAGTGTATGCCAAATAAACCCTTTACACCCCAAGTTGTCTTGACTGTAGTGTTTTATCATGGCAGTGACAGCGCTGTCCAGGACTGTCATGAATTCTGTAAATCATACCTTCACTGTGTGGACTTCCTTATGAATGTGGTTCTCTTCGTGGCAAGCCCTGAAGTTTTCCTTTTACTGGCGAAAGCAATGTAGCCACTGAAATATTGGAAGGCTTAGGTAGCCTGTGAAACACAACAACATAAAGGTAGCTGCAGTGGATGAATCCGTTGCTCTAATAATTCACAGTTTAGCTTCTTGATTCTCTGTGATTGGCTTCATCTTTTCCTGCTGTAAACTGGCTTTCTGCACATGAGAGAGAGCGTAAAGGCAAAAGGAAAACCACTTGCCCTTTGCTCTTTGGGTCACCCATGAAAGGCTGTTCTTCTTAATCCCTTAAAGTTTCAGAAGGCCTGCCTAGGTTTAAATAAACACCAGGCTTAAACCCACCGATGAAAAGAAAATGATTTTTCTCTCTCCAGATTTGTTATGAGTCTCCTTCCAGTGCGTGGAAATTAAACATATGGGAACGGGAGGCTGGAGTGTGTTGAGTCATGGGTTTTATTGATGGGTTCAATTAAGGAGGATATCTACTATGAAACAAGAGTGTCTATGTGGGGGAGTGTGGAGAAGAAACTTAAGAGGGAACCATCAACTCAACCAGGGTACTGATTTCTAAAACTCAGAAACCCCCACATCAATCCAGGCTTGACTTCTGACCCTTGCCAAAGTCAACAGGGAAACTGAAGCCAGAATGACCAAATCTTTTGTGAGTGACTCAGATAGTAGGATGGAAACAGACTAGCATCTAGGAAATGCTTGGTAAAGATATATAATGCTTTTCTTTGAGCCTTTGTCTGTACTTTACAGTTGCATTAGTCAGCAATTCCTAAGTAGGACTGGGTGTGTAGCCTGATGGTAGAGGACACATCTCTGGGAAAAACCATGGTTTTGATATATGACACTACACAATTAGTAATAGTCATAATAAAATTTTTGTTTTCTTTGGTATATACCATTTAAATAGAGAATTCTAGAGTAGTATATAATCTTTGTTAATTTTTAAATATAGAATCTTATTGCAAAGACCGAATTTGCATATGGGAAATGGAAAATGACATAAACAAAAGTTATAGATAACACTGCATAGGAAATGGGTTCTTAAATTTATTCATGTAGCATAAAATGTAACCTATAACAGAAAATGATTAAATAAAAGGCCCAGATCAATTCAGTGCAAATTTAGTGATCAGTGCTATGCTTGATAACAAAGACCATGTTAGATAGATAGGCAGTTTTCAATTGGCTTAAAGATATGAGACAAGGTTCTTTTGTGGTTCATAGGGACCAAATAAAAAGCATAGAGTATTCATCAGCTTGCTTTCAATATCTAGTCTGCAAAGCTGTGAGGCATCCCTTCATCCAAGTAGTCTTTGCTTTGTCTGGTTCTCCTGCGATGCTCTAGAATAGAGATCTTAGATGCTTTGTGATAGAGTCACCAAAGCGCCAGAATTTGGTAGCTGCTTAGTGGGAAACAGTGGCTTTTGATACCCTAAAAAGTCAATGTTTGCAATTCAGTTCTCATTCTGCCTTAACTTTAGTTTTCTCATCTTTACACAGGTATATCAGTAATGATGTCTAACAAGTATAGAAGTATGTCTTTCTGGGTATTATATGTGAATGTGTTATCGGTATTCATACATAAATATATATATGTATATATATCTTTAATAAACAACGATATTGTTATTACTACAAACTACCATAGCACTGCGATCTCTGAAGTCTGAGTAGATTATGAACCATCACATATATGACAGTGTGTGTATTTATAGTACTTAGGAACACTTAGAAATATTTGGCATTAATCCTGAAATGTAGTCTATAAAGTGTATTCAAACTCATATCCTCATTTGATCTTTAACATTTTTTAACATGATGACTATTATTTCTGCTTCACAGAGGTGAATGAGCCAGAGAGTCCTAACACAGGGGCACACCTCCAAGAAGTTGTGTAGCCCCCAGAGCATTTAGTGGGGAAGTTACTAAGCCAACGTTTTGCTCATGTCTTTGACTCAGAAGCTCTTCCCCATACCAAAAGGCTAATTACAGATGGCATTTATAGGTTTGCATATATGTGATCCATCTTTCCCGAAAGTCTCTATTCATCCACAAAGTATTTACTGATAGTAACACACCATGATCCATTTGACCTGCTGTGTAAACATGCACATCATGTTTGTGTTCACCATTCCTGGGGTTCTAAACTAAGAAACACAATTTCGCCATGCAAAGCCTACTGCAACGCCTTTAAAAAAAATTTTCTTACGATTCCACTGGTAAAGACTGACATTAAAAATACTGTTAACTCCATTAACTCCAGAGGGCACAGCTAATGAAATGTCCCAAAGTTGAGCACTTGCCAAGATACCACATCATGTAGGACAGCTCTCAATTAATCATGATGAGGGCATTCCCACTATCTAAATGAAATCTGTAATTCGGAATGGAGATTAAAGATCCTCTGGGGAATGAAGGAAAGGTTGATGTGAACATTCTACAAACTTGAAAATAGAGATAAGTCTACTCAATATTCATGAAGTCGAATTGTTGACGCAAATAGATTGCCATCTCTTATTTTCTAATGGGTAGTCTTGTAGCACGCCTATATCAGTCTTCACAGGGTCCCTTCAACTTTAAAGGGAATTGCTGGAAAATTTACAAAACATTTTGAAAAAGGAAGCTTACTGTATCAAATATGATTTCCTGGAATCTACGATTTTTTTTTTAATTTTTCGTCTAGTATTCATGATCCTAGATACATAAATGTAAAATAACGGTGCAACATATGTAGTAAACAAATGTTAGTAAGTGAGCCTTTCTTTTATTGGGTAAGTATAGTGTCATATGCCAATTTAAATATTGGCTGAGATTTGATTGTGCTTACTTGAGAGAAAAATCAAATTTCTTCAGCAAACTCATTTTTTCAAGGAAATGGCACACTTTAACTTCTGCCCAATTTAATAGGCATCCATATTGCTGTTGTGTACAATTAAAGAGAAAATTGATGCAATTCCTGCAAATGCTTAATTTACTTTACTAAGCATTGCAAAGAGGTACTTGAAGTACAGGGACATGTGGGACATGCAGACACTCAATCTTACTATTTCAGTCTCCAACATCTGCCCAGAGCAGGTACCAGACCTCAGGAAATACTTGCGGGTATCTTTGTTAAACATGGTAACAGAATCAGTCTCTGAACTGATT
This sequence comes from Arvicola amphibius, assembly GCF_903992535.2. Taxonomy (NCBI): domain Eukaryota; kingdom Metazoa; phylum Chordata; class Mammalia; order Rodentia; family Cricetidae; genus Arvicola; species Arvicola amphibius. The sequence continues at coordinate 159,394,080 of NC_052058.2, forward strand.
ATTGGTTACTTAACCTCTTTTCTCTTTCTTTTCTTTAGGCTAGCCCTGCTCCTATAATTGTCAACACAGATACTTTGGACACTATTCCTTATGTAAGTACCACATTTATTTGATTTATTTTAGAAGTCTGGTAATACTCAATGAGCTGAATTTAACAGCCACTGTGTAATTAGTTCTAGTCAGCCCAGACACTATGATAAAATGATATACATAATTAGTTTTCTGAACTTTTTTTGATATTTCCTGATCCTTGGCTTAGAAACAAATGTTCTCTTTTTTGTTTGTATTTTGTAAAGCCGAGTAGTCAGCCATGAGGGGGGAAAAAGCATAGACAAATCTGTGAAAATATTGTTTGTGTGCTAGGTGCTCAGCTAGAGAAGAACTGAAATTCTAGAAGCAGGCATGGCAAATATCATTGTGTTTCTGGCTAAACAAACATTCAGATCAATTTCTATTGCGGAGCCTGCAACCCAGTTAATCAATAAATAGTTGATAAATTATGTGTGGCTCCTGATAAAATAAGAGGGGAAAATTTACAGATAGCATTTTCTATAATAATGTATGCAGATGTGTGGAAATGTGAGGTATGACTTAGTAGGAGCCTCGGTGGAGATGAAGTGGCAGGGTTGGGCAGGCAAACAGCCTGAACGCTGGAGCCTAACCACTATGGTGGCCAAAGACCTGACGGACAGAATCTAGATCCAGAGACTGACAATAGACTCAATGTGAGGGGATTTTGACGTGATTTTGGATTTCTGTGAGTACTTGGAGCTGGTGGATGTATGAGTGATGGTGACCAGGGACCCAAAGATAGCTGTATATCTTGGCAGAGAGACGGTTTGGAGTAGGGAAGAGGAACCAGTGGAATAAATTACTAGAACAGATTTCTGGTTCTTAAGAGTGTAAAACGCATAGCAGCAATGGCACAAAGAAGGTAGTTGGTACCCATCCGATGTTCTCAGACTTAGAGCCCAACCCCGCGTGCCTAGAGCCACCAAACAAATCCCAGACACAAATGGAGCAGGGAACCCTGGGGAATACAAAGGTACACGGCCCTCTAAAGAGGACAACAGCTACTTGGGGCCGCTTTGCCAAATTATGTCATTTTGCAAGAGATGTTGGAAATACACATCTTTATGTAAATATTTTCGATTCCTAATGACAACTATTAATACTTTCCAAGGTTTGAACAGCAAATTGAAAAGTAGGCCGCCTTTTGGGAACTACAACCCTCACAATCCGGAGGCCCCAAACAGGTTCCGCAAGCCAGGATTTAGATGCAAGGGAACGCTGGCGGTACAATGCTGACTTGATTACAGAACTCCTGACTAAACTGGGACATGGGGTCAGAACAGAAATAACTGCAGTCTTGGCTTAATGCTGAACCACCTGAAGTTTTGAACTAGCATCTCCTAAATCTTCCTAAACAAGAATAGTGGAGTGCCAGAGAGAGGGGGAGGGAATGTGGTTAAACTCTCTGGCATGAATCAAGTAGTCTTGGAAAGTTAAGGGCTTTGTAGAGGAGATAAAGTACTATATTAAAGTCACTTGGTAACTGCTACGTTTTTGATCATTCCTCCTACCTTCTCAGGAATACCTAGCATTGTTTTAGGTAGTTAACAAATGCATACAATTTAGTTCTCCTAACAAATGAAGCATAATCTATCAATTTTCATATTTTGAAAATTGGGAAAAGGAATCTTAAGGAGGTTCAGTAACTCAATGAACTATTCTAAGCAATAAGAGGAGTAATAAATAAATGCCCTTACTATTGTTTAAAGGGTTTTCAACTCCCATCTTGATGTACCTTGTGTGTCTTCCCCCCTTCCCTCTCTGACAGGAACCCTCTCAACTTTAGAACAAAGCTTGCTTACATCACACCATTTCGTATCCCCAAAATAATGGGAATTTTGCTAAAGAGAGCTTGCCACAGAAGCTCGAGCTTTCCGCAGGATAGGGATCAAGATATTAAAGAGTTTAATATTATAAACAAACCTGTTTGGCATAAAATATTTGACAAAGCAGGCAAGTAGTTTGCTAGCAGAAAAGTAATATTCTTGCCACCTTTCTATTGCTAGCATAAAACACCAAAGACAAGATGGGAAAGAGGGGTTTTGTTTGTCTTACATAGTAAAGGCCACAGTCTATCACTGAAAGAATTCAGAGCAGGGCAGAAGTTGAATGAGAAACCACGGAGGAATGCTGTTCCCTGACTGGCTTTCATTGGCTTCCCAGTTCATGGCCAGCTAACTTTCTTAAACAGCTTAGGTCTGTCTGCCGAGGCTGGTCCCTCCACATCCATTATCAGTCAAGACAATTCCCCACAGACCGGGCCACAGGCCAGTCTGATCTGGTCATTCCCTCAACTGAGGATCCCTCAAATGACTTTGGACTGTTTCAAGTTGGCAGCTGACATTAACACAGATACTGTGCTTTGCGGGGACTTGGTTTGGCAAAGGGGACTCCTTTTTGTAGTGAATCAATAATAGTTCAATGCTTTCTGTTATGGATCTCATGGCTTCACTTTGAGATGCTGGCATGTGACAATGACTTATCAATAGGATTTAAATAAAGATCCTATACAGGCAGGCCCAACTGATGTCCCGATTGATTAGCTAGGAAAAGCAGCCACATATAATGAATTAGCCCAGTTGCTCTGATTCTGCTAAATTTCGGCTTGATACCTAACTTTGATTATTTTCAAAGCTTTCCGTTTAATCACATTTTCTGCACTAAGTACAAACCTCTTTTTGATTTCTGAAGTGTAAGGTCTATGGTGAAGTATGTTGAACAGCTCAGAATGATAAAACCATAGCAATTTCCATGGTGGTATGTTCCTAAGCAACCTATTTAATCCTTTTGGAGATATATAATACTATAAATCATAAATTATTATGCAAACCACAGCGAATGTTAAGGAAATTGTAACAGGTTTTATATATAAGAATAAAGTCATGATTGTTTCACTTCGAATTGGTAACAATGTATGGGCTTTTAAAAATTACAGATTTAAAGAGTAACGCGTGGCTAAACTCTGGAAGAATTTTATAAAAATGGATATTTTCTTCCAGACAGAATAAATGTGACTGCATTGTCTATGGAAAATGTCAGGTTTAGTGTGCAGCCGTTTCCACGGCTGTCTTTGGCTCTTGACATAGGCTCCCTCTTCCCTTTTCCCTGACTTACTTGGTAGTTAACCTTGAACAAATCTCTGTTCCTTTCACAGTCTAGTTTCCATTTTCCCATTCCCCAGTGTTCTAAACTTTGTTTTCCTCTTTCTTGCCCATGTTCTACTTGTTCACATAATTTCAGCTCTATTTAATGAAAAAATGACTTCAGAGTTCCCCGGGGTATTTTAGTCATGTTGCATAAGAACATTCCCTTCTTAAAAATATTACCTGGATGACAAGCTTCTGCTTGTATTTTGAGGTTCTCCTCGAAAATAATTTCGATATACGTGCATGAACTCATTTTGCTGCTGAGTAAATTTAATTTGGGGGTATAACTGGTTCTCATGGAAATGGTTCCTTGGCATGCATGCAAAGGGTAATCTGACTAAAGGAACTGTCCCGAGTCAGAGGGAATTTTTATGTAAATGTCTGATAAAGGTATACCAAATACTTAGTCTGATTTTCAAGAAGGTATAGAGCATTAAAGTCCTGCCATAAATAAGGTGTTCATGTATGTGTGCCTTAAAAGCTTCGTCACAAATATTGCCATGATATATCAAGGTCAGACATGATTTTGGATGTGGCATACCCCAGCCTCGTGTGCAAAATATGAATCTCCCTATAAAATTAACATTACTCAGAGACACAATGACACAATGAGTAGGAAAGATATCTTTTTATTATTTAAAAAACTCTATTACTTTTTACTCAATTTTTGTGTGCTCTCTTGTTACATATTTTTATTCTAAAACCCAAAGGTATTTTATCCTTAGAAGTTCAGAGTGTGTGGAACCTCTCTCTCTATGACCTGCATAGCATGCATCTTTTTTCTGACTTGCTTTTTTCTTTTAATTGTCATGTCAAAGTTCAACATTGGCTCTGTCTGCTTTTTAAAAATAAAATAAGTTGAGGAGACTCTAGAATGTCTTGTGTTTTCTGTAGACTCCTCTAGTGTTCATTTGACAGACTAGCAGTTTTCTGGAAATGCACCACAAGGAGTAGAAGCCTTGAGAATCACGGATTTTCAAACTCAGTCAGTAACTTGGAGATCAGTTCCTGCAAATACTCATGTTCTAGCTAATTGTACCTCAGCTAGTCAATACCGAAGCTCAGCTTACCATTTACTGTGACCCCAGGTAACAGCAATTTTCAGTGTGAAGCAGCCATGAGATCGGTGGCATACAACAGTGAGAATCTATTTCACCTGCACATATTTTGTCCTTACTTCATCTGTGAAGCACCAGATTGGCCAAACCAGGAGATGGAATGATGACTTTCCTGGCTTATGCATTCATAAGTGTTGATCGAACCACCATAGTCCGGGGCCACAGAGCAAGCCTAGTTGGGCCTCTGCTCTTGTTAAACCCACTCACATCCTGTTATCTGGAATCAATTACATCACCACACTCAAGGTAGGGAATAAGCAAACACCTGCTGAACCATAAACTAATGTGTTCTATCATAGCATTGAGGAGCTATCAACTGATTCAGGAATAGAAACTTAGCTTGCAGAAACAGAAGTGGTGATGGAGAGAAGAGGCCATCTGTTTCAAGTCTGTTCTTTGGAAAAACCTTCCAGAAAATTAGAAGAGGGAAGAAGTGGAAGAGAACAGAAGAGACGAAAGAATTAGATTGCAAAGAATATGAGAAGGCCCTTAGTAGTAATCTCCCGTTGAACTTGGCTCAAGGTCACATATGTAAAAGTCATTTGAAAGCAATCATGACAATATTACCCTGAGAGCATGACACGCCATTGGATGCAAGCAAGGCTACGGTCCTGGGATGGGAAAGCAGTGGCTACAAACTAAGGTGGACAATGTGAATGAAAGGAATAGAAGTGGATGAGAGACAAAGAGAAGACACCTTGGGTGTAGGAGCAGATAAAATTTAGTATTGGTTGGCGGTAAGGTTCGTTTGGGGAGCGGTAGGATGGGACTGGGGCTATAGAGTTTGGGGCTGGGAGCAAGGTGTAAATGACCCATTGTCTGACACCAAGAGCAGGAAGGAGAGAAGAAGCTCTCTGAGGAGCAAGTGGTAGTTGAGCGTGAGATAACCAAGCCTTCAGTTGTGGCGTTGGACACTTATTCATTGATTTCTTTAGATCTCTGAGTACAGCAGCAGAGCCCTGCGATTCAAGTTCCTGTTTGCATTTAAACTGGCAGCTTTAGAGCAAACATTTACTTCTTCTAACCGTCTTAGAAATGACGACTAATGGTAAAGCATTTGGGAGGATTTCATGAGGTTAGCACATTCGTCCTTCAGCAAACAGGTTTTCGTATTTCGTACTTTCTCATGGGCCCTACTAAAACTTTCAGTGTTGATGGCCTTATCTGTGATATTATCCAGAGATGAAAAATTCTTACCTGTCAGAAGGCAGTTTAATTTTGGCTAAACTGTGCCCATGAGGCAAGAAAAATTCATCAGTAGAGGAAATGCCATCAATACTTGTGGCAGCATTAAACCTAGCCAATTTGGGCGCATTTCTCAATTGTCAAAATCAGGAGATCCCTTTACTCTTCAACTTGACATCTCACTCTAGAAGGCATGGTGTGGAGCAGAGCTGTACTGTTCAAATGATAATGTGCATGTGGGCTGGAAGTTTGCATTTTCGGGCAGCCTCTCACATAACACTGATGCTATTCAGCTGCTGTGCTTTCAGCACTGAGTGTGACAGCACAGACTGGCTTTCTTCGCGGACACCTGGGGTTAGTGTTTGCAACCTGAGCCCACCCACCGGTAAGTGGTTGGGTTTGGTTTACATCATATTATGTATGTCTAAGCCTCTATGCCAGATTTTACAAAGTTAGTTTGTCGTTGACCTTGTAGGGGTTTAATGGGTGGTCAGCTAACATGTTGGTGTTTAATTAACATTGATCACAGTCATAAAGTGTGGTGTGCCTTTCATTAAATAAGATAGTCCTATGACTTAACCTTGAGTTGTTATGACAAGGATACAGAAGGCATGGGTACTTCGGGTAAGACTTCCCGTGTTTCTGCTGGTCAGCAAGCACACTCACATCTCAAGTTTTGCACACAGGGTGTGCACTGGGAACTCTAGCAGCAACATTATCTGGGAGCTTTTAATGGAAGGACTCTATAGTCTCAGGAAGACTAATGGAATTGAAAACTAGGTAACAAAAGCATGGAAAGTTTACTATTAAGCCTTATAAACAGTAGTAGGGAGGCAGGAATTCCTTTCTTGGTTTGGACCCCTTATCATTTTCCTTTCAGAACGCACTTTCTACCCTTGCCCCATCTGCCCATTTTCTCACCTTTGTTTAACCTTATATTCATTCATATTCTTACAGGGAAAAAGAATCCAATCTAGTCACTACATTGAATATACTTAACAAGGATATCGCACATTATTCTAGTTTTTAGGCACAAACTTCTCAAAGTAGCTACAAGTCATATGTAGTTATTTTGTTTATTTATTTATTTTTAGCTTCCTTATTGAATCTTTGGGGGTTTCACATCATGTACCCCAATTCTGTTTACCTCCTGGGCCCCATATCACCCCAACTTTGCTGCATACCCCAGTCAAAGACAACAAAACAAGGTAAGCAAGCAAGCAAACAAAACAAAAAAATAAACTAAAACAGAATTTATATTTTTTTTAGTTTTTATTGATTCTTTATGGATTTCACATCGTGTATTTCAATTCTGCTTAACACCCCATCTCCTCATCTTCCCTTGCTCTTGCAACTTCTCCCCCAAAAAACAAAGCCAAATAAAAAATATTAAGAGAGAGAGAGAGCATAATCTTGTCATGGAAACTGTCGCGTGGCCCACCGAGTCACACAGTAGACTCTAGCACACTCATCTTTTCTTGCAAGTGTTCATTACTTTAAGGCTCTGCTCTGGCTCTAGCCTGATGACCTGGATAACCGGCTCTCACTGCGGGCTCCTCTTAGATGTCCTGTTGGCCTGTGTTGTGGAGCTCCTGCTGTTTTGGATCTGTAGGTTCATCTCCTTCACCTGCTCCAACAGTTCACAAATGTTGATGGATGTTGCAGGTGATGGCAACTTACAGTCCTGGTTCTGGTGCTGGGTAGTAGCTGGTTGATCAGCCTGCTAGCTTTCCCAAAGTCTCTAGCCCTGCCCAGGGCAGCTCACCCAATAGAGCTTGCATCAGGAGCAGGGCCAGTTTTCTTGGTCTTTTGTTCGCAGATCCAGGTTACCCACACTCACAACACCAGGGCTGGATCTACTGTTTTGCCCAGATTGCTGTAGAAGGCATCCAAGAGGGAGTCAGCTCTCTCATGTCCTCAGGGCTGGTTCACCTGCATAACAGGGTCAACTCTAGTATGTTGTCCAGGCAGGGTGCAGGTCTTGCTCTCCTGTGTGCTGCAGCTGATCAAGGGAAGGGCTAGTTCTCTCACCCTGATGACCCTGGAGTCAGCTTTCTTATCTGCTACAGGTAGTAAGGGACAGGGAGGCATCTTTCCCTCACCCATGCTATCACATGGGTTGGGGAGGGGGCAAGGTCCAGCTCTCCCACACTCAAGGCTGGCTCACCTGCCTCCCTGACAACAGAGTCAGATGTAGTGTGGTGCCCAGACAGGCTGCAGAGCCTGTGCTCCTGTGTGCTGCAGCCAGTGAGGGTCAGGGATAGCTCTCCCACTCTTGTGGCCCTGCGGTCAGGGCCCTTACCCCATGTGTAGTTGTTAAGATAATATAGTATTATAAATTTAGCTCTACAATTATATGACCCACATTTTCAGTGTTAATGAACCAATATGACTAAAAAACTCTATAGTGAAAAGTGAAGTTGGAAGCAGGATGTACTGGGGGATATGAGATGGGCTGGCTACTTTAGCTTGACACACACTAGAGTTATTTCAGAATATGGTATTACAATCGAAAAATGCCCCCAACTAGATTGGCCTTTGAAGAAGGCTGTGGTGCCTTTTCTTTTAATCTTTGGTTGTTCGAGACAGGGTTTCTCTGTGTTCCTTTGGAGTCTCTCCTAAAACTAGCTCTTGTAGATCAGGCTGTCCTTGAACTCACAGAGATCCACCTGCACTGCCCCCTGAGTGCTGGTATCAAAGGCAAGTGCCACCACTGCCTGGTGCATTTTTTTATTGTTAATTGATATATCTGGGCCCAGTTCATTGTGCACAGTATTACCCCTAGAGTAGCTGTCCTGGATTCTATAAGAAAAGATTGATCAAATCCATATTAAGAGCAAGCAAGTAAGCAACACTCCTCCATAGCCTCTGCATCATCTCCTGCGTCCAGGCTTCTGCCCTGTTTGAGATTCTCTTCTAACTTCCTTCAGTGATGGACTAGGATGTGGAACTGAAGGAAAGCTCCTCAAGTTGCTTTTGTTCATGGTGTTTTGAAATAGTGGAATCCCTAAAACATCAGGAGAGTTAGAAGGGGAAAATGTGAGTTGATGTCATCATATTCCATTGTATGGCTCTATGAACTTCTCAAGAATAAAAAATATAAAAATAAGTATAAAATCATTAAAATAATGTAAATATAATCTGTCTATTATTCCAGAAAATTCTACTGACAGAAACACAAATAAGTAAATTAGATAGTGGAGCTACTTTTCAAAAATCAAGGACCCAGGGCTGGAGAAATGGCGTGATGTTGAGGAGCACTTACTGCTTTTCTAACAGACCTCAGTTTGGTTCAGAGCACTCATGGTTTTGTGGGGGAGGAGAGTGTGAACACACACCTGTAAATCCAGGTTCTGGTCATCATAGATACACACACACACACACACACACACACACACACACACACAGCAGATACACACGAGCATACACACATATATAAAGTAAAAATACAATCTTATGTAATAGCTATCTATAATTAATTACTTGTTTCATCATGAAAACATCATTCCAATTGTTGTGAGTCAGCTTCGTTTCCTATACGTTGTGGTTGTATCCAAATCTAGAAAGATTCAGCACTCTTTTGTGCTTGTGGGGTGTCCTCATGTGCAGAACATGACGGCTGACCTCATGACTTTAATCTCCAAAGCTCTCATATGTGACAGTAGAAGCCAATGTGTATATAATTACTAAACATTTTTAGGAGATTTCAATAATCATTTCCTTAGAGTGAAATCCAAATAAATCTCAAAACTAGGTGAATATTTTCCCTACTAACCCACTCGCTAACCTAATTCCATGGTTTTGCCCCATGCTTCCCCCAGGTAGAGTAGTGAACTAGCTTCTCAATATGTGATTTCATACATACTAAGAAAGCCTTTATTTTAAGTTGCGACATTAGATTTCAAGTGGGAGACAACGGGAAAATAAAATATGTCCACATAAAGATTGCTGTTGGTAAGAAGTTATCTTTCTAAACATGGATACTATGAAGGCACATGATCCTTATACCTGGGCAAAGAGACATTCTGTTTCAAAGGCATTTAGCCTGGCAGAGTAAGAGAGCAAAAGTGGGAGACAACCCTGAGGAATGTGTGTACAGTTTCCCAACAGCATTATTTCCTGAACTCTCCTGAAGCTGATAGGATTGCAGACTCCACAGCCTATCCTAGAGTCATAGCATCCTAACTTCTGTGGTTGGGACCCTTTCCCCTTGCCCATAGTAGAGATGGTACTAACCATCGCACATGATGCGTTAAGCATCATCTAGTCTGAGGATGTGGCTCTGCAATTTCTGATGTACTTTTCCTCCTTAGTGGGGACTCTAAGATAAGCTAAATTGGAACTGAAGCAAAGGTAAGAAAGAGTGGCTGCAGATAAGACCAAATAAAATACTAAAACTATACAGAGCATAGATATAAGATATTGTGCATTAATCTGAGACAGTCTTCAGTTTTATTTTGTTATTAATCCCTTGGACTCATTTTTTAAAAATCTCATAGTCTATTGAAGAAATAATAAATTAGGAAATGGGATTTTGCACGGTGTGAAGCATATGCTTTAGATCTGCCTGACTTCTTCCTGCACACCCTAAAGGTTACATCTAAAATAATGCCGCTTCTAGGAAGGGCAGGCTAGAAGTCATGTTGCTATCTAAGTTTTCATTGCAGGCTCCTCGCCTGCTAAGGAAGCATTCACTTTGCATTCTAATTGTTTCTTTAACCACAAATCTTTCTAGAAGGCCAATTTCATAAGCACAGGAGAAAAGTGCTTGCTATCTTTCACCCTTGGACCTCTCTGACTCAGCACTTTTTTCTGACTAGGTAGATGGAGGGAAGGAGGAAAAAGAAGAAAGGAATGGAAGGATGGGGAGAAAAGGTTGAAAGAAGGGAAGGAAAGAGTGATAAGTAGGCAGGAGAAACCGTTTTCCATCAAGGCAGAGAAAGGTTGAATTTCATGCAGTCCTTAAAGGATAAGCAAGCTGTTTCTGGGCAGAGTAGCAATTGCTGGCAGTACCATCTCACATGTTATTACAAATGTGTTTTCACTAATAGACCTCTGAAACCTGCCCTGTGCCCTCACTGCAGCCGCACCCTGATGCGTGTTGAAGAAATGAGGCTAAAGAAACAGCAATTGCTCACCTACTTGCACTGGATACAATTTTTTCCCTTGAGTCTTTCCTATATCTCCTTTATTATTTTCTTCTTTGACCCTACTTCATCAGCCTGGAATATCTTTCCTACCTTTCTAATCTTATAAAACATCCTACCACTATCTGGAAGCCATTGTCCATTCCTCGTGCCTACATTAATGTCTTCTTCCTCCTTGACTCCCTGTCGTTTTACTCCTGGAAGAATGCCTGCTTTAGTAGAAAGATGAAGGAATCTGAATTGTTTTAGTTTGACCATCTATTAGCTAAGTACCAAGGGAAGTCTTTGTCTTGTCTGTTGAGTAGAGACAGCAATAGCAGTCCTTCGTGATATAGTATTGGAACTCAGGTTCAGTTTTATTCAACAAAGTTCAAGGAAGTATGCTCTTGAAAGGCAGGAATGCATTCTTCTTCTGTTTGACAGTCCATGGGTGATTTGTCTAGATCTAGAATACCGGTTCTGTCCCATAATGCTTTAAGGGACTTTTCTGACTCATTGACATGGCCATGAACACGGCCACCAGTATGACACACGAAGAAGCAAGTAAAGGAACAGTAGAAATGAGTATGGTTTGTTCTCTGAAGGGCATTTTCAACAAATCCTAAGCATGAATTTTTTCTTCATACTTCAACAGTTCGAATTTAGGCAAAATGCTGTTTCTAGGTGCAATGGAATACTGGGTGATAAAACTTTTATTCTACAATTTCACAATTTAAATAAAAATTGGAGATCCAATTAAGATGCTATAGCTCATGGATGAGCTGTGTGGGAAATAACAAAGGAAATCCGAGGAACAGGCAGAATTGTCCCTCTCGTAGTGTGGATAACAGAGTTCTTCAACTATGGGGTCTTTGCCCAGAGGAGGCCGAAAATGATGTATGAAGAGAACATGAGAACTCTTTCCATTATGGTTTTGCATCATTTCTGATATCTGTTTTCTATGCATTATAATAAACCAAGAAGTATTATTGCAGCTATGAGAAAATAAGCTACCCTGTAGGCTAGCCTATGTGGGGGATGTAAATGAGCTAGCAGTTTGCTAACAGGGATTTAAAAAATAAACTTAAGACTGAGGTTAAGAATCACTATCTGGGGGAGGGGAGAGGGGAGAGGCTATCCAATCTGACTCAGAATTATAAAACTGTAGAAAGACTTGCATTGCCATTTATTTTTTGGAAGAATGTGGTAATTGCACTGTGGAATAGACCATACATCCCTGAACGATGTTCAACTATGTAGTCTCTGTACCTGGTGTGACTCTGGGAAAGGTGCTCCAAGGAGCCGGCATGGTGTGCAGAGTGTGCTCCTTGGAAGCAAGCTTGTCCCCGGTTAAGTTGGTAATTGGCCCGACCATGCTAACACAGCTGTCTATGAAAAGAACAGGCCCCAGTTTCAGACATGTTCAAGTTACTGCAACATGCCTCCGAGGGTTGTTGTTCTGACATGACTCACCATTTCTGAGTGGTAATTGGGTTAATTAGAAAGGGAAGCACGGCTGTAGCATGAGCAGCTTAGCTTGAGGGTTCCCCACATCACAACCAGAAACCTACAAGTGAAATCAGGGCTAGAAATGGGTCTAATCTGACCTTCAGGTCATGGTCGTGTCCTGAGGTCCAATACTATGAAGAACAATCAAATGTCAAGCCCCTCTCAGCCCCAAGTCCTCAAGAAGCTTTCCCCATGACCCACCCTCCCAGCTGCCTGAATTCCAACCCATTTCACCATCGTTTTGTGTACTTCAGGCTTATTTGATAGTTTGACTAAATGCCTATCTTCTTTGATGCTGAAATGGCCTGACTCCTTTAAGATTACATATCCTAATGCTGTTGTAGAGAGAACAGACTTGGCATCCGGCAGAACCGGCTCTTGCTTGAGAAGCAGCACTGCTGCCTCGTTAGTGGTGTGAACTTGCAAAGTTACCTAAGCTTTCTGGATCTTCGTTTCTTATTTGATAAAATGTGGAGAACTAGAACTATACCGTAATATGGGTATGAGTGTGAACTGAGCAACTTTCTTCATGGTTTGACAAGGTGGTTTAAATAGCAATAGTAGTTATTATCCCTCACACCATTAAACTTTCTCCATATGTTAATCTCTAGGGTCTCTACAATAAGCCTTAGAAAGTATATGATTGCAGTCTTCACTTTTAAAGTAAGAAATCTCAAGCAAAGACATTACTATCTTGCCCTAGGTCTCACAGAAGACACTTGAGGGCATGGAGCAAGAATTGCTTTAGTCTGTTGATGCCTAGCATTTGCAATCAAAGTTAATTTCCTGAGTTACTTAGAGATGGGGGGAAGGGTGGCATTTGAAAGCAACTAAGGTTGTTGTATACCTCACCAAGAAAAGACTGAGGGGTGGAAATGTCATGTGGTGGTGGTGGTGGCACACACCTTTAATCCTAGCACTCAGGAAGCAGAGGCAGGAGGATCTCTAAGTTTGAGGCCCATTTGGTCTACAGAGTAAGTTCCAGGACACCCAGGGGTACACAGAGAAAACCTTCCTCATAAAAAGAAAAGAAAAGGAAAAGATTGAAAAGCTACAATGTGGAGAAGCTGTTCCAAATTGTAGTACCTGGAGGAAATTATCAAACTTAAAAACAAAAAGACATGTTGTTTGTGAAAGTTGAAATACTGACTGGAATATCGAAAGAGGATGACCGGTGTTGGTGTCATGACCATGGTATCTAATCACACGTAGAGACTGAGAGTGATCTGGAGTAGGTGGATTAAAAGGCCTCAGTCAACATGCTTCCATCTTTCCTATTTTATTTTATTCTCAAAATGTCCTTGGAAGGAGCAACTGTTTTAGGGCAAGAGTCTAAAACATGTTTTGACATGATGATATTCCAAGTTGATGTCACGGGTTAATATGAAGTTGGATTTTTCTCAGGTCCTCAGATGCCTCCCCACAAATTGGCTGTCATCTGAGGAAGTCTTTGTGGGCACGGCTTGGGCTTGGCCTCTCATCTATGAAATGCCTTGGCTGCACTGACCAAGCTCGGGCACATTCATTATTTTGCTCATTATAATCTGTTTCATGGAGGCTACTGAAACAGAGCAGTGCAGGCTGTGGCTCACAACACAGAGATGCCTCTGCCATACTTGTGGCCTTGGGAAGTCTGAGATCAGGGTGCCAGCATGATGGGGGTCAGCTGAGGCCTCTGGGCTGGTTTGTAACTGCCATCTCATGCTGGGTCCTCACATGACAAAGAGCAGAGAGTAGAAGACGTCTCTCCTGGCACCTTTGTAAAGACACCAACCCCATCAGAAAGGTGCCGTCCTTCGGATCTAATTCTTTCCTAATGGCACCATCTCCCAATACGTTTTCTTTGGGAATTAGAATTCCAGCTATTAATTCAGTAACGAGACCACCAGTCCACACCACTGTTGGTCCCACGACTCTCTGAAGCATGGCAGCTCATTCATACAATAAATGTTCCTTGTATTGGTCATTCATAAGAAGCAGAACCAAGTCCCTACGTTCAAATTACAGTCCAGTCAACGTAGGTGATGCACAACAGAGAAGCTGCTGCCGTGAGTGTTCTGAAGGCAGCAAAGCAAAGCTCTGTGCTTATTTCACTGGGAGGTGGACGATGTGGATCCTTTGGGATAAAAGCTCCCTGAGGAACTCTGGGAGAAAGTGGGATGTGAGCTGTAACCAAAGTACGAGAAGAAGCTAAACTAAGCAAGCAAGCAAGCAAGCATCTTCATGTTGTTGTTTTTCCTTTGCTCAGTCTGTTTTACAAAATCGTTTTTGTTTTGAGGTCTCATTGGCTTACGTGTTCTTCCCTTTCCTATACCACACCATTAGCTCAACGTTGAAAGGACTATTAGGTCCGTGGGAGACATCCAGACTTTGTTCTGCTTAGCTTTCTACATCAATGTGGTCGCTAGTTCTTATATCATAGGCTTGTGAGTATCTCTTATCTATAGTCCACTTTCTTTTTCCCGGGGACCCTTGCCCACTTCTCTTAATCACCTAGGTTTTTGTAGCTGCCTTTGAAACTCCCTGTGTGATTCCTCCCTACACACACACACACACACACACACACACACACACACACACACACACACCACAAGCCTTCTGTTATGGCTCTAAGTTTTATGCTATTATTGAAAAAAATCACTTATGATCCTGACATTTAAATACCTAAAGTCCTTTAGTTTTCTACATGACATTAGAATGTGTGATGTTTATGTGTGTTTAATTGGATCTTACCATCTTTCCCACCCCTCATTCCCAGACCTTTCTCCTGCACTCCTGTACCCTCTACTCCTACTGCACAGTTGTCTCCTGAATTCGCTGTGTTCATTGCTCTGGACTTGGTAGTTTTCATTGGTCTTCTCACTTAATTTCTATCTCCTGTGCATGCCCTCTAGATTCTACTTCATGTGCCTCAGTCTTGAAATGGTTTCACATCCCTGTGGTTGTATCACTGAGAATGAGGATCAGTGGATAGCCAAATAAAAGTGATAAAACCTGTGGGGAGAAATGGTTGTTGTGAGCGGGCAGAGTCTACAAGATCTAGAGTTGTTCTGCCTTAACTCTTCTAAGTAGAACACTACCCACTCTTTTTTCCTTCCATGGTTCAAGTGGCTGCTGTAGCTCCAACCATTGCGTCACCACATTATATTACATTTCAGGCAAAGTGGACTTTAGGTTTGCCCTCTAGACCTGTAAGGATACTTTCCGAATTTCCACACAATAATTCATTTACTAGTTATAGACAGTCATGTGATTTTACCCCCCCCCAAAAAATATACCATTTAAATTTAATGGAGTGATAATTTCAGAGAAACAAAGGAAAATGAATAGCAAGAGGCAATTAGCAAGCCCCATTCTAGGCACTCTCTGTACGGTGTTATCAGTTTCCCCTAAGAGGAGCTTTGTTCTTCCAATTGTGTCTTTCCAGAGCTCCTCTCCCAGCAGGTACCTGCTGAGGAGAATGCCCCCGTTGTCTCCGCTGATTTGCACCTTGCCTTTGCCCGGTCCTCCACACATCTACCGTTTCTGCCTTGTCTCCCTGTTTCAAGCTGGTGCCATAGCATGGATTGTTCCTTTTACTGGGAAGTTTATCCCACTCTTCTTCCTCGAACTCTCTCCTGGGCCATCTCTTGCCTGACTGGAGCTGATCTTGTATTCAGTTGTGTGCTCACCGAGCTGCCCTTGGATTTGACCATGAACTTCTTAAACACAGACTATGTTTTATTCATTTTTAAATCCCCAGAATCCAGAACATGCCCAGAAAAAAAATCACAGGAATTCAGTCACAGCATCCAGTGCATTTTTAAATAAATGAAATGTGTATGTATTAAATAAATGTGTATGTATGTGTATATATTAATGTGCTAAGCAAATGATTATATATTATATATTATTATATATTAATTATATATTTAATATGTATATATAATCTATTATAATATATAATCATTTGCTTAGCACATTAATAAACAATTATTTATTACTGACAAATCATCTGTCAAAGAGCAGGCCATATGCAGAGATGAGCTATCCAGACACATTCATTGTCCTCCCTTTGGGAAATTTAAATTCATTTTGAGGAACAGAAATATTAAATAAACAAAAATAATTACCGCCATGAAAGACAGTGATAAAACATGGGAAGGAAACAGAGTCCCAGTAATGCTTTGGGGTTGCTCCCTGGACACATCCCTGTTAATTTGTTAGCACATGGTATTTCACTCTTACTCATGGACAGAAATGAGTGAACAAGTTTGTTCTCATAGCATGATTAATCCATGCTTCTGAGTGCAGCTACTGCCACCAGGTAAGTGCATTGCCTCCTCTTGAGAGTTCAGTGACTAATAAAGTGTAAGTTGCCAGGCTTTAGATGAGGGTTTCTATGTGTTCTGGATATTCATACCTTAAATAAACGGTTGTGGTGAAGGCGATGAGCTCTTGAGTTGCAAAGTGCTTCATCAGCATGGAGCAAGGCAGTTTACAGGTATACTTTAATTTAGATCTCACAATAATGCTGAGTTAGATACTGTCCTGTATATCAACTTGACACAAGCTAGAACCACTGGGGAAGAGATACTCTTATTTGATACTATGCATCCATTAGATTGAGCTGTAGGCAAGTCTGTCAAGAGTTTTCAAGTTAGTAATTGATGCGGGAGAGCCAAGTCCATTGTGGATGGTGCCACTCCTGGGTCCATAGTCCTGGGGTAGGTAAAAATGCAGGTTGAGCAAGCTTCGGGAGCAAGCCAGTAAGCAGCATTCTTCCATGGCCTCCGTTTCAGTCCCTGTCTACAGGTTTCTGTCTTGAATCCCTGTCCCAGCTTCCTTTGGTGATGGAGTGTGACCTGTGAGTTGTAAGAGGAAATCCTTTTCTCCCCAGGTTGCTTTTATTACAGCAATAGAAACCCCAACTAGCGTAAGTTCTATTAGCTAGGTCCTCATTTTATGGTGTAAAATAAAACCCTGGTGCAGGGAAAAGTTAGCTACCATGGTTAAAGTCAAGAAAACTTTAACTGTGTAAAACAGAATGTTCAACCCAGAAGCATCAGTACTACTGGGGAGTATATGAAATGCAGAATGAGAATCTCAGATACATGGAACCTGAATGTCCCTTGTAGCAAGTCTCCCCAGTAACTCAAATGTGCATCCCAACTGGTAATGCTGTGCTCCATACCAGTGTTCCATATTTCCTGAAAGCAGCTAAAATGATGTCTTTGTTCATTCTTATTCTGGGCCAGCCGGACATTAACTCTTCCTGGAACCTTAGGCACGTAGTATGTGAAATGCTCCAGGCCACACCAATGCTCCCATCCAGAGCATCCACTGTAGCGGTATTTTGTTTGTAATATAACAAATAAAGCTTTCCTGAAGACCAGAATGCAGAACTAAGCCACTAGTTAGCCATAGAGGCCAGGCGGTGGTGGCACACACTTTTAATCACAGTACTTGGGAAACAGAGGCAGACAGATCTCTGTGAGTTCAAGGCCACCCTGGGCTACACGAGGTTGAAACTGTCTAAAAGAGAAACAGAGCTCACACAAAGATGATCCCAGCATTTGGGATCACATGCCATTAGTCCCAGAACTAGGGAGATGGAGACAGGAGTAATAAGGCTGGACGCAGAGAGAGAGGAATATAAGGCGGGAGGATACAGGAGCTCATATTCAGTCTGAGGATTCAGTCTGAGCATGCAATCTGAGGGATAAGGATTCGTAGAGACAGAATCAATCGCCCTTCAGTCTGAGTGTTGGTAGAGGCAACAACTCTATAGTTATTGGCTTCTCTGCTTCTCTGGTCTTTCAGCTTTAACCCCTATATCTGACTCTCAGTTTTTAATTAATAAGAACAATTAGAATTTGTGTGAAAAGCCACTTCCATTTCTTCTACATCACCATGATGTTCCACCTTATGAATCTGGATGTTTGTTGACTTTTAAAGAACATACATTAGTCAAAAATACTGATGTGATTTATCTGCACCTTTGTGAACTCACTGGGCCACATGAGCAGAGAGAAGTGTGTGATCATCTCCTAATCAAGGGTGGCTATACTGTGACAGTAGCAACATTTGGAAGCTGGAGGTTAGATGTCAAAGCAAAAGAACATTTTAAATACTCCATTGATTTTCTCTCTCTGTGTTTTTGTTTTTGTTTTATTGCAGCAATACCTGGCAGCATCACTGCCTTCTTTCTCTGATTTATAACTTCTCCATTAAGAAGTCATTTGAAAGGCAGTATGGCCAGGGAGTTTTATCTGAACCATTCTCTCAGTATCTGATCATATTCGTCTCGTGGTTATTTGGGCACTTACCAGACTATAATTGCAGTCCTTGGCATCTGTAGAGAAGAGAGAACATACGATACAGCAGGAATTGTGCCAACCGGGAATCTTCCTCCCTTAGATAATGTTCTTGATTCTCACCAAAGCATTTGAGTTAAAATCATCATCCTCATTTAAGAAGTGAAAACTGAGTCTTAACAAAAATTCAAAAATATGCACAGGGCACACCAATTATAAGCATTCAGTCAAAGTTGAATTCATGCATCCTTCCTGTAAACCCCAGGAATTTACCATTGTACCATGCTTTGTTTTTCTCTCACAGAATTGTGCTTTGTTAAATTAATGACTACTTCAAACATCCAGTGTTTAAACAACCCCCTTACTTTCAAATATCTTACCGGATCAGAATGCTCAGCTTCCGTGGGTGTCGCTTCTAATGATCATTTGGACTTAACTTAGAGAACCGCTTGGAATTCATTTTCCCTGAATTAGTTGGCATGAGCCACATATAAATTGGCAATGCAGAGTTAAGAATAAAACTGATTAAAGACTGGATCCATATATGTCATCCCTAATGACTGAGCGGTGGCCAAGCAGTGCCAACTGAACAAGTGCCAATGAGGGGGAGATATGAATGAATCAAGTCTAATGTGCTAAAAAACAATTAGTCTCTGAATCCCATTGAACCGCAAGTCTGCGGCCAATGTAATTAAAACAGCCGTGATTGGCTCTAACTGAAAAAGTAAAGGAAGGCAGAATTATGGAAAAGTTACTAGAGTGTGTTAGTAGACTCTGAAGCAGATGAGCAAATAGTGGACAATAAAGAACATGGAGGAAATAAGACCCCACAGTGTCAGAGCCATCAGAAGATGTATCCAGGGCCCTGGGGAAACCTATCGTGAAACGATTACCACTCCGCTTTAGGTCAAAGCAACACAGTATCCTGTAGGCTTCCCATATGGCATCATGAATGCAAGTCTTTGAATCCAGACATTGTTGGGTGAGAGGGTAAAACTTTATTCATTCGGCGTCCATTTCCTTACAGCACCAATTCTGTCTGGTACAAACCAGGTTATTGGGAAACCTGTGGCACGTAGAATGGAGGTATATGACCACAAGGAGTTTGCTACTCCTAAGCCTCCAGATCTTACTGAGAAAAACAGGCACACAACATGGGGGCACAGGCACAGAAATACTTGGTTGGTTCTCTGCTATTTTTCATGATGTGTCTTTTGGGGCTTTCTCCAGTGCCTGGTGCTTTCATTGTTTTATATTTGTTGACACTAAAGCTAACTGTACATTCTGGGATGGCTTTGGACATCTGCTGGTTTCAGTGCCTTCACCTCCTGAGTGCTGAAATTGCATTACGAGCTACCATGACCGACTGCTTCCTTCTATCCATAATACTCCATTCTCCCTAAGCATCACACATAGTCACAAAGGCATTGTTTTCCAACTGTTGGTGAATTTCTTACCTGCCTATTTTTTCACTTCTTTATGATTAAAAAATCTTCTTTAATCTCCAAGTCATAACATATGGTTTTATCTTCAGAACGAAACTCCTGAAATGCTGTCTATTCTGTGAGCTTCCTCTTTGCTGGTCAGACACACAACATTCATGTCAAGGACACTTTGAGACTGATTCAGTAGTAGCACATACCATAGCATATTTTGTTATGTAATTATAAATAATGGGATGTATACAGAATATATCAGAAGAATGAATGTGGAACTCAGGGCCAGAGTGCTTAAATAGAATGTATAGGGGCCATGGATTCGGTGTTTAGCACCCTTCCCAAAAGCATCTCAGAAATTCTTAGTTCTATCCAAATATGATAAAAAAATTAATCATTTAATTAATTTAAGACATGTATCAGACTTTAGATGATACAGTGATACAATTAAAGAAAATTAGGTATTTTCTTACCCTTGCAAGTAATAAAGATTTGTACACTAGTAAAACTCAATGTTAAGTGTGAAGAGGGAATAAAATATATAGTAGATCAAACTCAAAGGAGTAATTATACTGTTTTGAAGTTTATGGCTAAAATCCATCATAGATTATTATATAAATTATATATATATAATTAATATTTATATAAATATATAAGTCATTATAAACAGAATCTTAAAGGATAGGAGGCCCCCAAGGGAGACAGAACTTGAAAGACTGGCAGTCTATAAGGACACGACAGCCACATGCAAATAAAGACTCAGAGAAATGTATGAACTTAGAAAGTCAAGTAAACTGATTTTATCTGGTGTCACAGGACTAAGTTCTAAATGGGAACAGTAAGTGATGATCAAGAGTCACCAGCAGCAGATAACATGGTATAGTCATTCACAACACTGATTCATGCCAGATTCCTGAGATCTGAACTCCTATCTCTCTGACATGAAGCTGACATACCCTTGACTTCATCATCTGTGATTGGGTTAATAACTGTGTGTATGGAAAAAAGATCTCCAAGCATGTCATCAGTTAAAATTGTAAGAAAAAAAATTGAGAAAATTAGCTGGTATGTACTCTTCCAAAGCCTCTTCCTAGAAAATAAGGCACACGGCTGTGTGACCCACCATCAGTTATTGTTAGAACTTTCTACGTTTCTATTTGATTCAGAAATTTCCTAGAAAACTGCGGCACAGATGACGAAATGAGTAAAGAATGTCATCGGATTTTAGACGGAAAGTGTGGGGTGGACGTGGCATAAGCAGAATCCTCGTGTATGGAATTCTAAAAAAAAAAAAAAAAAAAAAAAGTAATCCACATAAGAAAAAAGAATTGAGAGCTTTGGGCATATCTGATCAAGAAAGGAAGCCTCGCCTCTCCTGCATCCAACAGCTTTGCCTGAAGAGGCTGGCTGTACTTCTACTTGATCCAGCCTTCCCGCTGAACCTGCAGCTGTGGCTGGAAAAACAGTGAGGCCTCTCAGGTACACAGAAATGACCCCTGTAGACTTCTTCCGGCATCAGCCAGAGCTCAATGCTTCTTCATCCTTCCACAAAGTCTTCTTGATCTTTGCACACACACAAAAAGCTAGTGTCTCCAGGTAGCAACAGGGTCTGACATGTGAGCAGTTGGGAAGGGAAGAAACGGGCATCACATGGGTGAGGAAGCTCTCTTTCTCTATGCTGGTCTTCCTGCCAAGAGTCTAGATGTCTGTGTGGGTTTGCTCTGGTAGGAAGGCGGGCCTCCATTAGCCCTTCCCTCACCTGGCCTTAGCGTATACGTTTTTTCAAGAGTTTGACAGTGGAGGGGTGAAAGAATGGTAGAATCTCCTTATCTGTGCATAGCAAATACCTTTGAATTTTTCCCAACTGGTATCCTTAGAAGAAAGGCCTGCAAGCTCCCCCACTCCTAGCACAAGACCAGGAGACTCTAATGAGTTGCTCCTCGCCTACTCAATTAGTAACGGTATTTACTGAGCATGAGGCAGTAAAAATGAGCCTAGAAAAATAGTGAAATGATGTGATATTGTTTAAATTTCTAAGAAAGAAGAAAACATCAGCGCTGTGCTTCTACCCAGAAAAGCATATTATATGTCGTTCTCTACCTCAGTCAAATTTTTTGTATCTAGGGCAAAAGCATTCCTATCAATTCTATTGTGCTTCTTACTCTGACTGGTATTGAATCTTTCCTCGTTGTTGGAGCGTTAGTATTCCCTAGCTTTAGAGTGCCCTGCAGTATAAAATACAATAAACCCTGTTATCACTCATCTCAGGATTGAGCGATTCTTTGCTTATGCTATTGTTATTTTGGAGATGCACTACAATACCATGGCCTATTCAGCAGTCTGGCATAGTGGAACTCATGCTAACTGAGGCAGAGCCATGCCGCAGGTTCCCACTCCACAGCGTTGATGAGTTCCACAAAGCAGGCCCAACTATTAAACTCCTTTCCATTCCGTTACACCACCCATTAGCTGAGGATTTTACCACCTCTTTTGTTCATTTGCAATTTTACCAAATTGGTGATCTGCTCTTAGCAACTTCCCCATTAATAGGAATTAGTAAACATTTTTAATAGTTATTTAATTAGCTTTAACACATGTCTCTGTATCCATTATTAAGTTCTAGAGATAATTTTTATATGTTGATCAGAGCCAAGTAAGTGGAAGCCATAGTGTGTAACTGTTTGTGTGTCTTCTGACCTCTTTGGCTGATGCTCAGGGTCTCAGCTATATGAAGAGACCATTGGTGGTGATGGAGAGATGGGATCAGAGAGATGTGTGGAAAGTTCTGAATGAAACTTTATGCATTTAATTAACTTTGCATGTTATCCTTGTGTTACTCTTGCTAAGTTCACAGGGGAAAGAAACCTGGTGTTTTAAAAACTCACCCTGTCCTATCAGGTTTTTGTCTTTTTGTTTGAACTAGTACAATTCTCATCACTTAATTTTCATTTTATATGCACAGAAAGAACTGAACTGTTTATGGTCCTTAAAGGAAATAATACACGATGCCTGTGTCTAATATATTTGATTCCTTTTGTGGGTGGAATTGGAATTTGGAATTGTTTCCTTCCATTTGAAACTTTTTGCCAGTTTTATAGATGCATGCTATGATTTTTAGTCTTTTTACCCTTCTCCCTTTTCTTGTTCCTGTATTCTCCAGCTGAAACCTTCTTTTTCCCCACAAGGTCTCTTCTAACTCCATGTCTCCTTCTTGTGTGTTAGCTGCTGAATTCTATCAGAGTTGCTGGTTCCAGCACGAGTGGGAGGTTTTTTCCTGGGACACTGGCAACGCTGTAGCTATGTCTCTGGAAACACAATGACACTCCTGTTCCCCAGCAACATTAAGTTACCAATCGTCGCTGAGTGAGGGTGAGGCCTCCTGTGTCTCTCCTCTTCCGGTAACGTCGATGGGTCTAATCTTGTACAGGTCTTGTTACAGCTTCCGTGAGCTCGTGAGCTCAATAGCCATGTCATGTCAAGAAAACATCATTTGCTGCATTTCTCCTATTCTATGCCTCTCATGTTCTTTGCTGACCTCTCTACTATAATGTTCTCAAACCTTGGAGAGGGAATGTAAATGTCCCTTTCATGGCCAGTCCTTCCACCCACCATTACTTCTTTTTAATACTTTGATCAGTTATGGGTTTCTACTTTAGCCACCACAGGCTACAAGAAGATACTTCTCTGGCAAGGCTAAGAGCAGCACTCATCTGTGAACCCGAGTTCTTAGAAGGCAGTTTGTTGTCATTTATTTTGACAGAAATTATAGTTGAACTATAACCTAAATTGTACATATTAAAAAATGAAGCAATATTCAAGTATAGTATCACTTTGTACATGGGAAATATATAAAGCACTACCACAGAACTCTTATAAGGCATTCATATGCTTTAACATCAGGTCAACATTGTAATAATATATTGTTGCTGCTTATTTACTTCATTTATTTACTATTAGGAGACTTCAGCTAAATCTGTAACTAATGATATGATATACAGACTCCGACCCTTAATATATCCAAGTATGTTTTGATTTTAATTTTGAGAGACAAACTTTCCTATCACGTAGCTACTTTTCAGTCATTGACTCACTGTCTAACAAGCAAATGTGACCGTCATCACTAGGATCAATAGCTAAACACTGACCTCTGCACAAAAATAAAGCCAGGGTACCCAGGTTGCAATGGGGTCTGGCATGCAAGCAGTTGCGGAAGGGAAGAAGAGGCTATCACCTGGGTGGGGAAGCTCTCTTTGTATTTACGTGGTTCTTGCTGCCAAGACTTAGAATTCTGTTGGTTCATTCTAGTAAAAAGGCACGCCTCCATTAGTGCTTCCCTCTCCTGGAGGACAAGAGTTTAACAGGAATCCTCAATTCGGGTTCCCTTAAGAGAAAATATTTTCTGACATTTGTTTAAAAAAATGAAAAGAATATTGTTGATAATAAGAGTGTCTAACCTGAAAAAAAAAAAGCTTTCTTAACATGGAGAGCCAGATATCAAAGTGAACAGGGACACAGAGACCAGGGCACTTTTGATATCAAATGGCCCAAGGAAACAAAGAAGCTTTGCTACTCACCACTTTGCATATGTGGTACTTATTGGGAATATCCGCTTCTGACTGACTATGAAATTGTAATGGTTGTACCTACATAAGCTTTTCAGTTTGCTTCATTCACATAATCAAGATGCTTAAGAGACTGCTTGAGATGCTGTGGTAGCTAATAAGAATTTTTAATATAAACACTTGACAGTCTTAATCCCCTAAACTCATTTGGCAGATGTAGTTTTTATTCATTATTGGCTTTTTATTCTTCTTCATTACCAAACCTCCTTACTGCGTAATTATTATACGTGTGTTAAAAGATTGGAGTTATTCCCTGAGTATACAAAATTATATATTAGCTTTGCCCACTGTGTTTTCTTTTATATGCTCTGTCTTGATATTCATTGGAGCTTTCTAGGGATATAAATAAAGCATAGAAGCCAACAGAATTAAGTTTTGTTTGCTTTTGTTTTGTTTTTTGTTTGTTTGTTTGGTTGGTTGGTTTTTAAAGACGGAACTTTTCGGTGTAGCCCTGGCTGTTGGAACTTGCCCTAGAGACCAGGCTGACCTTGAATTCATAGAGACCCACCTGCCTCAGCCTCCCAAGTGCTAGGATTAAAGATGAGCAACTGACCAGCCAGAATTAAGTTTTTGAACATGTTTGCATATTGCGAACCATCTTCTTAGAGCCCTTGGGGGGTTGGAAAAATCTTTGTGGGAAATTGAGTGGCAGCGTCTGGATTTAGAGTGAAGCGCTGAGTATTGCCATCTTTACTAAGTGCTTGTTACATGTGTGTCTTGGTACTGTGAGAACAATGTGTGCATGAGGACTCTGTCGTCAGTCTCTTATGGAATTTAATCTATCTGGAAATATGACAACAATAAAAATCAGAGTTCACGGTATAATGTCATGGGTCCCAGCACAAAGCTGCGTCCTTAATGAGTATTTGCTGGAATGAATAAATCAATACGATAAATTAAATACCTGAGTGAGTCAGTGATTATTATTTCAGGTCAGCTGCTTCAGGGAAGTTCAGAGCAAAGCTGGGGCATTTGGTAGTGCTAGATCTGCGGACACAGGTGTCCTAGGAAGGACTGCTGTGAGGCTTTGCCTGTGTTTTCTGTTGCTTGTGCCCACACATTTTTTTTAAACCTAAACTCGTTTTAAGCAACCAGATAAACAGGAACCAAGCTGTAGTAAACTGGTTAGAATTGTAAGGATCATCTTTAAGCAAATGCAGGTAAAAGACTGCATAACAATAGATAAAATCAGTTCCTGCTGACTGCTGAATATGAGTAGCACACAAAAGCCCAGGGGTCATTGTATTCTGTGCAGTCTCATAAGCAAGTTTGAAGAAGACGGTGTCTGCACACTAGAGAGATCTACCTGGCTCCACAAAGCATAAAACTCACTGCAAGGCTCTATGAAAATGAACATTAGCCTTGAAACAGTAAATGATTTTCGGAGAGGGTATTTTTATGAGCTTAGAAAAAGATGTATTTCTTTGTCCCTAACAGCTATATTACAAATGAAAACATAGTTGTCAACTTCTAAGTACTATAGGAATGTGGAAATTTTTTTCAAATTTTATGTTATGCTTTTGGTTTTTAAGATGACATAAAACTTCATGGTGTTTGCTTTATTTTTCCAAGATTATAATTTGAAAATCTCTCTTGTTTACTCTTCTAGTGTAAGGTCTTTATGAAACTAGGGTGACTTTCGCTCCTTTTAGAATAAGTAGGAAGGGTTTTTAGAAAGAGAAACTTGAGTTCAAAGTTTTGTCCTGCCATCGCGCACTGTTGTGACTGTCACCATGTCAACAGCAGGTATGAGTCTTTTCAGCGAGCTCTTGTACTAGTTTATATAAGGAAACGCACACCTGAGATGACAGTGACTCGGAGATGTCAACTGTAGTTAAATCAGAAGCTCCCAGAGATGGTACCAGCACACTTTTGACAGCCAATGTGTTTATAAACATAGCACACACAGTATCAGTTATGTACATTGATTTTTTTAATTGTCCATGAAGCAAAGATGCAAGGTGAAACTTGGCATAGAAGCATAGAAGTGAAATTGTTTTAGTTTCGCTGTTGAAATCCACAATTTCAGGGCAGTTATGCAAAGTACATAGATTTTTCTCATTTAACGTTCGAAAGGAGGTTCTTAAGTTTGGCTCTGTTGACCCTTTGCCATGCATCCCTGACCTCTACCCTGAAAATGCCAGCATCACCTTCCCTCATTTAGGATTAAAACATTTCCAGACATGGCCACACACACACCCAGATTGAGGGATCTAATGCATGTATTCCTCATCCCTAACAACTTTCTTCCACACTACACAAAAATACAGGCTTCTTTCATCTTAAGGGTGTCCATTGTTCCTTCTTCTAGCAGAGAGAGTAGTACGGGACCTTGGAAAAAGACAAACAAACATGGCCCCTTTCATTGAGTTCTATTGTTTCCCCCACCCCCTCCCATTAAAACCCTACATGGCCCCTTTCATTGAGTTTTATTGTTTCCCCACCCCCTCCCATTAAAACCCTTGTGCTCTTCCAGTTCCATGGACCCCTCTCTGGGTTTTTGGCCTCTTTCTTCTTCTACTTTCTTTTTAGTTCTTTCCAGAATTTTAAAAACCTCAATGAGATTTGGCTGCAATAAAAACATCATACTGATGGACTGTATTCATTAATAGGAAACATTCTCGGTCCTATTTACTGATTTGAGAGACATTGTTGATCTTAATTGTTGAGTTGCCATCAGTTAATAGCAATTTGTTCTTTCATGTCTGTATTTTCTGTGCCCTTAACTCATTTACAGGGCCAGAATGAGAGCTAGCTGCTCATATGCATTCACAGTAGTTGCTATGGTACTTTTATGATTGCATAGTATCAATCAAACTAAAGTAGTTCATGGATGATAATTCATTAATGTAGTAGAGGAATCATAAAATTATCACCATGTTTGAATTTCTTAACAATAGAACTACTACAAGCAATGTTACATTCTCTTTGCTGTTAGAGATTTACATTATAGCATGCAATAAAATCTCTCCACCAATTGCTAGCATCAAACTTGCTGTCTCCTTGCTTTCAACTACACGCCCCAGATTTGCTCATTCTCCTTATACTTGGCTCTAGTCCATACTTCCTTTCCTTCTCCCTTATCCCTAAATTAGACATAATTATATCTTTCTGGGTTTTATCATCACTTATCCTAGTCCAGATCTGTTGAAAATATGTCTGTCATATGATATTCTGTGAGACAAACAAAATCCTTATATATAAAACCCCAAAATTAAGGATCCAGGTTTTAACAACAGTGTGACAGACAAAATTTGGGCACTGATCTCAGCTGTTTGTCTTCATCTCTGTGGCTATGTTATATTTCATGACAGAGTGGAATTTGCAGAAGCAATCATGAGAACAGATGAGCTACCCTTGAAGCAGGGAGCTAAGCCTAGATTTCCTGTGGGTCTATTCATGGACTTTAAAATAAGAAGAGATACGTGAAGCAGAAAGTCTGGTCTTGTTGCTTGCTTGATGGATAGAGCGTCGCATAGGAAGTATAAAGAAATTAATCTCAGAGAGAACTGCAGTCCTGGGCAAAGCACTGATGTAATCCAGTGGGTCTGTTAAGTGGAGGATCCAGTTACACCATGTGAGGGGTCCCTGACCTCCAGGAACGAAGGGTAATAAGCGAGTGCTGTGTTAAGCCACTAAATTGTGGTCAATCGTGTGACTCAGTAGAAAAGGAAAACAAAACCAACCAGTTCTTCCCTTGCTGAGACTGCTGCTCCTGGGATTATTTTAGGCCATGAAAAAAAATCACTGTGCGCTGTGGCCATGAGATGATGCAATGCTTTACAGTTTGGACTTTTTCTCCTTTAAAATTAAGGCAATCCTGATTGTGAACAACGATAGGGCTGCTGCTCTTTTCACTTCACTCCCTGCCTCCGTTTATCTTCTCCCTCAGAAATGTTTGTTCCCAGTGATTCGGGATCTTCCATGACGTCATCTAACTTATGATCAGGAGAAACACATAGGGACACTCTAAAATCTAGTTCTTCTCTCCTTCATGAAACGCAGTGAATGTTGCATTTCCTAGTTCCTCTGAAATAACTTGAGTTCCTGTCTGTGGATGTAGTCCACGGACCAGGAGCTGAGGCAGCAGTATGTTCTTTGCAGAACCCCACCTTCTGGCTATTTTCTCGAGAACTGTGCCATTTGTAGAATTGGGCAATAGAAAATGTAAATATTGGCACCATTTAGACACTGAAATGGAGGTGCTAATGTGGAAAATGTAGTATCACCTTTACTGAATACTCCAGCTTTTTTTTTAAAAAAAAAAAAAAAAGACAAGCTGTGCTTGGTGACAGTATTTTACTAAGGTTTCTGGATCATGGATGATTATACAGAATCAAACAGGTTTGCATACCCGCAGAATGTGAATGTTGTCTCATTCAATTCATGTTGCATTGAAATTGAGAGCATGATTTTTGAAAAGCAAAACATAGGCTTTGACATGTTGGAGACACATGTCCCAGATGCAACAGGCATTCGTCTCATTGCCCCAGAAGCATCTCCATTGTGAACCACATTCTTTTGCCTGTGAATTTCTCCCAAGTTCCTTTATTCTTTTGAAGTTCACCTTGAAGAACCGAGCAACTGTAAGACAGTCATTATTTCTTCACCGTGACATGACTAATAGCTTCTGCCATTGCTGACAGTTCTCTGCAATCTTTAATTTCTCTCCCTCTTCTTCTTTAAAGGCTTGCATTGAAATGTATCTTCTTCAATTGGATATGTTTATTCCTACCGAGAATTAATCACATCTATAATATATGATCATTCCTTCAATAGATTACCTAAGTGCCTGAAGAAACAGTCACTCTTAAGACAAAGTCAGCTGATTTTCTCTCAAGCTGCTGGGAAAGGTCCAAACAGTTGGGTTAATCCAGTCACCAAGGAGGGATGCAGAAGGCAATGAGTGAGTGCAAGGTGCTCACTATGGTCTTCTAATAAAATCAACCCTTACTGGCTTGTCATTTATCCTTCACATTTCCCTGGAGTGTACTTTTAAAAGGCTTCATTTGTAGCCCAATTTGACTAAATTTAACTTTATTTAATTGCCTAAAATTACTTCTCCACCCCAAGCTCCTGGGGCATGGAAGTCTTAATCTTCATAATCTTCACTAAATTGAGGTTAACCCTTGACCTTAGCTGGGGGATTGGAATCAATGTCTCTGCTTTCACTTTAACGCATCCTATATTTGCTATTGCTTTCTCCCCACCAGTTCTGCTAAGTGGATGG
Source organism: Arvicola amphibius (assembly GCF_903992535.2). Classification (NCBI taxonomy): domain Eukaryota; kingdom Metazoa; phylum Chordata; class Mammalia; order Rodentia; family Cricetidae; genus Arvicola; species Arvicola amphibius. The sequence goes on from NC_052058.2 coordinate 159,423,820, forward strand.
TTTTGGAAACAAGACTTTACTTTGCCAAGGATGAAAACAGGCAAGTGTAGTGGTAATCTATTGCAAAGCCTATTTGGAAAAACTGACATCTAAAATTCTCCTGTAAGGTGACATTAGTGTTTCTCAAACTGGACTGTGCGTTGGACCCCAGAGAGGTCCTGTATTCTGATTCAGTGACTCTGGAGAATTGGTACATTAGAATTGGTATGTACTTTAATCTACTCTCAGGTAATGCTAATGCTCCTGATCCATGCTGTGACTTGCACCTTGAGTTGGTTCCCTATAAAACACACCTTCATTCTCAGGAATTCAGTGGACAGACTTTGAGTCCCTTGTTCTTAATCTGAGGAATTAAACATTTCCTGTGCTTATAGAACTCACATTTTAGCTCATACTCAGGTAACTGATGAGAAGAGGAATGGCATGATAAGATGACCACATGAGGAACTTAAGAGGCATGGTGATAAGCTCTCCTGGTATATCTAAGAGGAACAAGCTAAAATGGAGGACTTTCTCATACTAAGTCTTACAGAGTCAGAATTCTTCCTACTTTGGGGACTTGTGCTGTCTGGAACAAAACCTTGGTTTGGTAAACTGTATATATAGCTCTTTCTGTTAATATAGACCAAAGCTATATGGTTCTGATGCAGAAGCATGAACTGTCAGATTCAGAATCTCTTAGCTCTGAAAATATGAAAGCAACTGCAATGCTCAAATTGTGTCAAAAGACCAACTAGAAACGTATCATTAGTCACTGGTTTTCAAGTCAGTCTAAGAAAATTAATATGTTTACTTAATAACTTGTAAATGGGCTTCCGGTGTGCAAATGCTTTGACTTGTCTGCTCCCTCACGACTGAATGCCAGAACAGACAGACTTTCATTCCACTCCTTTGTGCGGCTCTTTCACAACACAGGAAAGGACTTAGTAGTTTCCTCTGTAACTTATTGTGTTTCTTAAAAGAGGGTTCCCCCAAATGATCTGCATTCAGTCCTCCCACAATCCCTGGATCCACCCATAAAAGGCGTGCTTCCTATTGCAAGAGTTACTATGCTTTTAATGCTTGCTCTGAAGAAGATACTCCACTACCACTGTAACTGGCCAATGATATTTAATCAATTTTTATTCAGGGGAGCTCTGCAGGTAATAAACAATTTAAAGAAAGAGACTCTCTAGAGATGGTAAAAATTATCTTTTACTCGTGAATATTCCATTTCTTCATTTTCCACAGATGGGTGGTTTCATTTGAAAATAACAGAAAGACACTGACCAGCCTGCATGCTGCCAGAAGCGTGCAATGCAGAAGTTTAGTAATGAAAACTGAATCTCGGGCTAACTGTCCACGTGTCAGGCGCTGAGCCATCCCTGCTTATCCTGACAGAGGATTTAGGCATATCTGTTCTCAGAATGGCAATTGTAATTCTAGCCTATATTTAAGATTAAAAATGCCAGGTCCATCTACTATAGGTAATTTTGGTAAATATATCTATCTCTGTGGCAAAAAGTGTGAATATCATCATTCACTTCTATTCCTTTTAACAAAGTGATATTTCTGTGCAGCTAGGTCCTCCTCTTGAAGGCTGAATTTTTTTAGAGGTTATTAAACTGTATAAAATATAATTTTGACAAGCACCTAATAAAATTTTAGAGAAAGTCTATATCATCTTAATTAAAAACTCTGTCTTCACTGTATTTTTGTCTTAGTTTTGTTTTTCAGCTGTGGGGAAAACTTCGAGGCTGGTATCCTCTATTATGTATTTAAGAATGGTCTTCCTTTGGGCCTGTTAAAATGAAATTATTCATAATAATGAAATTATTTCATCTCTTGTATGTCATAGCTACTGGTCTTGATATGGGCAGGATGGGGGGGAGGTGATTGCAGAGAGAGAACTCAGTTCTTAGGTGAGAGGAGTCTCATTTGCTTCCTTCTCTTTGAGGTGGTAACTGTGCCACAGGGAAGGAGCTCATAATGTGCTTTGGTGGCAGCGTGAAAGGGAAGAACTGTAAAGAAGACGTCTGAGAAGACTGTAGTCACTTTATTATTTATTGTAGTTATTCTTTATATATTTGTTATAATGTTTATTTATTATTCAATAGATAATAGACACATGTCCTTCTCCTTTTGTGCCTACCAGTGCTTCCTTTTTTCTACTCATGGATCGGCATGTTCTACCATCTTCCTTTAAGGACTCAGGCTGATACTTTCTCCTCCTTACTTAAATTTTTAATTGAGGTCTAATTATGTAAACACCGTGTTCCAGTTTTAAAGGGTACAGTGTGCTAGGATTGATAAATGCACACCCCTGTGGAGCAAACATTCCCAATTAAGATATAGTTTACTGCCAACATCAGGAAGTTCTCCTGTCCTTGTCTGTCTGTGACTCCCCACAAGCCACTGGTATTTGATTTTTCTCTACTAATTAATTTTGCCTATCCTTAAACTCATGTAAATCAAATTATATAGTACTCACTTGTGTCTGGTTTCTTCTACTCAAAAAAAATGTTCTTAGTATTCATCCATATCTACATACTTGTTTGTCTCTTACCCTAATGGCAGGGACTTTCACTTCTTTTTAATTTTGGTCTATTCTGAGGCAGGCCTAATCAATTTTCTACATTGGTCTCTTTGTAGAGATTTGCTATAAAACACTTGGGGTGCATACACCAGAGAAGGATTTCTAAACCATTGTACACGGATGCGTTTAACTATTAGAAGAAAATGCCTGTTCTTAAACTTTTTTTTTTTTTTTTTTTTTTTTTGGTTTTTCGAGACAGGGTTTCTCTGTGGCTTTGGAGCCTGTCCTGGAACTAGCTCTTGTAGACCAGGCTGGTCTCGAACTCACAGAGATCTGCCTGCCTCTGCCTCCCGAGTGCTGGGATTAAAGGCATGCGCCACCACGGCCCGGCGCCTGTTCTTAAACTTAATAAGAAAATATCAAATATATGTCCAAGTATTTGTTTGGCTTTACAGTCACGTCAGCATTCATGAGAGGAGCAACTGCCTTGCCTGCTCCTCCACACACTGTCAGGATTTTTGTTTTAGCTATTCTGAGTAGCATCCCTTCATAGTCTTGGCTTACATTCTCACCAGCTCTAAGGATAAAATAAACAGCTTTCTGTTTATTAATCACTAATATGTCCTCCTCTGCTGAGTCTTTGTCCAAAATTTACCTATGTTAAAAATATCAAACTTTTATTCACGAAACAATTTAGACTTATATAAGAGTGAAAAGTAGGCTATTTCTGTATACCCTTTTGATAGCTTATTCCATTGCTGGTGTTGTTTCAGTGTTCAGACACCACTATTATTATTAATTAAACTTCAACCTAATTAGGGTTTCATCAAATAGTTTTTAAGATTAAGTTCTCTTTCTGTTCCAGGATTCAGTCCAAGCTTCCACAAAGCATCTGTTTGGTTTCTGATCCTGGGTTTTCTAGAACAGGACAATCTTTCAAATATTTCTATACTCTTTATGATCCTGATAATGTTGGAGATGCAGGGAAAACACCATGGTATGGGCATACTTGATGCTTTCTTCTCATGGTGGAAATAGTTCGGGGGCATTTAAAAGGAGGATCGTGGGTAGAGTCTCTTATCACATCCCATGAGAGGGTCTATGATGTCTATAGTCACTTGGTTAATGTAGTCTTCAAGAATCTATGAAGTAACAAAACTACACCATACATGTACATGTATATGTTCACATCTTCAATATTGACATTTATTAATTTTTGTTTATAGCCATCTCTGAGTAGGAGTTCTTTGTGACATCATTTACTGTAATACTCTCCACATCATTATTACCTTAAGTCTTTATCTGTAAGTGCCCTTTATAACAGTGAGGGACCAGGTGCCCACAGTCTACCATCTACGACTTGACACCAGTTACTAAATGACTGTAAAGTGGCATCAAAATTTAATCTTGGATTCCTGTGAGAAACAACTAATTATAAAGGATTATTTATGTTTACTGTACAATTGTTTTAACCTCAAACCATAGGCTTAGGAAGGTTTCTAGGAAAAACACAATTTTCCAAAGTTATTTAGATCAGTTCTTTTTATTCACATTTAAAAATTGGAATATTTACTTTAAAATTATTTTTTAATTTTTATTTTTTTTTATTTATTTTTTATTTTTTTTATTTTTTTATATTTAAAAATTTCCATCTCCTTCCCTCCTCCTCCCCCCTCCCTCCCCTCCTCCTCCCCCTTCTCTCCCCTCCTTCTCCCCCTTCCCTCCCCTCCCCTCCACCCATACCTCCCCTCCCTCCCTCTCAAGGCCAAGGAGCCATCAGGGTTCCCCACTCTATGCTAAGACCAAGGTCCTCCCAACTCCCCCCAGGTCCAGGAAGGTGATCGACCAAGCTGAGAAGGCTCCCACAGAGCCCGTCCATGAAGAACAATCTAAACTTATTCAAAATGTATTTTCTCAGATCCATGCTTTGCAATCCTTTCTCAGACTGTCATGTGTGTTCCAGTTTTTTTTTAATTGGTGATTTTTGGTGAGAAGTTGAAGTTTTGGTGAAGTTTAATTTTTTAGGTCCACTTTAATAGCAATTGCTTTTAATATTTCATTTATAGTATACTTATTTATTTCTAGATCCCAGTACCAAAATGTTTTTCTATAATTTTTTCGTAAGATTTAATCATTTTTTCTAATTTTCTCATAGTTTAATAATTAGTTTTATATGTTGATCTTGAATCAATCATAAACAGGTTTTGTGGGCTATAAAATATTGATGTTGAGGTCTGATTTTTGCCAAAACAAATATCCAATAGATCTAACATTTATTGTGAAGGAATTGTTTTTCATTTACTGAATGCTAGTGGTCTCATCACAAAAATATTTCCTATGTACTCTCTTTTTATTTTTTATTTTATTTTTTTTGTACTAGTTTTCTTTATTTTTATTTTTTCTCTGATAATATTTTATTACTTTATAAATAATAGGAATCAAAACTTTTACTTCCTCTCCTCCTCCCACTTCTCTCTGGCTCCACCACTCACCCCCTCCCCCTCCCACTCCAGTCCTAACAGAGGGTAGAGTACCCTGCCCTGTGGGAAGTCCAAGGCCCTCCCCATTTCTTCCAGGCTTAGGAAGGTATGCATCCAAATAAAATAGGATCCCAAAAAGCCAGTGCATGCAGTAGAGACAAATCCCAGTGCAATTATTATTGGCTTCTCAGTCGGCCTCAATTGTGAGCCACATTCAGAGGGTCCAGTTTGATCCCATGCTCCTTCAGTCCCAATGCAGCTGGATTTGGTGAGCTCCCATTAGTTCAGGCACACTGTCTTAATGGGTGTACCAAGCCCTCGTGGTCCTGACCGCCTTGATCATATTCTCCCTCCTCCTGCTCTTCAACTGGACCTTAGGAGCTCAGTCCAGTGTTCCCATGTGGGTCTCTGTCTCTATCTCCATCTGTCGCCAGATCAAGGTTCTATAGTGATATTTAAGATAGTCATCAGTCTGATTACAGGACAAGGCCAATTCAGGTACCTCTCCTCCAGTGCCCAGGGTCCTAGCTGGAGACATCCCTGTGGATATCTGGGAATCCCTCTAGAATCAAGCCTCTTGCCAACCCCACAATGTGTCCCTTAATTAAGATATCTTCTTCCCTGCTCCCATATCTGTCCTGCCCCAGGGGTCTCTATGTATGGTGTTATAACAATAATATATAATATAGCCCATGAAATGAACCCTTACGGTAAGTACTGACATTGAGTAGTGCTGATCCTGAGTTTGATTTTGTTTTTCAAGAGTTTTTGCCTATCTAGGCTCTCTATATTTCTACATAGATCTGTGGATCAGCTTATAAAATTATGCAAAAAGCCTCCTGGGATAGGCATTGGATTTCACTGACTCCCCAAATTAGCTTAAAAGGAACTGGCCTATGTACAACACTGGGTCTTCAAGACCCATCTCCTTAAACTATGGATTGCAACCCCATACGAGGCCACAAGTTTGCCTGTAGCAATAGTAACAGGTTTAAAAACACATAATGACCAAAATGTTAATGTAAATGAAAAATGCAGTAGGTCTGAGTTGTTTTTTTTTTTCTGATCATACACATTCATTTTGCATCATATGACTCCACAACACCGTTTGTTCAAAACACAAGTTCAGCTCCTGTCACTAGTATTAGGTGGCCAACGTAACTCCATCTCTCGGGTGATCGGACACCTATGGCTTCGGTGGGCACCTGGAGTCATGTGTATACACACAGGCATGCACGCACACACAAACACACTCTAAAGTACTATTTATATCTTTTAAAGATTTATTTTATTGTGTGTGAGTATATTTAGATGTGGACATAAACCAGAAAGGGGCACTGGACCCTTCCTTGGAGCTTGACTAGGTGTTTGTGGAATGGGACTTGGTACTTGGTTGTTGAGAGAGAAACTGAGGTCATCATCCCTGCACACCAAGCATTCATAACCACTTAGTTATCTCTCCAGCCCCTAGGTTTCTTTATTATTTACCATCAATAAATATTTTCAGAGTAGCTTTGTTTATATACCTACATACCAAGAGTTTTCAAAATAGTTTCTTGGACTAAAAGGTAGATATGAGGTGGAAAAAGGAAGTTTAAGAAGTGAACTTAGAAACTTTAAGTATAGCCTATATTTTAATTTGTTTAGATCTCTCTTAATTTCTGTGGTGTTCTTTTGTAACTTTCACCGAAGAATAGTTACATCATCTTGTTAAATGATTTATATTTCTGTGAAAGTAGCATTTTCTTCTGTTTAGATGATAGAATGCATAACTAAAATTGTTTTTCTATTGCCGGGCGGTAATGGCGCACACCTTTAATCCCAGCACTCTGTAGGCAGAGACCTGTGGATCTCTATGAATTTGAGGCCAACCCGGTCTACAGAGAAACTCTGTCTTGGAAAAAAAAACCAAACAAACAGTTTTTCTTTATAGAAACTGTGTCCTAAAAATATTCTGGATTCAGGAAAGAGAGAAAGAAAGAAGAGAGAGACAGAGAGGGAGGGAGGGGAGACTTTGGGGATGTGCTTTCAGTTCCTTAGGATTCCCTATATTTACAGTGTGTCGTACAAATAAATGTACTCAGGAACTCTAGCCCAATTTTATGCCTTCTGTTTCTTTTTTTCTTATTTATTTTAAAGCCCGGAGTCTTTAAAATCCTGTTATCAAAGTTGTAGAAGCATTTCAAATGATCACTGAGACTTTATCGAATTATACTTTCTTTGCACAATAATTATGTGATTTTTTTTTTCTCTTCTATATGTTAAATTGTACTGAATGATTTGTGGAATAGTAAAGCAAAGTCACACTCCTAGGACAAACAAACTTTCCCTTGTTTCTGGTATATTAACTATATCATGGACTTTAATGAGTTCATAATTTTAGATTTTTGTTTTTAAAGGGTTTTGGATTTTGTGTTTTAGAGTGTTGTATGTTTTTGGTCTGTTTGGGTCAAATTTTATTCCCAGACTCATGCAGTCATGCTACAATGAGTCAGGATGCTTCCATTCTCAGGGAAAGATTGTCCAGGCTAGGATGGGGTGTGGGCATGTCCGTGAGGAAGGGGTTATGTTAATTCAGGTGGAAAGGCTGCCCACTGTGGTTTATTACCACAGAGACAGGAAATGAAGCTAAGGGGCCTGGAAACTGCATTTCCTCATAGTTTATCTATAAACATCTCTATAGTTCTGAAAACCCGCTGCACAAGTCTTTCAGTATCTTAAATAATCTAACGAGATATACAGTCAAATATAACCCATATTGTTTTTATTTTATGATATTTTCCCCTTCTCAATCAAGCGCATAATTTTCTGAATTTTCTTTTAAGCTGTCATGTGTGCTTTTCTACTTTTCCAGTTAGAACTGCATTTTAAAACTTTATACTCAGTTCAGATATATCATTTCTTTAAATATTTATAAATAATTGTCATAGTTTGACATCTACAGGTTTTAGAATATGGGCCATTTATTTATAAAATTAGTTACAACTTTTATTCTGATATCTTGAAATCACATTAGCTTTAAAATTCCACACTGTAACGACATTCATTTCCTTATACTTTAACCCAGCTACAGCTCGAGACCGTCTATCATATTTCCATGTCTTTAAAAGAAAAATAAAACCCAAAATTTGTTTTGTCTTTACCGAGTACATTTCCCCGAAGCTCTTGCCTCTTATGAGAATCGCTAGCCGACTGAACGTTCCAGTAAGTGGGACACTCTGCTCACTGCTCTTCTCTGCGCTCACAGCGTAGGCGCTAAGGCATTAGAGAACCCAGCAATAAAGGCTTTTGTCTCTGCAGTACCGGGGTGGCTGTACACGCTGTGACTTGTAGACCAGTCATGTCTCCATCTATGAAAATGAGTGAGATACTATCTAGTATCTACTTCCGGAGATGTTATGTAGCTACCATAGAAATGGACCAGGACTCTCCAAGGGAGGAAAAAAGCCTCTTTCCATAGAGAGTAAGAAGAGCGCTAAGAAATATACAGGATGTTTCCTCTAAAATTCTTTCAAAGGTGAAGTATAATTATTAACGTCGAGCTTCGAGAGAAAGGTGGGAAGGCAAAATGTAAACTATTCCTTCAAATTTTACATTCATAAACTGAAAGATTCTTGTAGTTATGAGAAAGATTTGAGTGTCTTTGCTTTTTTTTTCTTGCATTTTTATTTATTTATTTTTTGTTTTTTTATTTATTTATTTTTTTATTTTTTTTACTCATGGTTTATTTTTTTATATTTAAAAATTTCCATCTCCTTCCCTCCTCCTCCCCCCTCCCTCCCCTCCTCCTCCCCCTTCTCTCCCCTCCTTCTCCCCCTTCCCTCCCCTTCCCTCCACCCATACCTCCCCTCCCTCCCTCTCAAGGCCAAGGAGCCATCAGGGTTCCCCACTCTATGCTAAGACCAAGGTCCTCCCAACTCCCCCCAGGTCCAGGAAGGTGATCGACCAAGCTGAGAAGGCTCCCACAGAGCCCATCCATGAAGAACAATCAGAGCCCAGAGCCATTGTCCTTTGCTTCTCAGTCAGCCCCCGCTGTTGGCCACATTCAGAGAGACGGGTTTGGTCGCATGATCCATCAGTCCCATTCCAACTGGAGTTGGTGATCTCCCATTAGTTCTGTCCCACCGTCTCCATGAGTGAACACACCCCTCTCGTTCCTGACTTTCTCCCTCATGTTCTCGCTCCTTCTGCTCCTCATCAGGACCTTGGGAGCTCAGTCCAGTGCTCCAATGTGGGGCTCAGTCACCTTCCCCATCTGTCGCCAGCTGGAGGTTCCCTCACGGTCCTGACTTTCTTTCTCATGTTCTCTCTCCTTCTGCTCCTCATCAGGACCTTGGGAGCTCAGTCCGGTGCTCCAATGTGGGGCTCTGTCATTTTCTTCATCTATCGTCAGGTGGAGGTTCTATGGTGATATGCAAGAAATTCATCAGTATGGCTATAGGAACTGGCCTTTTCAGGCTCCCTCTCCTCAGCTGCCCAAGGAACTAACTGGGGGCGTCTCCCTGGAAACCTGGGAACCCCTCTAGGGTCAAGTCTCTTGACAACCCTCAGGTAGCTCCTTAAATTAAGATACATGTTTCCCTGCTCCCATATCCACCCTTCCTATATCCCAAGCACCCCATTCCTCCGAGCTCCCCCCCGTTCTCCCCTTCACACTTTTCTCTCCCCATCTTCCCTTGGCCCAGTCTCGCCCAACCCTCAAGTTCCCAATTTTGCCTGGCGATCGTGTCTACTTCCAATATCCAGGAGGATTACTATATCTTTTTTTGGGAGTTCACCTTCTTATTATCTTCTCAAGGATCCCAAATTTATAGGCTCGATGTCCTTTAATTATGGCTAGAAACCGAATATGAGTGAGTACATCCCATGTTCATCTTTATGGGTCTGGGTTACCTCACTCAGAATAGTGTTTTCTATTTCCATCCATTTGCCTGCAAAATTCAAGATGTCATTGTTTTTTACCGCTGAGTAGTATTCTAGCATGTATATATTCTACAGTTTCTTCATCCATTCTTCCACTGAAGGGCATCTAGGTTGTTTCCAGGATCTGGCTATTACAAATAATGCTGCTATGAACATAGATGAGCATATGCTTTTGTTGTATGATTGGGCATCTCTTGGGTAGATTCCCAATAGTGGAATTGCTGGGTCCTGGGGTAGGTTGATCTTGCTAAGACCAAGGTCCTCCCAACTCTCCCCAGGTCCAGGAAGGTGATCGACCAAGCTGAGAAGGCTCCCACAGAGCCCATCCATGAAGAACAATCAGAGCCCAGAGCCATTGTCCTTTTCTTGCTTTTTTAAGACAGGATTTCTCGTTGTAGTCCTGGCTGTCCTGGAGCTAACACTGTAGACCAGGCTGGCCTCAAACTCAGAGATCCACCCGCCTCTGTCACCCTAATTCTGAGATTAAAGGAATGAGCTACCATTGCCCAGCAAGAAAATATTTTAATAAATGTTTCTGGAATTTTTACAATGACTCATGATAAATTTCCAGAATTGCTGGCATGTAAGAAATGCTAACTAAAATTGACTGTTCTTGCAGTTGCTTGACTGAAGAGATATATCCAGGGCACAATTTCCCTTCAGAAACACCGCTTAATCAGTGATGTGCTATCCTTCTGTTTTTGGCATCCGGGTTGTGTTCTTTGACATTTGAAATAAGACTTTCTTAATTGTAAAAATACTTTCTAAAATAGACAGTAGATAGTTATCCAGAATAAACACCCCTCATTAGTACACAAATTTCCTTAAAGACTAATTCTTTCTTCACACTTTGCGAGCTTTAGCGCGATGGACAATTGAAATGATTCCTAGATCGCATGGGAACCCTGATATTATTCTTAAGTTCTGATCCTGGGCTGAGTAACGAATGACCTTAACTCATTGGAGAATAAAATTTAAGTGGTGATATATAAATTCAATGAATTTTAACAGTGTAGTCATAATTTTATGCATGGTTGATTTTTATCTTATATTTTGATTATACAAATAGTTCATCTCACTTATTTTGGAGCCTTTCATTTGAGGAATGACATAATATGCCAAGAGGGACCCATGCAAAGGGGAGCGAGTGTGCCAGACATGTACTGAGATAATTTGAAAATCAACCTTGAATTCTCCTACACATTTAATAGACTGTAGGTCATGGCTTTAGGATAGCATTATATACACCATGATCCAAAATTATTTTAAAATATATTGAATAAACGGTCATTTTCATTTTAACCTAGATTTTCAAAAACACTCTGTGTATCACAATAATTTTTAAGCAACAGAAATAATTCTCTTTAACTTACTATACAACATACTAGTAAGCATATTAAAAATAAAAACATTACGTAATGAAATTACTTAAAATTATTGGGCCGGGCGGTGGTGGCGCACGCCTTTAATCCCAGCACTCGGGAGGCAGAGGCAGGCGGATCTCTGTGAGTTCGAGGCCAGCCTGGTTACAAGAGCTAGTTCCAGGACAGGCTCCAAAGCCACAGAGAAACCTTGTCTCGAAAAACAAAAAAAAAAACAAAACAAAAAAAAATTATTTAAAAGCAGAGCGTTCTGTCTCTTCTGCCTGAAACACAGTTTTGCGGGTTTCACCCCATAATACATTGCATTTTACGCCAAGTGTCTTTCCTATGATACTACAAATTATTTTTTATTGTCTCATTCCACAACTCCAAAGCTTCTCACAGAGTTTCTCGCTAAGATAGTCTCATTTTCTACTCCCCCCTTACACATCGTCACCTCGAGGGTCCATCAAACTACTTCTGCGGCTGATATGCAAAAGTTTGGCAGTGGATTGACTGTTCCCTCTGTTTAGTCAGACAGTAAAGAGGATCATATCTTATGTCCTTCGTATATTCTGGGTGAGATGTATTTCAATTTATAATGAGTTCAGATCTAATGAGTTTAAAAGCATTAAAAGTAAGGGTTTTCCTTAAATAGTGGAGTTTTTACATTTTAAGAGGCTGCTAGTTTGGATAAACATCTGACTGATTTCATTGACTCAGTGATAATACACATATAAATAATTTTATTACATTTTGTCTTTTGTTTAAGTACAAATGATACGTTTTGTGCTTTTGAGATAATGACCCACAGTATTGCCCCAGCCTAGCTTGAAGTTCTAAGCTCAAGGAATCTTTAGAGCTCCACCCCTTCAATGCAGTCTCATTGCTGTATGGCCATATGCACTGTTCCGCGGTCTCTTTCCTCTTTTCCATGGACACTTGTACAGTTCCATGATCTCTCTCCTCCTCCTCCTCCTCCTCCTCTGTGTGGACACTTGCACAATTCCATTGTCTCTTTCCTCCTACTCCAGTGAGTTTGCATTTGTACCTAGGTGTCCGGAAGACTGGGCTTTGGGATTATAAACAAAACAGAACAAGCATGATTCCTGCCCTGAGGAATTTTTGATTGCCATGGAAGAAAGAACTACTAAGTGGATATGCACAACATATTTCAATGTAATCACGATAAAAGCTCATTGAAATATGGAAGGTACCATAAGGGCAGCAACTTGGCTTGGGCTTAGTTGCTAAGTAAGAATATTCTGAAGAAATGACATGTGGCCAAGTATTCAGCAATTGTCACAATTGTGGGAGAGTGAGCTATTATCCCCGTTTTAGGGATCAGAGCTATAAGCTACAGTTTTGGACAACTACAAGTTTAGAACTGCTGAAGAACTCATCTAAGTATCAAGGTTGGGCTGATGTCCAGAGCTGGATGTCTATAAGACCTCTTTCAGGATGATATGCAACCCCAAAAGAAGAGACGAGGTTGTATCGGGTGGGTGGGAAATGGCAGAGGGAAAAGATACAGATAGTAAGAGAAGAAAAGAAAAGAGTTTAAGATTTCGTTCTAACTATGAGCAGTTGAGAAGTTCATTTTTAAAGATGAAATCATTTTAGACTAGCTGCATAATTATGCTTTTTCGCCCTTCTGATTCTTACAACTTTAAGTCTGTTGTTCTTCGGCCCTTGCACTGTTCAGCAAATTTTGTACTGAGGGCAGCAGTCTTAAGTACTTATGATACCCTGAAGGTTATAGGGTTCTAATCTTCAAGAAGGAACACAATAGCCACCCATCATCAAATGGCAGAATAGCAGGGTCTATGCTATCATAGAACACCTGAAAGTTGTACCGGAACACATAGGGACATGAGGCGATCAAGTCAGAAGGTTCTAATGAAATATTGTCTTTTCTTTTGAATGCAACGTCGGTAAAATGGACCAGTTCAGATTAATATGACATGCAAAGGGCTCAGTATAGGCCACTCCTCATAGCATGCAATGCAGAACGTACCAGGGTGCTTCCTGCACACTTGTAGTGTAAAGGAAAGCAAGCAGGTTTAACCACAAATGGAAACGATGTCCAAAATATTTCATGGACAAGGCATAAGAAGTTGCCTACTTTGTAGAAACAAAGGTTCATTTGTTGTCTCTTTTGTGCTATCCGTCATTCTAAGCACCTTTCCGTCAACCGTCGGCTCATTTTACCTGTTCAGTCTGGTCCAGAATCCATGTTTTAATGGCCATCACCTCCTGCCCAGTCGTCTTCAGTGTGGCTTAACATCCCTGAGGCTCAGCATCCCTGAAGCTCAGCATCCCTGAAGCTCAGCATCCCTGAAGCTCAGTTTCAGTCTCATTCCAGCTTTGTTGCAATGCTGGTACCTGGAGTCACTGTCTAAATTCACCCCTCTAGTGAACGTTCCCTTTCCTCCATTCCTGGGAAAGCTTGGGGCCTGGATATTTCCTATCTGTCACCCTGGCGTGACTGTTTGCCTAGGAGTCTATTCCTTGTGGAGCCATATAAATACCCCACTCTCCACTGCTTACACGTTAAGTGCTTAAAAGTCTCTTGTTAATTAAGCTAGAAATTTCATTCAGCTTTTTAAGTAGATATTTAAAAAATCACCCCTTGGTAAATTAAAAGTTCACAGATTCTTAAAAAAATTTAGTCAAGCTTTTCAGCAAAGTAATATGTAGTATGGAATAAGCTCTGGATTGGTATGAAAGTATCTAGAGCTTTGCCTAAGTATTTCCTAAGCACTAGAAATGGTTTAATTAGTGTTATGTCATGCACATAGCATGTACTTGTCATGACTAGGAGTGTTTCATTATGGTCCTCTGAGACATCTTCATGATTTCACCCATAAAGCATATTTTGTTACACATGCAATCTTCCCCTAAACCCATCATCAAATGGAAATCCCTTTTTTAAAAGGTGGCCCATGTCTTCTGTTCATGTATGTCTTTTGAATCAGACAGATATTAGATTCTATCAACTTCATTTGAAAAGATATGTTACTCTTCTATGGCAAGCATTTAATGATTCTGCTGTTATATAAAGGCATATATATATATATATATATATATATATATATATATATAAAACAAATAAAACATATAAAACAAATTTCAAAAGTTATTTCCAAGAACAGTGCTCGGTTTATAGTAGTGATCCACTCTTGCTAACTTAGTGTTGTTCTATAATACATCTGCCCTTCGCCTGGGAGTTGGGGATATGTTACACCTCCCCCTGTCTTCAAAAGTTACATCTCAGTGTTACACTTTGTACAAACCTAATCCTTATGCATGCTTCTAAACCTTTTACTCTGCTCTAAAACTGTTAGTAGTAGTATTACCACTGTTCCCAAAGCAGAAATTGAGCTACTTGATAACAGTGACCCAGGCAAATTCTAGGAGGTTATCATATTTTGTCAATTTTTTTTCTGAAGATCCATTTAGGTGGGGGGTTCACAAAGAGGGTGTGTGGAGTCAGCTGGGGGAGGGTCGGAGAGAGGAAATGACCGACAAATGGATCTGAGGGTGAATTGGGATGGCTACCAGCAGCATTTCTACTCTATAGTGTACATTGGATTAAATGGGAGAAATGGGGTCATGTAAGCGGAGGTGCAACTTAGATCAGGTGAATCTAGCCTTTACCTTGGCACTAGACACCAGTCATATGTTAATGGAAGGGTCACAAATTCTTCTTGCCAGGGATAAGGAGAAGACTGCTTTTGCAAGCAGGACCCTTATCCAAATGCCTAATCTTAGGAAAAGGACTTGTGGAGACCAGACTATACAACAATTTAAGAGCAATTTTCATTCCTCAAAGGAATAAGCACTGAGATGATCCCTAAACATATTCCTAATTGTGTCTTAGTCTTACTCCGTCAGCCTGTTCCTTTCATGTATTCCCAAAACAGAAGGCCCTAAATAAAATCTTCCTCTTTTCCCATTATACCATACCATTCTGATTTTGCTGTATTTATTAACTGAACTCTTGCCCTCAATGGCCTCAGGCTCTGGATCTTAATTGTAGGTATTTCATCCTCGAGATCAGTTGTTTTTACTAAATCTCTAACTTTCCTGTTCTTGGTATAATTGGGAGGGCACAATGAGAATCCTGCATCCTTGGTGGCATGGTGGTGATTATTTTCAAAATAAGTATTTTGTTTAGAGAGACTGCCATTATACATAATTCATCCTTTACCAAAGCCTGCACAAAATTTTTCAGATGAAAAGAGGAAAAGAAATAAGGGAACTCCCATAACACATCTTGAAATTAAAAAGGTACTGGAGAAATGTGGTCTGAATTGTTAACATACTGGAATTTTGTCAAGCAACAAGGGTCACCATGTGGCCTACACATTTCTTTTTAAACTTTTAATGGTATTCTTGGGGTGTGTGTGTGTGTGTGTGTGGTGTACATGTGTGTGTCTGTGCAAGCACATATGTTCGTGAGTGTAGGCAGAGTTTTCCTGTAGCTGCTTCCAAATAACACTCAGAGACTTATTATTAATTACAAATGCTCAAACAATAGCTCAGGCTTATTACTAACTAGCTCTTACAACTTAAATTAACCCATTTCTATTAATCTATGTGTTGCCATGTGGCTTGTGTCTTTACCTGTCCTTCAACATGTCTTGCTTCCTCTGTATCTTCTGTCAGCTCCTCTGACTCAACCCTTCTTCATCCCAGCATTCTTAGTCTGGTTCTCCTGCCCCCAAAATCCTAACTAGCTGCCTGCCAATCAGCTTTTTATTAATAATGAGAACAATACATTTTCACGGTGTACAGAAGGGTTATTCCATAAATGAGTGTATGTGTGTATGCATGTGTCTGAAAAGTGCACATGCATTTCATGAGTATATATCCATATATACACAGATAGACCAGCAGAAAACATCAGGTGTGTTTCTTTCTCATTCCCTTTATTCTCTGAAGACAGATTTCTTACTAAACCTACAACTAAACCAACTGCAAGTCAGTCTTCTCTAGCTAGTTCTAATTGTTCTCCTTTCTCAGTCTCTCACAGTGCCAAGAATTACAGATACATATGGCCACCAGCTTTTTACATGCATGCTGTGGATTTGACCTTGGGTCCTCATTGCTGCACAGACAACATTCTTACAGACTGTGATGTCTTCAAGCCCTCAGATTTACTTTTTGAGACAGTATGTGAACTTCGTAATTCAGCCAGCTAAACTTGCTCCAGGGATCTCTTGGCTTCTGCCTCCCCAGCACTGAGTTTTTAAACATGAAGAGCAGCAATAGCTACCATTTTATATGGGTGCTGAGCATCTGAACTCAGGAATTCACTTTACTGATTGAGTCATTGTCCCAGTCCTCGGCAGTAGACGTTAACAGAAGGTTGGATGTACAAATCACAGTTTGTTCTTGCATTCGCTGCCAGGAAAGTTAAACTGAACCAAGTGTCCACAGTTCCTTTCTTTACCACGGCCACTCTCACCACCCACACTGTGGACTCAAATAACAGACTGCATTCCATTGCCAATGATTATTAAGCATTAAGCATTTTTTGAGACTAGCCTTTAACTTTTTATATAGTCAAAGATGATTGTTGATATCTTTATCATCCTCATCTACTTCCCAATTACTAAAATTGTAGACAAGTGTCATCGCATCTGGGATTAAAATTATTTATTAATTGCTAATAGTTATGTGTTCTAAGGGCCCCAATTCAATTAATATAAGATCTTTGTTTAATCCACTTAATACTTTTTTTAAAGAAGCTGTCATGCAGAAGGATCCACCTAAGCATGAAGTCATGAGTCCTGAGGCAACCTCAGAATATGGAGAAAGCATCATTCCAAAAGAAGAAGGAAAAAAAGTGATCTGCATGCTAATTGCATTCTTCACTTTCCATGACAGTACAAATACCTCCCTGCCCTTTAGAACTGGATGTTTGGTGTTTTTCAAAATCACATTATTTCATTCTTTTTTCCCATTGTACAAAGACTATGCTTAATGAAAATATTATCCTATTTTTGATACAGTTTAATAGCTTTTATATTACGAGCTTCCTAATTTTATTTCAACTTGATGTTTACTGGTATATGCTAATATGTGTCCGAGTTGCGGTGTAGGATAATTTTAATAATCTATTGACATAAAGGACTTTTATGGCTCTACTTCTTTTCTATTCCTTCAAATAAGCTTAGAGGAAGTTACCCTCAAGAAACCACACCTTCAGTTTCTATTGTAATTGTTGAAAGAGTGGTAGTAATTTCTACTGTCCCAAGATCCAGTGGTTTTTCCTCTTATGAGTCAACAGGATACAATGTATTTTTTCTGTATGGTTTTCAGCTACCACAAAATAAAGTAGGACCAGAAAGGGAGGGATGAGTAAGGGTGCCATTCCGTCACCATCCATCTCACTTTGCAAAACCTAGTTTGCAATAGTGTTGCTTACTGCGAAAATGGTAATTACTGGTATAGGTAAATATTTTGGAGAAAGAAAAGAAAACCTAGTTTGAACATAACTCAACTTAGAATATAGAAATATAGAAACTAGGTCCAAGTAGAAAATATGACAATTCTAGACTACATATTTAGTTGTCAATAGCGAACAGGTATCCTGATCTTTAGAGGAAACTAAACTATTTAAATGGATGACTTTTTTATTTTTATCTTTGATCTGACATTATTTGTTCTTCTCTTAATAGTATATACAAGATTCCTGTGTAAATATGTAATGTGTATATAATTATGTTAATATATCATATTGTTTGTTTATATGTAATATTAATTGCCTCGTATTTACCTTTTCTCTGTTAATAAAGCCATTATATATATATATATATATATATATATATATACTTCTTATAGAATTTGCTTGCTTAGATTTGTCTGAAATCTTGAGAAAAGTCAATCAAATTTGTAGAGAGTGAGAAGAGAGGAAGCAAATTTTTTTTTTTTTTTTTTGGTTTTTCGAGACAGGGTTTCTCTGCAGCTTTAGAGCCTGTCCTGGAGCTAGCTCTTGTAAACCAAGCTGGTCTCGAACTCACAGAGATCCACCTGCCTCTGCCTCCCGAGTGCCGGGATTAAAGGCGTGCGCCACCACTGCCTGGCTGAAGCAAATTATTTTTGTTTTTTTTGTTTTTTTTTTTTTTTATATTTAAAAATTTCCATCTCCTTCCCTCCTCCTCCCCCCCTCCCTCCCCTCCTTCTCCCCTTTCTCTCCCCTCCTTCTCCCCTTCCCTCCCCTCCCCTCCACCCATACCTCCCCTCCCTCCCTCTCAAGGCCAAGGAGCCATCAGGGTTCCCCACTCTATGCTAAGACCAAGGTCCTCCCAACTCCCCCCAGGTCCAGGAAGGTGATCGACCAAGCTGAGAAGGCTCCCACAGAGCCCGTCCATGAAGAAGAATCAGAGCCCAGAGCCATTGTCCTTTGCTTCTCAGTCAGCCCCCGCTGTTGGCCACACTCAGAGAGACGGGTTTGGTCGCATGATCCATCAGTCCCATTCCAACTGGAGTTGGTGATCTCCCATTAGTTCTGTCCCACCGTCTCCATGAGTGAACGCACCCCTCTCGTTCCTGACTTTCTCCCTCATGTTCTCGCTCCTTCTGCTCCTCATCAGGACCTTGGGAGCTCAGTCCAGTGCTCCAATGTGGGGCTCAGTCACCTTCCCCATCTGTCGCCAGCTGGAGGTTCCCTCACGGTCCTGACTTTCTTTCTCATGTTCTCTCTCCTTCTGCTCCTCATCAGGACCTTGGGAGCTCAGTCCGGTGCTCCAAGGTGGGGCTCTGTCATTTTCTTCATCTATCGTCAGGTGGAGGTTCTATGGTGATATGCAAGAAATTCATCAGTATGGCTATAGGAACTGGCCTTTTCAGGCTCCCTCTCCTCAGCTGCCCAAGGAACTAACTGGGGGCGTCTCCCTGGAAACCTGGGAACCCCTCTAGGGTCAAGTCTCTTGACAACCCTCAGGTAGCTCCTTAAATTCAGATATATGCTTCCCTGCTCTCATATCCACCCTTCCTATATCCCAAGCACCCCATTCCTCCGAGCTCCCCCCGCTCTCCCCTTCACACTTTTCTCTCCCCATCTTCCCTTGGCCCAGTCTTGCCCAACCCTCAAGTTCCCAATTTTGCCTGGCGATCGTGTCTACTTCCAATATCCAGGAGGATTACTATATCTTTTTTGGGAGTTCACCTTCTTATTATCTTCTCAAGGATCCCAAACTTATAGGCTCGATGTCCTATAATCATGGCTAGAAACCGAATATGAGTGAGTACATCCCATTTTTGAATGAAAAAGTGACCTTCAAAGACCAGCCCATTACACATTCCTTTATTGCACAAGTAATGCAGATCTTTATGAACTGCCCAACAGGGCATTTGGAAGTCTCCAGAAAAGAATCTAGATCAGGGGCTCTTTATGATGAATGAATCTGGTGGCTACTTCTTTTTCTTGAAAGATGAACATTCATTCTCAAAAACAGCATACAAGAGTCTAAAATTTAACAACACAGAACTAGGGCAGGCAAATTTTGTACCTTGCATGATTTACACAGCAAAGAAAACTTGTGAGAAGTGTTTATTTGATTTGTGTTTTCAATACATTGCTTAGTCACTAGCTCTCCTGGAGAAAGAAAGACTCAGCAATGCATGGTATGAGTTAGTTTCTTTTTCTGACCCCAACTGTATAAATATAAGGCGCTCAATGCTGCACAACTTAGAAACTACAAAATTCAACACCTGCCACCTCTGATAATCAAGACAGGTTCTCGTCTAGCTGTACTCTAGTTGCTTAATTGCCGTGTTGTCTTCTTTATATGTTATGTTGAACGATTTATGTAGACTGCTTGACCGTATTTCCTCTCTTGTTGGTTCACTGCTTCATTGCCCCATATCTTTTCAGACTAAACACTGACCATGGAAGCCTTTCCCCAGGTCTTCCTTCATTCCCGTTGGAAGTACCCATCTTCTGAGGACACTCAGACTGACATTCTTATACCATAATCCCGAGTTTGTCCTTTCTGTACTTCTTGGATCTCACACTAGGTTCCAGCCTTTAAGAAGATGATTTGTTGGTCTGATGTCAGCACTGCCCATGGATTATTATTAGGATCACCACTCTCCACTTTTATCAGAGCTGTGTTCACTGTTTGCAGAATATGGAAGACAATCAAGATTTAGTAGAATGAGTGAATGAATGAGTAAATGATGTTACTACACAGCTTGCTGTGCCTTGGTTCACCTTGGGAAGCAGTGAAAGAAAACTCACAGACCCCCCCCCCCTCCCCGAAACTCTTTCAATAAAGACGCTCCAACTGATGATTGCCGGCACACTCAAGCCTTGTTACACACTGCTCTTTTTCTCAAAGAGTCACTTGGTGGCCTTTCGCCTGAGCATGCTGCTCCTTCAAGGGCATTCTTTGGCAAGAGCAGAAACAAAGTCTTGCCAAAACCTTCCTGCTGAAGAATAAGGCGGAGCAAAACGGAGAGCTGTGGTTTGGGGGTTGCCATTTTAAAGCCAGTTTCCATAAGGAGGGAGGCTTAGAACTTTGTTTCACTGTTAGCTGGGTGGGAAAATACTTTTTCCTCTGTAGAGTCTGAGAGAATCATGTTCAAAAAGTATTGTGCACACAAAGATGAATCCATAACTTTACCAAGGGAACTTGTTTTAAATTATGTTTCAGTTTTGTTCTGTTTAAAATGGAGACAAGGTCGTCCTCACTTCATAGCATGACAGAGCACGGGAGAATAACCTGAGCTATGTCACAACATGCGATTTTTGTGACTTAAAATAAATCTGCAATGGGCGAGTTGAAAATAAATCTCTAGGTGCTATCTTTCCAACATTCAGATGTTATACAAACATTAATTTTTTTAATACTGCTCTCTGTACACACCCCCATATAAATGTGTTCATATAAATCCTACCCCGTGCTTCATTTCTCAGGCTGGCATGTTTTCTATTCTGGTAACTGGATCTTTGGTTTAAAATGAAGGTTGTTCTCAGAAGGCACTTTGCATATTTGGATGCTGGCAAGTTTGTAGGAGTCTGTATTTAAAATGAATTGAATATGAACTAGAAACCAGCCACAGTGCCCTATTTGATATTGGGGAAAAAAACTGGCTGCTGTGGGCATTTCGTAAAATTTTCAGGCACCGTGGTTACACTTTAGAATCTTTCTAAAGATTCCTTCTAAGGAATACGTGCCACGTTGCCAAGGCAATTTCCCTACGTAGAGCGCTCTCTGTTTTTCCGTCCTGTGTTTAAAGCAATCAGACACATCACTCAGGGAACATTTCTGTTCCGTTGATTAATAGTTTCAAGTAGCCTGAAAGTCTTTACCATGAAATGCTGTCCAAATGCCCTTCATTAACTGTAGCAAGCAAGCAGTGCTAAGCAGCCTCGAGCCTTCCTGCCTGGAATAGGGCAGCAGATTTGCTGAGGACAATACCAGGAATATCCAGCGACACAGAAAGGAAAATTTCCTTAAAGCAACACTTGGAAAGAATGGATTCTTGTGGGTTTGAAATGGGTTTTCTCTTTTGGCTTCGAGATGCTCGAATTCCAAAGCGGCAATTGGGTTAAACGGCCCTTGGTGAAGGGTAAATCGTAACTCAGATAAGGGGGAGGCCTCTTCATTCCTCAGGAGCCGAGGAAGAAATTCCACACAAGTACCCTGACTCTCAATCTTTATAAGCTCCTTGGTTCCCAAGAAAATTGACAAGCTGTCCTCCAGAAGCCTTTGAGAATAAATGTGTGTTTTGAAAGGAGGAACCACATTATATCTGTCAGCTTTTGTGCGCCGCGATATCGAGACAAGAATCGTGATGGCAAGTGCTGTGAAGGCAGCTCAGCGCTGCGCTTGCCAGCATCCGTCAGAAAAATGCTGCCACTCTGTCACATTTACATAGGAGAACCTACATGAAGCTTAATTTATGATCATGTATAATATGTCATATAGAGTTATGTAAATATATACACATTCTGTACTTTAACCTCAAATGAAACTTGGCAAAAATAATCATTAAACATAGTGTTTGAAGAACCTAGTGAATGTCTTTGCCCTTACAACCACTCTGTTTGGTTACATGGTTGAGCACAAGTCACAACTACTAACTGATATTTAAATATTTTTGAAAGAAATTTCTGAATTACCTAGATTCCTACTTACAGCTTTGCTTTCAGGCAATGGATTTTAGCTACCATTCACTTACTTAAGCTTATTTAATTCTGCTTCAGTAATAATGCTCCCACCTTAATGCATGTCCAGCATTACACTGTGGCTTCAGTGAGGCTCTTAATATTGGTGAGCATCTACATATCCTACTTAAACTCCAGGCTTCATTTAGATTGTATTTAGAGCTTGCAGATCAAACTGACAATTTAGGTAGGAATGGTGTCTTTATACATATTTATTATTATACACTAGATCATCTAATACTGTAAGAACCTAGCACTGTTTCTAGGAACCAGATTTTACTTGCGGGATGTTGCATTAAATAGTAATATGCTTTTAATTTCAAATTACTCTTCTTTGTATAAGAAATCAAGTCATTAATGAGTATTAACCTTTTCAGTTGCAATAACCACTGAGTTCTAGGAAGATTTGGGGTTTTTAATTTCATATAATTTCATATTATGTGGACAAGGTTGTATTTCTTCATCCTAACCTGTGTACATTTGAAAGTCTGCTCTTGTCTTATTATATCTAGGGTTTCTATTATGATATTGAAAAGCAGTACTGAGAAGAAACATGTTTATCCTATTCTTGGTCTTGTGTGTGTGTGTGTGTGTGTGTGTGTGTGTGTGTGTAGGAACAGTTGTGTACAGATACATGTATACACACATGCATGTTGAGCCTAAAGGCCAAATGTAACTGTTGTTTATCAGGGGCACACACCTGGTTTTAGGCTTACTCATTCTGCTAGGATGACTGGACAATGAGCCCTAAGGAGCCACCTATCTGGGCCTCTTCAGTGCTAAGATTAGTGCATGTACTAGCATGCTTGGGTTTTGCGTGGCTTTTTGTTTTATTGTTTAAGCGTGGTTTTTGACTATTTTATACATGTACACATTATGTTCTTGCTATTCATACCTCCCATCTTCTCTTTCCTGCCTCTGCCGAGCATCATCTTTCCTGTATATCTCTTTCCAATACGCAAATCTTTGGACTTATTTTGTGACGGCTTGATTTTAACCAGGGCCATTTGTGTGACCATGAGTTTGACACTATTCACTGGAGCATGGGGTGCTTACCAGTAGGTACAAAACTAAGGATAGAGACTCCCTTTCCCAGAACCTATCACTAGACAGTAATTCAGCAGGGAGAGGCAAGGGCCTTGGGTCCCTCTCCCAGTCATAACTGTTGACAGGGACCATTTTTTAGCAAGTCCATTGCAGATAACCACAGCAACTGTGAGTTCATGGTTTCCATGAATGGCCATGCCCAATGGCATTTCACAGCCTTTCTCCCTTTCTTCAATTTCTAGTTTGTTTTATGCTGTGATTAATATAATAGCCAGAAGGCACCTAAAGAAGAAATGGGTTTATTTCCTCTTATACTTCCAGGCCACACTTAATCACTGAGAGAAGACAGAGCAGGAAGTCAAGGTAGGAGTTTGAAGCAGAAATGAAGGAGGAATGCTACGTACTGGATCAAACTCAGCTAACTTTTTAATACAGTCCCAGGCTTATCTGCTTAAGGTGGTTCCACCCACAGAAGGTTGGCCCCTTTCACTAAAGTCATCAATCAAGGCAATGCTGCAAGGCAAAATGACCTAGAAAATTCTTCACCTGAAGCTCCCTCTTTCCAGACGTCCCTAGTTTGTATTGCATTGACAACAAAGACTATCAAGAACAATTCAAGCTCTTACTTTCTTTCTAATGCCCTTTCTCTGGATTTTCCTGAGCCCTAGAGCAGGTGGTATGAATGTTTTGTTTAGGGTTGAACATTCACCCGACACTTAGTCTCAGGACCTTGAACAGCTACAAGCCTCCGAAAAGAGGTTTCTGGTTAAGTGTTCAAGGAACATTCGTCAATGCGTGTAAGCAAACACATTTAGAAGGCAGTTTGACACTTTGTGGAGTTAGTTAAGCAACATTAATAAGACTTCCTATCACCTATGCAGAGAGCCTATGACTTTCCCTGCCATGCATTGTTGACTGGGTTTATAGTGCCAGGCGTTGGATGCCTCCTGTGAAGAAGCAAGTGTCAAATCCAATCAGAAAGTGGCTGTCTGTCCCGCTTACAGTGGTACACAATGCATGGCATAAGTGGACACATCTTACCTGAAGGATTGTATTATAATTTATAGAGTTTGCAGCTAGTAAGCCTTTCTTTTCCCTGGGTGCTAGAGAGAAAAGTCCAGTCCTCATATTTGCATGAGCAGTGCTTAACTGGGTGTACAATCTCTCTCTTCAGGAATTCACTATCTCTTCAGTTTTCTAAAAGTTTTAATCAAAAACGATCATTTTAAATCTGCCAAATACATTTCATGCATTTTTGGAATGATCATCTTGTACTTCTCCTCTTTCTGTAACCTTTCAGTGAGATATACAGAATTAAATCATATTATGTTGTTGAACTGGACTAAATGCCACCTGATTGTGGTATAGAATTCTCTTATGGATTTCTTGACTCTAGGTGTTAGTATTTAGTGAGAATTTTTAGATCTATAATTCTTGAGAGAGGTTGGTCTATAGTGACCTTTCCTTGTAATGTCTTTTGATATAATGATGACTCATTTGGACAACTCGGCAAGTAATCCCTCTGATTCTGTCTTCTTGAGATTATAGTGAATAAAGATAAACCTTTCTTAATTATTAAAATAAATATTCTCTTATTTGCTCTAGCTGCCTTTTATTGAACTATATATTCTTTCTTACATATACTATATCCTGATTGTGGTTTGTTTCCCTCAATGTCTCCAGCCACCCCTCCATAACACCCCTTCCCCATTCTGTCTCTAATTAGAAAAAATACAGGCTTCTAAGAGATAACAGTAAAGTACAACAAAATAAAATATAATAAGATAAAATACAAGCTATCACATCAGAGCTGAAGAAAGTAAACAAACAGAAGGGAAGAGTTGAAGAGAAGGCACATGAATTATAGACCCACTCATGAAGATGGGAGTTATAAGATAATCCCACACTAGCTCAGAATTGAGTATAATAAAGGGTTATTTATTTAGGGATAGACTCACAGATCACAGTTCTCTGCACAGTGAACAGGACCCAAACTCAGAAGCAAGGAGAGAGAGCAAGAGCATTTTACTTTGGCATTTATAGTATAAGAGGCCATGCCCAAGTGGGCTGGTATCTTAAAGGCTACTGACTGAAGGAATTCCTACAGCACCCCCTTTTGTTTAAATAAAATAGTTCTAAGCCTAAAACAAAACTATATATATAATAAGAACAAATATCAAATATAAAAAAAAATTACAACAAGCATAAACACTATTAAGCAAGTAACAAATACTAAATGTTTCAATAATCATGCTATCCTAAGGGGTCTTGGCTTGGCTAAATCATAAGAGGAACGTAACTAAAACTCTCTAATCTTCAACCCCATTGAAGGCCTGAGAAGGGAGATAATATTACTTGAGTAGGCAGGAAGTGCAATCACACTGCTTCTGAAATGTGCAGTAGATGACAGAGACAACTGGCTACCTGGGCCATCACTCACAGTCTCATTCGCAATGTTGAAGCAACCAACTTGGGCTAAAGCCTAGAGTTACTGACAGACCATTTTCCAAGGCAGGAAAAATTTCAGAACTGTCTTAACCTGTCTTAGAAAGGTTTGGCAGACTTTCTTCTTGTGTCCTGCTAGTCCTGTCCTGACATTGTGTATTTTGTCAGTGGTCGATGCCTGGTCAGTTCCTTGCCCAAAGGCCAGTTTTGCCAAGAAAACAAGCTCTAAGTAGAGTGTCTTTGGTGCTCAATATTCTTTCGGAATAGATTGGTGCTGCTAGGAGCAATCATGTCTCCTGTCAACAGACCCTTAAGTTATTTAAATGCCATGTTCTACAGTTGTTGAAGATTACCTATCTATGCAGAATATAATATCTATGTATCTGAAGAACCTTATTAGTCTAACTATAAGTATGACAAACATGAATGACTGATGTAGGATTTCCCTCTGTATGCTGTGATTACCATTAATGAAAAAAAACTGCTTTGAGCCTATAGCAGAGCAGGGCATGGCAGAGCAGAGCTAGGTGGGGAGGACTGGACTGAATGCTGGGAGAAAGAAGGCAAAGTCAGAGAGAAGTCATGTAGCCCTGATAGAGACAGATGCCAGAGCTTTAGCTGGTAAGCCACAGCCACATGGCAATACACAGACTAATAGAAATGGGTTAAATCAGAAAGCAAAATGTCATCCATGTAATGGTAAATTATAGATTTAGGAAATTGTTTATGTATTATTTCCAATGGCTGACTTACAAAGTATTGGCATAGGGTGGGAGATATTGAGCATTCCCTGTGGAAGGATGGTCCACTGGTATCTCCTAGTTGGTGTGGGAGGTCCTTCTGTCTTTGTGTTGCTTTAATTGGTTAATAAAGAAGCTGCTTTGGGCCTTTTGATAGGACAGAACTTAGGTAGGCAGGGAAGAACTGAATGATGGGAGAAAGAAGGGCAGAGCTGCCATGGAACTGCCAGAATCAGACATTCTGAATCTTTCCCTATAAGCCACTGCCACGTGGCAGTATACAGATTAATAAAAATGGGTTAAATCAAGATGTGGGAGTTAGCCAATAAGAGGCTAGAGCTAATGGGCCAAGCAGTGATTTAATTAATACAATTTCTGTGTGCTTATTTTGGAGCTAAGCTAGCCAGGCAGCCGGGATAAACAAGAGGGCCCTCTTTACAACACCTAGTAGGCTGAGAATTATTATAAGTAGGCACTGAAGGCAATTTTTTCCTGTCCTTTTCTTGTAAAGGTATAGTGAATAACTTTTAAATCAATAACTATAAAAGGCCATCCTTTTGGTAACAGAGAAGGCAGAGGAATTCCAGATTGCAGAGGGCCCATAGGTTTGATTACCTTGTTGACAGCTCTTAAATCTGTTACCACTCTCAATTTTCCAGATTTCTTTTTATCAAGAAACGTAGGAGAATTCCAAGGGTTGGATGATTCTTCAATATGGGAAGCGTCTAGTTGCTCCTGTACCAGCTATTCTAAAGCCTGCAGTTTGTCTTCTGTTAAAGGCCATTGGTAAAGCCATATCAGTTAACCATTTTAAAGGCAGGGCCATTAGTAACTCTGAAGGTTTGCTAGTTGCATTGTGCTCTTGTATAGCCTGAATGGCTGGTGACCTTTGTTTATAATACCTTATAATATCCTTCCCAGAAACTTGAGTTTTGGTGACTGCAGGAAAGTGAATCTCAGTATTCCATTGCTGCAACAGGTACTTCACTGCAATATTAGCTACAGATGGCCTCTGCCTTCCTTTCTGTCCTTCTGTCCCTATGCATTCATCCTATCTTATGCTTTGTTTCACTTGAAATATGGTTTCAGTTTTCACATTAATTTGCACACTAATGAACCCCATAAGAACACTAATGCTTTATTTTTATATTGTATATTCTCTTTTATTTGAGTTATGACACATACTCTCTTTCATGAACTTGCTCCTTACATCTTGGTCAGTGGTTCTCAATCTATGGGTTGCAACCACTTTGGGGGTCACATATCAGGTATCCGGAATATCAAATACTTACATTATGAATCATTACAGTAGCAAAATTACAGTTATAAAGTAGAAACAAAAATAATTTTATGGTTGGGAGTCACCACATCATGAAGAACTATATTAATGGGCTGAAATATTAGAAAGGTTGAGAACTGATCTAGGTTATCAAAATTGTCTAGATAGAAATATTCATAATATTTCTTTATGATACTTTACTTTTGGTTTCCATGGTGTTTATAGAAAGGTTCCCTTTTTGATTAGAATCTTTGTAATTTCTCACTTACTTTGCTTACCTTGACTAAAGGCCATCAACTTTATTGGTGTTTATAAAGAAGTAACCTTAAAGTTTGTTGCTTTTTTCTCTTTTGGTTTCCTACATGTAATTTCTTGGTTTCTTCTGCATGCTTACTCCTTTTCTTCTGCTTACTTTAATTTTAATCTGATATTTTTCTATCTTCCTATGGCAGAAACTTAAAGCAATACTCTCAGAAGCTTAACACTTTATAATATGTTCATTTAAAGCTATCACTTTCATTTGAAGTGCTCCTTTTACTATAGCACATGATTTGAATGATTCTATTTTTCAGATTGTCAGTAGCATTTACAATCAATTCAACTTTCATCTCACACTATGCCACTCTTCAACTACTGCAAATAACCTTTAAGAACAAGTTCTTTCGATCTCTCTCCTAGTTTTATTACTGGTCCTCTTTACGTTTACTCATAAACCACACACAGTAAGTTCATTGTTGGTATTATTGCTAACAATTTCTTTCTTAAGAATAACAAATCTTTGCAGTTTATCTTTGTTGTTTTATTTTCTAGTGCTCTTCTTTTTTGTAGATTTTTGTTTTTAGTTTTCTTTCTCTGTGAAAACATAACAAAATTCACTTTAATTTGGGTGTTTTTTTTACATTGAGTCTTACTAACAATACTTTCTGAATTTATTTTTTCTGAGAACTTTTCACTTCCTCTTCCATTTTTTAAATAATGACATAGTAATTTCCTAGATTAGCTTTTTAAAGCACTTTAGAGTTTATCAATTTCCTCTTACATCACAGGTGTGATTTCTGAGAAGTCAGACATGATTGTCTTGTTTGTTTCTTGATTTAAGGAGCTCATACAGCTCTCTTTAAGCTTCTTTTCAGACTTGTATTATTTCTCCTAAACTTGGCATAGGATAATTCTGTAATATTTGTGCATGAGAGATTGGAGAGTTTCTATGAGTTCAAAACCAGCCTGGAATATAGAATTCACTGTGTGAATTCCAAGCCATCCTGGGATATAAAAACAGGAACCTGTCTTAATAGAAAAGAGAAAGATTTTTTCCTTATGTTTTATTTTTCTGATTTTTATATATTGTAAACCTGGATGTTAGCTGTTAGATTTTTATAACTACTGTATGTTTCATATTTATCTTGCTTGAAGTTCTCTCTGGTTCTTAGAGCTATGGTTTGATTTAGGAGAAATTTTCAATAATTTTTCTTCAAATGTTTCTTCTATATATCTTTTTTCCCTTCCTCCAGAGTAATTATTATGTGTGTTTTATGCCCTTTGGTGTTGCTGTTGTAATTCCTTCCATTGTCCCACAGTTCTTGGGTAATTCTGATTTGCCCTTCTCTCTTTCTAAGCCAGATTGTAGATTCTTTTGACCATCTGTTCAATTGCATGCCTGGGCTAGATGCATGGCATTAGCCTCCTCTGCAGTAGTGTATAACTACAGAGAGCTGCGGATGTTTTCCAGTTTACTGGGTTGCCTATATATCAGCTTTGCTCAGAGATTGTATTTCAAGTCGTTGAGCCAGTAGGAATACTATATTCCTCCAATGGAACCAGCTGAATATAGATGGCTGTTTTCAAATGCAGACAGTTTACATTCTGCTGGAGATTATTTTCTGACAAGTGTCATTGTGTCCTTTCAGTGAATGTGCAAGGTCTTACCCTGAGTCAGGTTTGTGTTGGTGGGAAGGACCTTCTATCTCCTGTGTATTAGCACAGTCGTGCACATGCGTCCAGCTTTCTGGTGGGACAAAGATATGTAAGCATGTTCAAGACCTGCATGTGTTCCTAATTCCCCAGATTCCCCTGTTTAAACTTATCTACAATCTGGACAGTCTGTTGATCTCACCAACCATTATTATCGCCTAAGGCCACTTCAATTTTCTCTTCCCTTGATTGTTTGCCACTGACTAGAATCACTATTGTTTCCAGCAGCTGAACATGAGGCTTTTTTTTCCTGTGTTCTCCAAATGTTTACCCCCTCTGGCAGTAAAGCTAAAGTACTCGCTGCTTTTTTCTATCCTGATAGACACATTGTACCTCCAGAACATTTTATTAGAGGGCATGGGTAGTTTCAGAGGGAGCCATGCATAGGAGCACCCCAGGCTAGGACACAGCTGATTTCTACTGCTCTTAACTGAGAGGTTCAGTGGTTTCTCTAGAATCTTTTTTATTTGGCCAGTGTTTCTTTGGTTAAGTTTTCAGATTATAGAAATGGTTACTTTTGACAATGGTATCCAGTTTTTATATTTCTCTTTTGAGAGGGGCTTTGTCAAGCCAACCACTTATTTATTAATCTGTGACAATGAATGATATAATAATGAAATCATACCATGTGTCCCTTTCTTGTTCAAAGTGTTTTCTTCTTCTAACTTAAACCAATTAATGGGCTCATTGAGTCTTTATAGCTCTGTGAGATTATCATTTACAGATGCAGAAAAGGGGTAGATGTCGTGTGTGTGTGTGTGTGTGTGTGTGTGTGTGTGTGTGTGTGTAAGTGTATTTAGATGAGTTTTTGTAAGAATATTATGACTGGAAAGACAGAGTTTGATAAATTGGAGAAGAATGATGCAAAATTTTTCTGGGCGAATAAATAAAATTTACATATTCAAACAAAGATATTATAAATAGAGGATCATTAAGGATTAAACGATATTATGAAAACACGATTTCTATTATCTCTTCTCAATGCCCTACTGCCTACCTTTGGTCTTTGTTATTACTATAGAAGATTGTGTCTGATTAACCTGGAATCTGTTTACCTGTGCTTAAGGTATTTCTGTAATATATTTATTATAACATAGCTGAGAATTCATGTTGAATGAGGATAATAGGGTGGGTAGGCAGCAGTGACCTATGGTTAGTCATACATCTCTTGGAGCTCACACTATCACCTTCCAAAGTAGCCTAGTCAACAAATGATTCCTTAATCACTCACAATACCCTCACCTACTACCAGACCCAAACAGCCTACAGGGGTTTCGCTTTAGAGAGGGTGATAATGGCCAACCTATGGCCAGCCTGGGAGAACTGAGAGATAATCATTGCTATTGGCCAAGCACTAGAGATTTGCATGGTTATATAATCCAGGCATTGATAGAAGAATTTTGTAAATAAGGACCAAAGGCTCGCAGAGGTTAATTAATTCCTGAAGTTTATTGTTGCAAGGAGATCTAGAGAATGGGAGAAGCAGGTTATGCACCTAAGCAATCTGACTCTAGCACCCCATATCCTAACCACTGTACTAGGTTACTATATTCTCAGATGCAACCATATAAAATTTCTACTGTATAATTCAAAGATGGTCGTCATCAGAAATTTCTGATAATTTAATAGAAGATTATCTCTCTTTAAATGATGAGCTTTATGGGCAGCAAAATGTGGAAAAGGTTTTATAATCAAAGTTGAAAGAGATCCTAGACTCCTATTGAGACACTAATGTTTACTAGGTTAGCAGCTTTCAGCAAAACATTTACTGTCTGAGCTTTTCACTCACCTGTAAAGTGGAGGTAACAGTGATATCATCCTAAATAAAACTATAGTTTGAAGCAAATGCAATCATGTATTGAAAGTTGTATGTAAGTGAGTGGTATTGTCATTAGCATCCAGTAACGCACTTCTCATAGAAGCAAGTTGGAATCTTGCGATTTCTGTGTTTTCCTCCATGCTGGAGGACAGGGAGTAGGGACAAAAAAAGACACTGATAATCGGCGCCTGTGATTGTTCTAAAGTGCTTGAAGAGGGATGAAAGAAAGCAGTAGGATACTTTGCGCTAGCATGGTACCTGAACTGAAAATATTGCTATGACTTTTTGTGTTATAATCACTTCTAATCATTTATTTTTTTTTTTCTGGAACAATTCACATTCAGGTGAACTAGCAGAAAAATAAAGCCCTGTAGTTCTTTTGCAAGCTTATAAAGACAGCAATGGGCTTTTAAACAGGAAAGGGGAGCTTCTATGGACTTGTAAAGAAAAGAAGGACAGTCACTCAATGCACATTTGTTAATCAATGAGTTGATCTTGGAAACTGCTGAAAGGGTGACCCATATTCAGATGAAGGGGTGATGTAGCTTGTTGTAGTGTAGGGTTACAGAGAAATTAAAATGGTTCACTCTGTTGGAAACTGACAGTGGTCAACAGGGCTTTAGAGACAATGTGATTCCCATGAGAAGAAATCGTTATAAGAGCTGCAGGGAAAGCAAGGATTTAAAGTGTGATGCCTCTTTAAGCAACGCTGAATATACAGTGAGGAGCTGAACTGTGATGCGGACTCTAAGTCGTTAGTCCATGGTCCCATGCAAGGTATAGCCAGAGGGAATAGCTGCTTTTGTGTTCTCAGACACAAAGGGTCTTTGTCCTTTCATTCTTCCCTATATGTACTGATCTGTGCATTTTGTTAAGAAAGAATTTGTATAGAGCATGTATTTCCCTTCATGAAATGATGAGAATAACGAACAAGATCGTTCTAATTTTATGTTGTTTATGGCTATATAACTTTGGAGAAAATGTCTCAGAAATTCATCTTCTTGAACAGGAAAATTAGCATTGACATTGATGTGCTAAGAATTACTATGATGGCAAGATGAACTTGCGTAGGCATCTGGCACGTAGGGAAGACATTATAGACCACAGTAGCAATGTTAGAAGTTATGGCAGTTGTTGTAGGTGTGGCTCCGATGCCACAGTGCTGGGGGCTGCAGTACTGGTAGGTATTATGGCAGGAATGGAGCCTGAGGCAAAGGTAGTGGTAATGTTATTTGTCTGGTTGGTGTAGTGAGGATTACAGGGGTCATCATCATTGTTATTAGCAGTTTTCTTATAAACCTAGGCAATAAAGTGATGGTTTTTCAGGGTATTCATCGGCAGAATATTTTATAGGAGAGACTTTCTTTGGCTAAGAGAATAGGAAGGTGTTCATACTTTCAGTAGAATTCAAGTCCATGAAGCAAAGGCTTGTTTTGGTTACCCCTCTATTAGTAAGACTTCGTCTAATACTTGGGAAGTTCTAGGCATTCAAAATTACTTTTCTAAGAAATGCAATAACACAGACTGAGTAAAAATATTTAGGGCAGGCACAAGACATTAGCTAGGGTACCCAAAACAGTTTCTTGGTATAAGTCAAGTATAGTTGCTTAGCTAGAAAAAAATTTAAAAATAGAAAATAGAGTGAACATCTAATCTAAAAAGGTAAATCATGGTAACTCTTAAATTCTTGAACAGCTAATGAATGCTTCAGGTTATTTTTTAGGAATAAAGGAAAAAATATTTGAACTGATTTGAGCAGAAAAAATCGCATGAAGAAAATATCAAAACAAATAACACATTGAAAATAAAAATAAAAAGTATTTTCACAGATTATATCTGTGCCCTTAATAAAGTGCTTACCTGGTGTGTGAAATAGGATATTATCCATCATTGTGAAATGTGAAGAAGATAGATGAAAAAGGGATTTATTGAAGAGAAGCATAGAGGACTCTGAAGAAAATCATGGAAATACTTAAAATAGATTATCAGTCCCATTTTTGGTTTACTGTGACTAAAATGATATTAGGGCATTTACTGAAAGAAAAAAAAAAGCAGGGAAGGTGAAAACTCAGGTTGATTCTAGAATGGCAAGGAGCACAGCTCAGGGAACACTTATAGTAGGGAGAAAAGGAATCTTATAGTAGGGAGAAAAGGAATGGACACAGCACTGTCTGCTGACTAGTAGGAATGAGGCCAGTGAAGATGAACTATGACTTAATACAAAGGAAAGGAAATGCTACAACAGAAAACCAAAGACAAAAACTGGAGAAAGGTATCTGTCTTTACCTATGGAAGAGAAGCTGGAGTCCTTTA
The DNA here is from genome assembly GCF_903992535.2 of Arvicola amphibius. Taxonomy (NCBI): domain Eukaryota; kingdom Metazoa; phylum Chordata; class Mammalia; order Rodentia; family Cricetidae; genus Arvicola; species Arvicola amphibius. The sequence continues at coordinate 159,457,898 of NC_052058.2, forward strand.
GGCCCAGCTCTTATATCATGATAGGACACAAATCAGATTACAGGAGATTGATAAAAATAAAGGAGACTGTGTAGGGAAGACAGAAGGGAGAGGGATAAGAGGGATGGGCAAGTATGATTAGGGCACATCTTCTGCATGGGCGGAAATGTCACAATGAAACTCCTTACTTCCTAAAATTAATATGTGTCAAAAATTTCAAATGAATTTATTAGTGCACACAAGGAAAAAGAATGGTGGTGGAATGGAGGACATTCATGCCCTGCCAAATGGTATATTAATCTTACACTGGACTGAAGGTGACATATTCTCTTGCCCCCAGTTTCCATAACATTTTCGGTGTTTCTTGGAATTCAGCAATCAAGCATTTCGTTGTTTTGTTCTGTTTTGTTTTCTTGTAGCTATTTGTTGTTGTTCTTGGTGCTCATAATTTGGGTTTGATTGTGTGTGATTTTGCTTGTTTTTGTTTGTCTCATTCTCAGTTCTTTTGGACAATTTAGCTGCCCCAGTGACTTACACAGGGAGATGGTAGGGGGAGAAAGGGACTTGATGGAATGGAATCTTGTGTATCATGATGCCTTTTCAAGTACTGATCAGTTGGGTTCTACCAACACGGAGTGTTCTCAAAGAGCATATTCAAACTCATGAAATATTTAAACCCAAAGAATAAAACAGCCTGCACCCAGGCTGGAGCCAAGTGAATGCATGAAAACCACCTGTTCTTCTCCCATCTGCACATTATACAGAGCTAGAAGCAAACATGGGGGTGGATGAGGGAAAACATTTCTGAATCAGAGACAAATCCAGTATGGACACAGGCAATGACTGTAATGCCCCTTCATTGTGGAAGCCTTTAATGAAGACAATTTCCAATATGATTTCCTAAACTATTTTTCTTAACTTCGCTTTCCAAAAATACTAACAATACTGTATCACACTTCTATATTAAAACAAAACTATGTGATTAAAAATGCTTGGTTTCTAATTAAAAACACAAAACATAATAATAATTATGTTTCTGATCAATTCTTTAAACCCGAAGTTTCTAGTATTATGGAGACTTAAATAACAGAGGCTAAAAAGAAGTAAGACTTTTTCAGGAATGAGCTAGTATAAAATAATGTTAATTTTTTTATTTATTTGCTTAAAGGGGTAATTTAGAAGTTCTTTGAGTTGAGAAATTTATTTGAATAAGTTTATAATTTTTTAACTTAAAATCAGTTTGCTGATAGAAGACATTCAGGTGAGTAATAGACACAGCGCTCCTACCAAAATTAGAATCTTAGCTAGGAATATTAATAACTGGAACTTGAGAGATAGCTCAGTAGTAAAGTGGTTGTCTTCCTCTCATGAAAACCTAAATTCCAAACCATGAACCCACTTTTCAAAGCTAGACATGGTGGCAAGCCCTTATGATTCCAGCAAAAGAGACAGATAGATTCCTGGGCACGATTAGCTAGTTAGTCTAGCCTTTTTGGTGCATTCCAGACTGGGGAAAGATCTAAAGAAAAGAAGATTGACAACAACTAAATTCAACAAGGATGGTTAAAGTAACGATAAAATTTAAAGATGGTGAAAAGAATACTAATGTTTTTTGGTTGTTCTTTCTTTTCTAAATAAGTGGAGCAAACCATTTCTATTTATCTACCTCTCATCTACCTATCTATCTCTCTATAATCTCTGTGTGTGTGTGTGTCTGTCTATCTGTTTGTCTCTACATTTTGTTGTCAAAAAGTAAAAGAAGCCGCATTTTATTTCTGTCAGAATCCTGAGATCATTGGAACAGAAATGAATAAGATACTGAGGTACTCAGTTGGAGTACAGGAGACAGCACCACACTGAGTTTTCTCCCTGCTGTGGAGCCTTGCGGAGTAAGGAGACATGGTTGAGGAGAGGTTGGAAAATTACCCTCTGGTAAGATCACAGGTTTCCAAGTGAAGGACTTTGGATTCATGAGCAAAAGGAAAATAAGAATAAAGAAGGATGAAATCGGTAGATAGGGAGAACACTGATGGAAGAAGGTCAGTGCTGTGGAGAAAAATCTCAGAAATGATCGGTAGGCATGATGAAACAGAACCATTCTCACCCAATCAGGGCTACCTACCATGATAACTACAGAATCCACACAAATTTCTTGAAAATAAGGCCGGGATTCTTCAAACACTGATGTTAAAGGAAACTACACATTGATTTCCCAGCTGTCCAGATCCAAGTAATCACATAGAAAATATATTAATTATGACCAATGGCTCAGGCATATTTCTGACTTGCTCTTAGATCTTAAATTAACCCACTTCTATTAATCTATTACCATTAGCTGTGGACTACTGATAAAGTTTCAGTGTATTTCTCCTTTATCAGCTACATTGTGACTGCCAGCTATAGGCCAAAGCAGATTCTTTATTAACCAATGGTAATAAAACATTCACAGCATACAGAGGGGAATCCCACATCATCTCCCCCTTTCTGTCTAAATAAAAATGAAAATTTTAACTTTAACATAGTAAACTTACATATAACAAAACAGGTTATCAAACAAGAATTACTGTTATAATAATTTTGTGAGTCTAAAATTTTATATCTAATTTATCATTTATCATAACTAAAAAACTATAACTATTTTTCTTCAATTACATCAAAGACCCTAGAAGGATATAATATTACCTAAGTAAACAGGAAGTGCATTTTAAGCAATTTCCAAAGTTCTAGAATTAACAGAAACATCTCACTGCCAGGACAGTCACCCAAAGTTTTTTTATTTTAATGCTGGGGCCTCTATCTTTAGTCTACAGGCTCATAGGATCTAGCAGGCTTTTCCATGAAGCAGGAAATTTGGAAAACTGTTTTCACCTATATTGGCAGTTTGTCAGATACTTTCTAATATATTATACTTTATTTCTGCAGAATGACTGGCAGACTCTTTCATGAAGCAGAATCCCTGAAAGACCATCTAGTCTTTTGGAAAGTTTAGCAATCATTTTTCTATGGGTTCTGCATGTCTAGTTCATACTGTATACTATTAAGCAGTCCAAACAAGAGGAGTTTCTTGCCCAAATGGCTAGATTTGTTACATTGAAGTCAAATTCTATGAGTTTTTTCATTGCCCATCAACCTCTCTGAAGTAATTGGTACTGCCCAAAACAGACATGCCTCACTGTTGAAAAAAGTCTAAGTTCTTAAAATCTTTAAAAGGCCATATTCTGTAGGTCTTTGAAGTGTTAAAGATTATCTATCTAACTGAAATATATTTCTGTATATCTAGAAAACCTAAAATGACAAGTTCGACTATTATAAATGTCTATCTATTAAACTGTAATTTTAAATTACACATTACATTTTTAAATCAGCTGTATAAACATAATACATTAAACAAGAGTAGAAACTTACATATAATACAATTTACCTTAAATTTATATCAATAAACCAATATCCATACCATTTTAGTATTCACTTCTATATCATAGCCCCCCTTTTATTCTTTAGAAAGACCTTGACTATGACTAATAATCATGGATAATCAATCCACTTTAAATTAAAACAAACATTTATAAATGATATTTGGTAATTTGGGCATAGTGTTTTAGACTACTTTTTGCTGATTGGAAGCACTGTTAATCAGGTCTTTCATAGGGTATCTTATGTGGTTCATCCATCTTAGCCAGAAGTCTAAAGCTGTTATGGATGTTGGGCCACCTGGGCTATCACTTCATGGGGTTTTGTTTGATCAAACCATACAAGCCAGTAAGGAATCCACACCTTTCTATCCTCTTTGGAAAAAACAAAACAAAACCTCTTTTCCAAAGTAACATGTCCTTAGACTTAAATTTTGAAGTCAAGATACCTTTAAAATATATGTTGGTTTATCTTAGCGTCCCATACAGTGAAATGTCTCTCTGTAGTTAGCTCATTCACAGTCAAAAATTCAAAGAAACACAATAATATACATAATACAGACTGTGTATTTTCTGTCTTTATGTGGCTTTTTTTATTCTTTATCTTTTATTTTTTGATTTTTGGGGGTTTTTTTGAGACAGGGTTTTTCTGTGTATCTTTGGTTGTCCTGGATCTCACTCTGTAGATCTAGCTGCCCTTGAACTCACAGAGATCCACCTGGCTCTGCCTCCCAAGTGCTGGGATTAAAGGTGTGCACCACCACAAAGCTGAAAAACACCTGCCCATGTGTTCATATTCAGCTCTGCTCAATGTCATAAACCCTTTCTTTTTATTTTATTTTAAATTACTTTTTTATTTTTTTAAATTTCATTTTACATTCCAACGACATTTCTCCCTCCCACCCCTCTCTTTTCCCCCCTTGCCTCCTCTCCTCCAACCCATCCCCATCCACTCCTCCCAAAGGATAAAGGTTCCTATGGGACATCAACAAATCCTGGCCCATTAAGTTTCTTGACTCCTTTGGTTACATTCACCTGTTACTTCCCTTCAAGTCATGTTTTGTAAAAAAGGACAACAGTTACTGATGATTTCCCACATAAGAATGAGCACAATTTAAGAGCAACTCGGGTGACTTAATTCTAAGCAATTTTGAAGATTACTATGACCAAGGACTAATGTCTGGTGCTTCAAATGGAGAAAACTGTAAAATATGCAATCCTGGGTCTTGTGATGATAGAGTGTAGGGAATGCCTTGAGAGCAGCTTTAGGGAAGTGGGTACTGAAAGCAGCCTGATGAAATGGCCAGCTCTGGACATTAGAATATCCGATATTAAAAGGGAAATGTAAGAATGAATAGACAAAGAGTGGGGGAGATTTGGATGTATTAATGATCTGAATGGAGGCCACATTGACTTGATTTGGGTGAGAAAGTGAAGGTAATTCCTGTCCATAGGGTGGTATGTCTCAAAATCAAGAAAGAGATGTTAGGGATACAAAAGGTTTTAATGATTTTATAGTAGTAAGCAAATTTGTTGGCTTATTAAGTGACTTTTGATATTATTAGGGAAGTTAGCAAACATCTAATAGTTGAACAAATAAATCTCATGGCCTCCACAGTCTTAGTGTCAGGAAATAATAGTAAAAGATTATTTTATTGAAGACTCACTGTGTGCTGGGCAATTATTGTACATAATTTCTTTTATTCTTCTAAAGATTTTATAATTTTTATAACTTAGGTTCTGAAGAAATAATACTGGGTAAATTTTGGCTAAAATTCTCAAATTCTTATGATGTGTGTTGTATAGTTTACATTCATTGTATAATCAAATTATCATAATAATTATATAATATCATCCAATTCATGAAAAACTGATTTTTAATATATCAGAAAAAAATTTCCTCATGCACAAATCTCATAATTGTTGAAAGGAAAATTCACAAGTGCTTTTTTTTTTCTTTCTATGGTCAACATTCTCACTGAACACCTAAGAACAAACAGATTCAGATATAAAATTAGCAAAGTTTTAGGACATGTCTGCTAACAGAAATCTTGCAACGGAAGAAAAGCCTCAATTTTAGTAAAGCACTAAGGAAAGGGAATACAGATAGGCACATCTGTCTGAGGCGTGCTTGAGTGCTTATGTGTGTAGTTCCACAAATATGTGGGTAGAGGAATTATGAATTGCAAAAGGATTGGACCAAGGGGGGAAATTCCATCATGATCTAGATCATTTTTGAGAACATCTGATTTTACCCATGTAAAACATTCCACTATTTCCTTGATGCATCTATCTTCTCCACAATATAGTCATATTGTGAACAGGCCTGTGGTTGCATTACTGTAGCTACAAATGAAGGAATGTATCATGGTCTGTGTTTTCTTCTGGAGGGGGCAGAAATGACAGTAACTGGGGATTCTGATTTCCATAAGCATCATGTGCTGAACAAAGTCCAATCAGAGTATTACATCCTGAAACACTATTAATCAAGTAATATCTTACTTTGTAAAAATTTCTTACAGTAAGCGTCAGGGTTAAGATGGTATCTGTTATTTACTTTTGGCATTGTGTCCAGCCTAACAAGCGTGATGAAGGAAGGATTTCTATTGGCTCAGTGTTTCAGAAGGTTCACTGTCCTTCACCCTATGTGCAAGAGAGAAAATCATGATGGTGACAGCATGAGGAAGAGGTTGTTCATCACTTTTGGGAGACAGAAGGGAGAGAAGGGAGGACATATAAAGGACATAAATGAAATACAGACCCAAGGATGACCCCAGTGACTTATTTCTTCTAAGTCTCCATCACCTACATTTCCCACTTCCCAACAATACCAATGTATAATGAATCCATCCAGGTTTGATCTATCAACAAAGACTCCATGATTATTATTCAATTGATTTTGAAAATTTATCACAAACACATCCAGGAATGTGCTTTATTTATCCCTAAGCATTTCTTTTAAGTGTATGTGTGTGTGTGTGTGTGCACATGTGCAGGCAAGTGTCCTATGCAAACACATGTGAAAGCCAGGGTTTGACATGGGATTTTTGAAATGCCTGTGTATTAGTCCCCATTAATGAACATGTTTTTTTGAGAATCTGTGTATATCTTAATGTTTCTTTTCTTTGAGAATATGTGTCTATCTTAATGTTTCTTTTCTTAACATCTGTCTCTGTACTTGGTGCTTTACTGATAGCCAGTAATAGTTCTTTGAGCATAATTCTGTTCAGTCTTAAAGGGCTGTTGCTTTGATGTTCCTGTTTCAGCATTTGTTAAAACATGTGGCATGAGGATGTGTAAGAATCTGTTCTTCTTGAAGTTTAGTTTGTTCTTAGTTTGGGGGAAATTTAAAAGGTGGTAAAAAAAATTTAAAAATCAAGGAAATCATTAAGATTCCAATTTAAAAGATTAAAGCATAAAATATTTCACCTGTGCTAGTCATGAAAAAAAACTATCTTTTCGGGAGATAAAAATAAATCTTGAAATCAAATTATATCATCATCCAGACAGGTGGTTACTATAGCAGTGAAGGAAAAAGAGACTGTAAAATTGACTCTCCAGAGGCAGAAAAAAATCTATAAAGTATTCCAAGTTTATAAAATGATAACTTTAAGTACCAAGTTAAAATGTGAGTGGCCGTGAGTCTGGCTCTCTCTTCCTTTAAATACTATATATGGCCAGGAAGGCATGCAGTCCAGCAAGTGATGGATAATATGTGGCATCAAATTGATATCTCTGGCACCAGAGAAACCTACCAGCTATCGTGGCAGAATCAATGCCATAAATTATTATAAAAAACAAATTATCTGAAGTAAATATGTTTTTTTAATCTTTGAGAATTCCAAACACATATATATTGAAATGTGGTCATATCTATTTTCTATTTCCCTCTCCAAGTCTCCATATAGCCCTCTAATACATTTTCCTCCTAGTTTAAATTCTCTCTTTCATCCACTGAGTCCAATTAGTGCTGTCCATATGTCCACAGAGGTGGGGCCTTGCACTGAAGAATAGTAAACCTACAATGGTCACACCCACAGAGAAGAATTATTCTCTATTCCCAGCATCTGTCAACTGCAACAAGCTTCTAGGTAAGAGGAGGGACCTAGGGACCTCTTCCATCAATGCTAGTATTTCGTCTGGCTTGATCTGGTTTGGAGAACCAAACGTGCCATGAGGTCATGGTCAGTAAAAACACTGTTTCTGGATGACAGCATGTCTCACCGCATCCCTCCCCATCTCTCAGTGACATCTCAGCTCCTTTGTTCTTTCTATCTCCTCTTCCACAATGTCTCCTTACTAAGCCTTGGGGTAGCAGCTTGGTGATGAACATGTCCCATTTAAGGCTGTGTACTCATAATTTGTTATTCTTAGCAGACTCTGCATTGACTGCTGAGAACTGACAAAAAAAATGAGCCAATGTTGAGAGAAGCCCCTATCTATGAGTATAAATGTAAATATTTAGAAGGCAATTTGACATCCTGACCATTTAGCAAACCGAAAGCAGGCTCAACCCTAGAACTAATGATCTCTCAGCCATGAGCTTTTGACTAGATTAACAGCACCGGGATGCAATTCCCTCTTGTGGAACAACCCTTAAATCCAGTTGGAAAGCAACTAGTCACAGCATTATAGTCGTGTGTTCCAGTAGGCACATATTGCCTCGCTGGTAGGTAGTACAGCAAACTGTTTTTCCACCAGATATGTCTCTTCCCCACCAGCAGCCCCATAGTACCCCACAGTGCTACCAAAGGAGGAAGGAAGCTTCCCAATTGGTTTGAGAGTGATTTCTCTTTGTCCTACAGCCAAAATGTCTTGTGTTTTCAGCAATAGAATCTTGTAGCTATGGCAGGTAACCAAGGATAATGGAAATAGCCTGTTTTATTAAAACCATATTTCTCAAAACTCGGAAATTCTGTGTCTCTTATTGATTTTCCACAATGGCAGTCCCTCAGTTTTCTACTAAAGAAGAGACTATAAGCAATGGATAGGACCAGAGTCAGAAGAGCAGGGGCCTCAAACATGCAACTTTCTCTACCCCATACTCTCAGAAACACAATATATTACTAACATGCTTAAACATCACAGATGTGAATTCTCAAGGAAAACATATTGGCTAGAATTCCTTATAGATACGGAACTTCATATAAGTGGAAAGTTTCATGTCAGAATAGTTGGGAAATTGGCTTTGCAAATACAGTGCTTTTGTATAAGTGTGAGGGTCTGAGTTCAAATCCCTCAAACACACATAAACATTAGCATAGGTCTGTAACCTCTGTGATCTTAGGTTAAGAAGGAAAGTAGAGTCAGGAAAATTCCCCAGAAGCTCATGTGGCTGCTAGCACAAACAATGTAGAAGATGGGTACCAACACCTGAGTTTACCCTCTGACTTCTACACATATTGTATGATTTACATGCTCCCAACTTTGATGTACATACATCACACATACACACACACACACACACACACACACACACAAATAAAAAGAGAAAGTTACATGTTAAGGAACTGATATGGATTATCCTGAGACCTTGGGGGGTAGATCACATAACAGCGTCTTGTTTGTAAATGCCAGGAGAACAAGAGCCATACTCAACAGTTTTGACCTCTGGATGACGATGTTCACTATGATGGGTGGGGGTGATTCTCTGTTAGATACTCCTTGATTCATCTTCTCTCAATAAATTGCTACCATCTAAATAAACATGGGAAACTATGAAGGAATATTCTCCTGGTCCTATTAATTGAAAGGTTTAAACATCCATAAAATCACAGCCAAGACTTAGGAAGCTCTCATTAAAATACAGATAAAATACACAGATATTCTTAGTTCTGTGTTTTGTTCTATCAAAATCTCTGCCAAGAGAGTATGTAGTTTGCTTTTTTTTTTTCTTAGAGTTCATCAAGGGAATAAAAGCGTCGCTTTTCTAATGAGAGACTAGACATTAGAGCCTCTACAATTTCTTATTCCTGAATTCCCACACTAGCTTTCTGATTCCTTGTTTAAAATGTTTATCAATTAAGGCTGAAATGTTGACTTGCCTATGATTAAAAAGAATTCATTCCTCTTTCATTTAAACAGATCCTGCTACAGACATGATATTCTTTCTTCTTAAAGCAAGGTTACATCCTGGATGCCACTCTCTACCCTCAAAAAAAGTCTGGATATTGTTATCTTAGGAAAATGACATTACATTTTTTAGTTGAAAGCTAAAGACCCTTGGAGTACACAGAAGCCTGCTGACAAGGCTTGTGTGACCTGTTCATGAAGCTGACTAGGAAACTTCAGAATGCTAATTATTATGTGCATATAGAATGAGTCTAGGAGCTAACATTCTGCATGCATAATCTTAGAGCTGTTAAGCAAAATTATATATACTACTATATATGCTCTGTGATGCAAACCAGTAGAACATTCTTGTCTTCTGTTTCTTGAAAGAATGCCTTTCGCTTTGCATCTTTGGATATTTACTTCCAGGGGCTTATTTTCCCCTCTTTGGAGCTTATTCCTCTTCCCCAGTTTGCAACACTTCAAAACCATGAAGGGCTTCAGTCTAGAGAGTCGGTGAAGCAAAGAAAAGCTCCATGGAGCCATACTGAGTAAACAAAAACACATCACATTAATTTGGTCTCCTCCTGCCCTCTGCCTATCAGCTATGGAAAGTACAAAAGATAAACAAAGGTTCAGACAGATGCATACACATACAAGGAGTTTTGGTTGTTGGTTTTTTTCTCTGTCTTTACATACACTCAACTAAAGCCTTCCTAAAATTGCTGAAGCTTTCTGACATCACAAAGTCCTTTTCTGTGAGTCATTAAATTGCTGAAGCCCAGAAAATCAAATTTAGTTTAGGTCTGTTTGATAATGTAATAACACAGTAAAATGTGATTCACCAATTAGCTCGTGTAATTGAATAATCAAAAACATGCTCTGAACGAGTCGCTGAGAGACAGTCCACCATCCTTAGGGCTCTGTTTTCACTGACTCTACTGCAGGAACCTCTTCTGCCAACGATATTCCCTCCATGTTTCTTATGAAAGAGAATCTACAAATACATCCGTGGCTGTAGATCAACAGAAGACTTAGTTTCATTACTTGCTGATTTCTCATTTCTCCTTCATCAGCTGCCTCTTGAGTAACTTCGACCCTGGGCAAAGGGGCTGGCAATCCAGTCCTGGCCTCCCTAGAGCTCTCCGTCTCCGTAAACTATATTCAAATTCTGTGAGGAGAGAAACCCAGACTGATGTTAGAACCTTTAAAGGCAATCACAATTTTGTAGTTGAAAAACTGTCTCCCTTGTTGATTCCTAAATTCTAATGGTGTGAGCAAGACATATTTTAGGGGCGAGGGGGAGTAGTAGACAGCTTGAGACTTTTTTCTCAGAAATTATCATTTTCTAAGAAGAAATCTGTGGTAGATAAGAATAGGAATTCAGTCATTTTTTAGCTCAGTTTGCAGCATTTCCTCATAATCCTCTATGCACATCTGTTGACTCATAGGTGCCCAGCTACATTCAAACTTTCTCCTTCTAAATTCAGATCAATTCAAGGGTTGTTTAGATGGCTGAAACAAACTCTAGTGAGGAATTTTAAAATGGATCCTACTTTATTCATTGATTACTTCTGAAATATCTGGGCAGGCTTTCATGGTCCAGTGCTTCCAATAAGCAAAAGAAAAGAGTAATTGGAATATAGTACCGGAACTTGCGTCGATAAAGAAATGGAATTTCTTAGCTGACTTAGTCATTCTTAATGTAGCCTTGCCCCTCAAAGGAAAGGAGAAAGAGGAGGGGCAAGAAGAGAAGGGGGAAGGAGAGGAGGAGGGGGCATCCCATGGAGTTTTACTGCCATTTTAGATGTCACACTTTAGATTTTATCCATGAGGTCTAAAGAGTTTTTAGTAAACAATTTCCTTTGTAATTATATCATCACCCTTTGATGATTTGTTTATAAACTCATAATGGATATTTTGCTCTATCCCCTCACATAAAAAAACCCAATATTCTAAGTGATGGAATCATCATTAATTATTTTTGTCGTGTCTCATTTAATTTAGGGAAAACCATAATCCAAAGCCCAAGGTGAAGGAAATACTCTCTAATGACAGGTGTATGCTGCCACACCTGGAGTTCCCCAGCAGTTTTTAAATGCAGAATCTCATACTCAAAGCGCGTTAGTAATTCTCTTTCTTTTTTTTCTTCCTATTACTAGGTCAATGGAACAGAAATTGAATATGAATTTGAAGAAATTACATTGGAGAGGGTAAGAAAAAATTTAAAATCTTCAAGTTGGTTTTCTACCTTCCAGGTCCTAATTTGTAATCTTGTGAAATTACAAAATTGTATCTCTTAACCTAAAGTTACCCACAAGATTTACAGGAGAGTGTTAGTAAAATGCTTGCGGTAGAGGGCACTGAGATAGAAGAGCAAATAACCAGAGTGTTCTATTAGCAGATCATGTTGTCAGGGATCGGGGAAACAAATGGCGAAGGCAGAAGCGGCCCAGGAGCTTGTGTGTTTCTTTATTCTGGATACTCTGCTGTTACCAATGTGGCTGTGTGTTTCTAAGTCAGGTGATGAGATGTTCTCCATCGTGTGGTATTGATGCGATAATACGACCTACAACTGCCACACATCTTCTCTTTCAGCAACGAAAAGAGTGATAAGCTTAAAGCCTATCCCCAAAGGCAGACACATCAACCCTGTAGCGCTCTGAAAATACGCTAGAAGGGCCTTGGCAACGACTTCCGGCAAATACAGAAAACAGTGCCACTCAGTGTATTTAGGTCTTATACAAAACAGCCAAAGAAATGTCAAACACAATCTATAAAAAGCAATGTCAGGTAACATTAACAGGCTAGCCATTATTCCAAAAGGTGAGCACACATAAAACAGCTTAATTACCCTCGGTAGGAAATGGAGATAAGGAACAGAAGCAGTTTCGTATCTAATTGCAAGTATTTCAAAGGAGCCTTACTATCTCCTGACAATGAGTAGTCCTGAAAATGAGCTAATTTGGAAACAGAGATCAAAAACTTTGAAAAAAAGCATAAATTTAGAGACACAATTACATTTTAAAAATTGGACAAATTTCACAAAGACTGTTCATATTTGTTTATACTGTTTATAACAGTGAAGGCTCAAAAATACGTTTACTTCTTTTTTATATACCCATATAATATTCATCTTATAAAATTAAATACAATGAAATACTAAGTTATATTTCAATATCATTTTAGAAGTCTATGTCATTGCAAGAATACAAAGCATATCGATTATGTAAATCAATTTTAAAATTATTTTAAAATAATTCAATTTTTATTTTAAATAATTATTTTAAAATAATTTTATAATAATTTAAAACATAATCAAACAGAGACTGAATCAAATTGAACAAAACTTTTCACATCTCGAAAAGCTTTTAAATGTTCTTTGAAAAAATAGAGAGGAAAAATTAAAACAACATCCGGAAAGGGTGGGGGACACACATGGTATGGCTGAGTCTTCTCACCTTGCACAATTAATACTACTGGCTGTGAGGGTTACTGCCAAAATCTTGGTGGAGACCTCCAAATGCCATGCACCGCGCCCCCGTGTCTGCGTTAGGTGCACTTTTACCCTGTTACCGAGCTTCGGGCAAGGGGGCTGGAGGTTAAAATACACAAACACACACAGACAGACAGACAGCGACACGGGTCATCCTTGAATTCCCCAAGAATGCCCTCATTGTTGTGTTCAGGGGTAGATTATATAGAGATAGCCACGCCCCAGCCAAACCCACCAGAAACCACTCTCCTGCCATCAGGAACTCCTGAAGGTCTCGTGCTCAGAGCAGCTGTAGGCACTCAGATCAGGGGATTACAAGAAATTCAGGATCTGGGGTCTCACTGCTCCCAACAGGTTACTGAGGGAAATTAACAAGCAATTTCCTTTGTCATTGGAGAATCGCCCTTAGATGAATTATTGTCTATAAACTCAAAGTGTATGTTTTGTATGGTTTCCTCATACAAAAAAACAAATCACACCTCTCTCAGGGGTGGAATCATTGCTGATTACTTTTGTAATGTCGTTTTCATTTTGGCAAAAACATCCAATGCACAAACATAAAAGGCATGTTGAGGAATGGCAGGTGTGTGGTGGCAGTATGGTTTATGAGGTACAACACACAAGGTAAATGGCGACCCTCCTAACCCAGAACCTATGCAGCTAAACCAGTCTCACTGTGTGCTTGATTCTTTTGCCCTCCCTAAGTAGTCCTTTCTTATATATATTTTGTTTGTGTTGATTTCATTCGATATATATATATATATATATATATATATATATATATATATATATATATATATACATGAAAACGGCAATGTACCAGATTTAAGGCCCCAATGTGTATGACTTTGGTTAGGACTTTTTACCACTCTAAGACGATCTATAGGCATCTCGAACAAGCCTATTAACTTTTGTTTGCCGTGAAACTATCCTACCTTCCTGCATCCCTGTGACCTAAGGTTTTACTTCATCAAATGGATCAGGGTTAGGTGCACCTTGGGGATCATCCTGTCATCCCATTTATATTTATTCTCAGCTTTTGAGAATAATAGCTGAAGAAGTCACCAAAATCCTTCAAATGGCCTGTAAGCAGAGTGACACGTAAGTCTCGTTTGCGAAGCTCACACCCCTACGTGGATCTATCTGTCATTCTTTCACTTTCTCTCTGTCTATAATTTCCTGTACTAAAAATCTATGAAAAAAAAATGGTGATATTGAATTCCAACCATGCTTTATAATGCATATTAAAATAAATACATCAAAGACATATGTGTGTGTGTGTATATATATATATATATATATATGAATACATATGTGACACCTGGAAGGACATACATCAGTCTGTTTAAAGTGCTAACATCTTATTAAGGATTTGGGGTAAATATTAGTTGTTTCTTTTTGCATATCTTCTAAATATATTTAATAATTTTATAATACAATATAATAAATTATATAATAATTTAAATAATTTTATATAAAATGAAAGCATAATTATTATTCTATGAGCTATCATACAAGTGTGAGTTAATACTATAGACCTTTATTTGTTTATACTTTCTCTTTAATTTCTTGCTATTCACTTTCATGAGTCAACAGATTTCTCATTTTATTGTAATTTTTATTGAGCATGAGTCGTCTAAAGGAAATTTACGTGGGAAGGTGAGCACTCTGCAGATGGAGTCTTTAACACATCTATTATGGACTTGGATAAAATTTTAATGGCATTCTAAATAGAGAAACTGATATTAGAGTAGGAGAGTCTTCTGTTTGTGTTGATTTCATTCGTTAATAAAGAAACCAAGGCAGTTTCTTTATTAACCAATGAGAATCCTCCATCATTAGGGGATATTAACTCAAATGAGAGAAGGAAAGAAGAAAAGCTACACACGTTTGTGAATCGCTACCCTCCTCTTCGAGGTTGGAAATGTCATTAGGTAGGTTCAGTACAAGATGAAGTGGGAAGCCCATCTACACCCAGGGCCTATGCAACTCAGCAGGCTCCACTCTGTGTCTGATTCTTCTCCCGTACACAGTATGCACGCA